>NW_006160142.1:10068620-10096523 GCF_000334495.1 Tupaia belangeri chinensis
GAGAGACATAGAGACAGAAAGCGATAAATCACCCCCCAGGGAGAATGGTCACGCCACAATCCCTTCTCCTCCATTCTCCTCTCAGGATCTTAGGCACGCACACACACGCACCTGGCGTGAGTTTTAAGCCACCGGGTCCGGGCGGCGAACCGCGGTTGACTACATGGGAGTCCAGCGACATAGCCATTAAGCTAACTGCTGGTTTCCTGAAGTTGCAGAAGTTCTAACCAACAGAATATTGTGAGTATTCAGAAAAGATGACTTTTCCTAATATGTCAGATCTTTATTATCTATTTCCAAGATAGTCTAACTTCTCAAATTTTTAATAAAGACTTTTAAAAATATATAATAAAAATTTAAAACCAACAAGGCCAGGTCAGGTGAAGAGGATAGTTAAAATAATTAAAATGCAGGTTTAAAATTTTAATTTTATTTGAAAACCTAATAATTTGGATCCTCACCAGAACCATTCATTAAGAAGCCTTGCTTTTCAGCAGTGACCTTTTTTACCTTAGTGCTAAAGTCAGTTTTAGTTCAAGTCAGTTTTGTAGTCTTTCTCTACCCTGAATTACCAATAATCAGGATGACTGGAGACCTTTCTAGGTTAGACTTGAAAAACAAATTATATTCAATTTATTATATCCAAGTAAAACCAGAAAAGTTGAATCAAATACCTTGTTTATTTTTCATTCCAACAGCACTAATTTAGAGAATTTGGTTAAAAAGACAAACCCAGCAGCAAAATGCATTTGTTTTAATAACTTATGAAACTTAAAAGGATATCATATTCTTTTTCCCTTTTAATTATACAGAAGCAAATTAGAATCCTCTTCTCTTTGACTCAAGAAACTTAGCTTAACATGGTCATTATAAGGGACAATCGCAGAGGTACTTGCTGCATTGTTCTTTAGATGCCAATTGTATTAATATGTGGGACTTTTTATTATTATTTTTTTTAATCATGCAAGGTTTTACATAGGTCAAATAATTGCATCCATTTTCTTCATTCTATCTCCCTGAAGTTGCTTAGTAAAAGGTCAATACAAGTGCTATTAACAACAAGAAATCAGGCCTTATATGTGAAACTCCTTTGGAAATTGTAAAGTTCCTCACAGGTAATAATGAGAACAATAATAACAGTGGGTGTTAAACAAGGCTGATTGGTGGTGGAATATTTCCTAAGCACTGACAGAGAACTGGGAAGCAACTTTCCTGGAGGGACCTTTATAGTGCTTTAGCTTCTGCATTAATTTGAATATGCTCATCTGCTCTACTGAGATCTTGCACATTGTTTGGCCCATTTCACTTTATGATGACAGGTATGGTGTGTTTTGATGGAGAACTTGCCAAACATGTCACATTTTAGACCAACAGGCAGGCTCTCCACCTTGTCTCTGAGACATCCGTTCTGTGTGTTGATTTGTTTCACTCCGTTCTGCAAGGTCTAACTGCAAGCTTTTTTTAGAAAAACCTCTGACATAGTGGCCCATTGCCACAGTTGCTCTTAATAGTTCAGCTCTTATTCTGACAACAGTTTTATCATCAATGTTGTGATCTCTCTTTTGCTTTCTGGTATTCTTACACAGATCCATATATTTTCAGGAAAATTTATTGTGCGTTTGCCTTATATTTTCTTTCATATTATAAAACTCTTGAGATCCAAAACCGTAACAGTATATCTCTTAAGATGCATCACAATGTCCAGGATCCAGGAAAGTTTAAGATCAGTTTAGTTTTTGTTCATTTAATTTTGATCACCAAAAAGATATTCATAAAATTACTTGTAGTTAGAAAATATATTTGAGAGCCAGCAGGTGGCATGGAGATTAAGGCACTGGATTCTACATGGCCAGCTGTGGAGTTCAAGTCCCTGACTGGAGGCTTAAAAATCAAGCCAGGCATGTGTGCATGCATGCCGAAAATCTCAAGACGGGATTGGAAGAGAAGGGATGTGGCAT
The DNA here is from genome assembly GCF_000334495.1 of Tupaia belangeri chinensis. Lineage (NCBI taxonomy): Eukaryota > Metazoa > Chordata > Mammalia > Scandentia > Tupaiidae > Tupaia > Tupaia belangeri. The sequence goes on from NW_006160142.1 coordinate 10,070,579, forward strand.
GGCCATTGCCATTGGGGAAGGTGGGGTGATTTCTCTCTTTCTTTCTCTCTCTGTCTAGTGTGTGCATGAGTCCAATAGTAAAAACTAAAAGAAAGAAAAAGTATTATTTTTTAAACAAAAGAAGCTAATGGGAGCAGCAAATAATGTAATGGTTGTGTCACTGGACTCCCACATAGTTGACCGTGGTTTGAGTCCTGGACCTGACAGCCTGAAACTCAAACCGGTTGCATGTGCATGCATACCCAAGGTCCTGAGAAGAGAATGGAGGAGAAGGGATTGAGGCATGGCCATCCCCCCTGGGGGGTGGTGTCTCACTCTGGGTCTCCCTCTCTCTGTCTCTCTGGTGAGTGTACGTGCTCTATAGCAAAAATCTCTCTTAAAAAAAAAACAAAACTTTTTTTTTTAAATATAAAGATGGTACAAGAAATGGACAAAAAGAAATGCAAAGGATTTTTAATACAGTTCTATTATCATTTTTCTATTAGAGGACACTTCACATTGATATGCTTCATGGGGTATTTAAACTTTGAAATTGTTTGATTTTTTTAAAAGAGTCATTGTATTTACTTTATTTATTTATTTTTTACTATTTATTTATTTACATTTTGACCAGAAAGGGACAGAGGTGAAAGAGAGAGAGAGAAAGAGAGAGAGAGAATGTGAGAAAGCAAGTTGCCAGATCTGGGATGTGAACCACGATTAACTGTGTTGAGAGTCAGCACTCTTAACCATTATGCAACCTGCTGGCCCCTGTTTTTGATTTTTAATCAGACTTTTAAGTCTTGTGACTCAAAGTTATTGATGACTTTGAATTAGAAGGTCCCACTATAGCTAGGAATAATACTAAGGATGTTGGGGACCAGCAGGTGGCATTGTGGTTAAGGCATTGGCCACTCCCACATGGCCAACCATGGTTTGAGTCCTAGACCTGGTAGCTTGATTTTCTCACTTTCTCTCTCTCTCTTTCTTTCCCTCTGGTCAAATGAAAATAAATGAATGAATAAATAAAATTAAATATACATTCTTTAAAAAAATGCTAAGGATGTGTAGACTGGAATATTCAATAAAAAAACTGGAGTCAAATTTAACTGGATGTTGATATCATAGAGGTTTGTTCTGTGTCTTATTTTTCATTCTCACCTAACTTCATCTACAACATCATACTGTACATACATAAGAATCCAAACTTACAGAAGTATAAAATAGGTGATGTTCACTTTATAAAATGATTAGGTAAAACTTCATGTAATAAGCTTCTGCTCATTTGGCATTACTTTACTTGTCACTTTTCAGAAATAGGTGTCTTTTACTCTGGACAAGACACAAGGATTTCCATACTTCCCAATGGAATAAGCAAACCCATATATGTGTATCTTTACATGGGACAGACAGGATTTTAAAATGTGAATCTCAGAAATTGTTTATTTATTTATTTATTTATTTATTTATTTATTTATTTATTCTTTGAGAGAGATATTTTTGCTGTAGGGTGCACGTGCGCATTGGAGATACAGGAAGAGACAGAAAGACAGAATGCAAGAAATTACTCCTAATGGTGAATGGCCATGCCACAATCCCTTCTCCTCCATTTTCTTCTTAGGATTTGGGCACACATGCACATGTGCTCCACATAAGTTTCAAGCTGCTGGATCCAGGACTTGAATTGTAATTGACCATGTGGGAGTTCAGCACCTTAACGACTATGCCTCCTGTTGGCCCTGATATTTGATTTTTTACACTCTGCATAAGATTTCACTTCAGACTCAACATTGGGTCTGCAACTGTGTGGATTGAGCAGCTCTGTTTGTGTATTAGTTATGTGAACAAGTCTTCTAGTTCCTTAGCCTCCAAGTTCCTTGACTATCTTTCCCAAAGCAATCTTGTTTTCCACCCTACTCTATCCATATTCACAGACCTGTTGACTTGCTTTCTCACTTTTCCTCTCCCTTTTTCTTTCTCTATCTCTCTCTGGTGAGTGCACAAGCCCTGTAGCTAATTAAAAGATAATAATAATGATGAGTTAAACTAAATAAATAAAAAAAATTAGATAAAAAGGAAAGCCAAGTTATTCTGAAAGCTACTACCTTAGATATTTTTTAAAAATAATATTATTTATTTTTCAAATTTGTTACAAGGTATGTGTGCTCACCAGAGAGAGACTGAGAGAGAGAGGGTGAAAAAGCAAGCCACCAGGTCTGGGACTCAAACCACAGTTGGCTATGTGAGAGTCCAGCATCCCAACCACCGTACCACCTGCTGGCCCCATCTTATATCTTATTAATAAAAATTACTACTCTTTCTATCATCAAAATTTCAAGCATTCCACTCTGACCACCATTTTTCCCAGCTCCTTTCTCCTCTTTTATCAACTTCCCACTAAGATTCATTAATCACTTTTTTTTGATTGTCTCCTTGTGTCCTCATCATTCCTATTTGATTAGATTCTATGATCCATGAGTATGATCAATAAGTCTCATGCTTTCTCCCTCTTCTTACCTGAATCCCTCTTCTTACCTGAACAAATTCCCACCATGGTTAAATCAATCCTCCACTCCTGCATCCTCATAGCTAAACATAACTGGAAAAAAACTCACAGCCATGCCAGTAATCCCACTTTAGCACTACCTTCAACTGTATCCCAAGTACTACCTGTACTATACCTCAGTATATTTTCTTGGTCCAGTCACTCTCTGATTCCTTCAAAAAAGTATTTTTTTTTTTTTCAAAATTTTAGTCACTCTCTGATTCCTTCAAAAAAGTATTTTTTTTTTCAAAAAAAATTTTTAGAGCTTTTTGCTATAGGGCATGTGCGCTTGCCAGACAGAGACAGACGGAAAGCGAGAAATCACCCCCCAGGGGGGATGGTCGCGCATGCCGCAATCCCTTCTCCATTCTCCTCCAGGCGTTTTTTTGGAGATGTTTTGGCTATAGGGCACGTGCGCTCACCAGACAGAGAGAGAAATAGAGACAGAAAGCGAGAAATCACCCCCCAGGGGGGATGGTCAGGCCGCAATCCCTTCTCCTCCATTCTCTTCTGGGGATCCTGGGCACGCACGCACACGCACCCGGCGTGAGTTTTAAGCCACCGGGTTCGGGACGCGAATCGCGGTCGACTACGTGGGAGTCCAGCGACATAGCCATCACGCTAACTGCTGGTTCCCCCAAGAAGAGTATTTTTACAGTCTTCCTTTACTCCTTTTCTATGGATGACCTATCTGTGCTTTTTTGAAAGCTAACTCCTAACTCCTGGGCTGGATTTCATCTCTCGTCCTCTACCCAAGGAAAGTTTCTTCTGCACCATCATTTGTTCCTTCTCTATTCAATCACTCTTATCAGCAAAATAAATATACTCTCATGTCATGTATCAGTTTTTTAAAAAAAATCTATTACCTGCAAATGACCTGCTATCTACTACCCTATTTCTTGGTTTTATAGGAATACTTAAAAAACATTTTTAAAAAGATTATTTGTAGTCATTTTTCTGCATAGTCTCTCCTGTGCCTATTCCAGTCAACTGTTTATCTCCATTGTTTCACCAACACAATTCTTATCAAATGAGTTCCATGTTCCCTAAATCCAATGGCTAATTCTCAGGTTTCTCCTGATATGACCTAGGTGCATTATCTGACATAGTTGATGAGCTCCATACTTGTTGAAACACTTTCTGTGTGTAGCTTTAGGACACAACTCTTTCCTTGATTTTCCCCTTCTCGCAAGCCATTTGCCAGTTCCTGATCTCTAAAATGGGCTCAATCCATAGCCTTTATCACATCTTTATCCATAATTACTCCTAGATAATACCAACCAGTAACATTCATGGATTCATATACAATTTAAAAGCTTATAACTCCATCCTAGACAGTTCCTCTGGTCTCCAGACCTTATCTCTGTTTGCCTGATGTCTCCACTTGAATACCCAGTAAGTCTCACTAATTGTATTCCAAACTGAAATTCAGATTTTCCCACTCTGCCCAGCACACTTGCCATCTTCCACACTTTATTTAAAAGCAACTTCATCCTCTCATTTGCTTAGGCCAAACACTATTCAGTATCTTGAACCATCTAACCCCATTCTCTCTCAGCCTATGCAGCCTATTCAGTCCTTCAGTCAAAGCAAGACCTGTCAACTCTACCTCTACTACTTCTTGCCACCTTATTTCTACCCAGCTGGTTTGTGCCACCCTTATTTCTTGCTTGTATTGTTGTAAGAGCTTTCTGATTTACCTCCCTGCTTCTGTGTGTGTGTGTGGTTTTTTTTTTTTTTTTGTCTCTTTAATTTCTTACATGCCAGTCTTAACTCAACAAAGTGGTCCCATTAAAAAGCAAATTGTATCATCTTACTTCTCTGCCCCAAACCCTCCCCAAATTTCTTATCTTAACAGAATAAAATCAAATACCTGAGGAAACAGATAATGTGGTAGTTAAGGCACTGGATCCCTCATCACTGACTCTGTGGTTCAAATCCTTGACTCAGTGGCTTGAGAAATACATCAGGCACATGTATGTGGATGTCCAAAATCCCCAGAGAAGAACGGAGGAGAGAAGAAGGGATTGCGGTATGGCCATATCCCCTTGGGGTGTGATTTCTCAGTTCCCCTCTCTCTCAGTCTCTCTCTGGTGAGCTCATGTGTTCTATGCCAAAAGGCTAAAAAACAAAAATGAACAAACAAAAAACAAACCTAATTCCTGATTTTGACCACATCTTGCTGCCTCTACCTTGCTGACCTGAAGATATTCCACTCTTATCTCTTGCCTACCCTGCACAGTGGGTCCTAGGCTGGTTCTCAGTAACTAAATCTAATCCAGCTTCAGGATTTTTAATACTCTTCCCAGAGATAATCACTTTGTCTTGCTCCTTTGCTTATTTAAGATCCCTTCCTTCCCTGGCTATCCTATTTAAAAGAGTAATATTCTATATATTCCTGCTTTTTCTTTTATGCTAGCTTTATTGTTTTCTATGTCACTCATCACCATGCAACATATTATTTAGCCCAAACCATATGAAATTGTAGATAATGACCATTTTTGTCCCACAGAAACTGCCAGTACAAAGAGTTCAAGCTAATTCATATGTTTCCCTCATTTGTAAGCTCTGTGAAAGAAGAGACGTTTTTTGTTTTGTTTATTCTTAAAACCTCAGCACATGGAATGGTGCTTGGTACATAATAAATACTCAATAGATATCTATGAATGAATTAAATGACGGAGTCAGCAATATTTATAAAGTATCTATAGCGTGTGCTATCCATGTTTCAATCCTTATATCCAATCACTTTTCTATTTTATCTCTATGTACAATAATGAGTCGCCATCTTTTTTAAGATAAAAGAATGTAGGGACTAGCAGCGTAATGGCTATGTCGCTGAACTCCCATGTAGTCTATTGTGGTTCGAGTCCCTGACCCAGTGGCATAAACTCACTCTGGGCATGTGTACGTGCGTGCCCAAGATCCCGAGAGGAGAATGGATGAGAAGGGATTGCGGCGTGGCCATTCCCCCTGGGGGGGTGATTTCTCACTTTCTTCTCTCTGTCTCTCTCTGTCTTTCTGGTGAGTGCATGTGCCCTGTGGCAGAAACCTCTCAAAAAAAAAAAAAATATATATATATAAAGATAAAAGAATGTATTAACTATTTGAAAGAGGAATGTAGTATATACTAATCTAACTATTACATATAAGTGTTTGTGTGTGTGTGTGTGTGTTTTCACTAATTATACTTTACTTGTACTTAGACCACTAATATGAATTTTTGCTTTTTATGTCTTGAGCACATTTCACTTGAAGGAGGGTGATGGGTGTACTGGTAGGGCAAAACTAGGATAGCAATAAAGGGTTGCCTTAAAGAACTGACAAAGTAATAATTCTCTCCAAATAAATCTTGATTAAATGTGAAAATAAAGAGGCTTTAGATTGTGAAGTATGAGTATTGGAAACAAAACACCTTCTTTTAATTTTGCGTTCAAAAATACACTTTGAAAATTGGATACATTGGGAAGAACTTGAAATGCTATAGCAATGAATTTTAACCACAAAACTTGTCTGGTACTATGGCAGAGAGGCACATTCTCACAATTTTATATATGTAACAAAGAAGTGATTAGAAATACTTAAATGTAACCTGAAGTGAAATAATCAGGAATCCCCCCCCCTTTTTTTTCTTTTGCTATAGGACATGTGCTCTTGCCAGAAAGACAGAGAGAGAGACAGAAAGCATCACCCCACCCCACCCCACCTAGGGGGATGGCCATGCCACAATCTCTTCTCCTTGTCTCCTCTTGGGATCTTGGGCATGCACACACATACGCCAGGCATGAGTTTAAGCCACTGCGTCCAGAACTCGAACCATGGTCGACTACATGGGAGTTGAGCGGCATAGCTATTACACCAACTGCTGGTCCCAGGAATCACATTTTAAAAAAACAAACAAACAAAAAACATGAAAGCTGCAGCTTTTTTAAAAAGGAGTTTTTAACTTTATTTATGATTATTTTAATATTTCCAGACACACACACAGAGAGAGAGAGAGAGAGAGAGAGAGAGAGGGAGGGAGGGAGAGGGAGAGGGAGAGGGAGAGAGAGAAAGTGAGAAAGCAAGCCTCCAGGTCCAGGACTTGAACCATGGTCAGCCATGTGGGAGTCTAGTGCTCTTAACCACCACTCCACCTGTAACCCCCAAATTGCAGCATTTAGGAACTAGCAGGGGGCTTGCAGGTAGTGTGGTGGTTAAGGGCACTAGACTCCCACATGGCTGACCATGGTTCAAGTCCTGGACTTTGTGGCTTCCTTTCTTACTCTCTCACTGTCTGTCTCTCTGTGGTCCAATTTAAATAAATATATAAGGTGTAAAACATAATTCTTAAAGAAAAAAAAAACTGCAGCATTTTGAAAGGTCCTTAGAAGTGTCATATCCATTCTCCATTCAAGTTAACTGAGGCAGAGTGGAAGCTGTATATGTTCAGGAGCACAGCACACATTGGATGGAAGATCTGGGATGAATGCCTAAAAGTCTCATTTTCCTATCTCATTCTTTCATATTCAAAATATTGCAATCTGTTATTGAAAGCATGATTAGTGTGTAGAATGAGTGCTTTAATTTTACTGCAGGAAAAAGTAATGTAGAAAGAGCATAGGCTGTGATGGAGACAAAATTTGTCTAAACACAGATATCTTTGGTTAATTAGAAAAATGGCAAAGACATTTATGAAAAACAATATGGGCACATAAATCTCTCTTCTAAGTGTTAAATATTTCAATATTCACTGATAAGAAAATATTTTATGTAATTCTCATATATTTGTAGAAATTATTAACATTATGTTTGAAACTTTTTAAAAGAATTATTTTGTTTAATTTTATTCATTGTAATTATTTTGATTTTTTTTAAGTTGACCAGAAAGAGACAGAGAGAAGGAAAATGGGAAAGCAAGTTGCCAGGTCCAGGACTCAAACAATGGTCAGCCATGTGGGAATCCAGCACCTTTAACCAACACACCACCTACCAGCCCCAGAAGTCACCTTTTTTTTTTTTTTTTTATAACATTACAGTAAAGGACATTTTGGTAGTTAAGTGCTTAAAATATGTAGCTACCTATGTATTAGGTGCAAAGTGGAAAGATGCTCTTAAAACTATAATTTTGATTAATCAAAAGGGTTGCTGATTAAAAGGAACTTAATGTGAGTGTCAGTGATAGAAGCAAAGCAGAACTTCTAGGCTAGTGACCCTATTCTTCACCAAGTTTACCCTAGACCCATGTCACTAGTCAACATGTAACACTGTAAGTTTATGCCATCTATCTTGACACAAAAGTATGAAACAAGGTCTGTTATTGTTTTTTCTCTAGTAAATAATACAAATAGCATGCATGTTTTCTCAGTTTGAAAGAACATACTTAGTATCTCAAACAAATGCTAGGCTTTGTGAATGTAGATTAAAAATGAAGATTTTTTCACTACCAAGTATACTTGTGTCTATAACCATATAATGGCTAGGGCTCACTATTGTGAAGTCTGAGGCTTCCCCTAAGAAAGGAAATGAAATATTTTCCCTTATTATTCCATAGTTGTCATTTTATAACATGTTGGATTTATGTAGTTTAACTTGGCATATATATCTTATCTCATTTATTCTCATGTGCTGCTTAAAATGATTAGTGCTATTTTTATTTCACAAATGAAGAAATGGAGTTTATGGTTGGAAGAATGATAGGGAGCTAGAACTCACTGTAGGTCTTTCAAATCTAGTTTACAGTCTTTACAATGACATTACTTTTTACAGTGCAAACGACAATCATGAGATGAACCTTACTCCCCCGGACCATTTCATGAAATCGGAGAGTACCTTTCATTATTTGTATTTTCGACTGTTTAAACAGGAAAAGATTAATCCCATGAATCTAGCATTAATTTTAGCTTCATTCTAAATATGAAGCATGTGCCATTACTAGAATCTGAACTTGGTGGTGTATAACTTGAATCTAGCTGGACCCAGTGTGTGTTATTTTTGAATCTCCAACTACTTTTAATAAAGTTATGCATTAACACTCTCCTCTTTAGCCACTATAGCTCTGGTCATTCAAAAGTTCAGATAATTTTACACTTTTCCCATAGCTTGATGTTGGCTTCAAGAATTTTTGTTTCTTTTTTGGGAGAAAAGAAAAGACTAAGGTTTGGGACATTTGGAAGAGCTACGCTTCTTGAAAGGTAATTAAGAGAATGTACTCAGAGCCTATTATTTCAGTACCAAATAGAGATATTCACAGAGGAGAGAGGGATAGAAATATAGAGTGAAAATAAAGGAACTGAGTAGCAATATCTAAACATGTTAGATCTTTAAGTGGAACATTTTTTTCTTCTCTTATAAAACATCTCTGAAAAAGATTTGGGCCTTGATTGCATGTTTAGGACATTGGAGTGCTAGGCAGGGATAGGGAATCCAGACTCCTATTCTGCATTTGCTGAATATTATAACTTTTTTCTTGCCCCCCCCCCTGCTAATTATAATGTTTGTAAAGATAATAATTTTTTTTTTCTTTTTCCTTGAGAATGTTTTTCTTTCAAAGATTCTGAGTTTGAAGAAGATCTTTAAACGAAAGGGTACTAGACATAAGAGTCTTTTTAAGTCCTTCTTATCCCAACATTTGAAAAAAAAGACATTTTATTCATAAAGCTTATGCTTTTTTTTTTTTTCCAAAGGAGCCATTTAATTCATTATGGAGTAGTATGAAGCTGTTGAGAGAGATATAGCAGCTTGATTCATTTGAAATCACAGGACAAATAGACTTTAAAAAGCAAATGCATCCATTTTGACACTAATTATGTGTCTTTTGCACATGCAGTATCTCATGTCACAAATTGCTCTCATTTGCTTCTCACTGCAGAATGTCTCTGAAATGAGATGAGTGGAAAATGCCTTAAACAGGTGGATGTGGAACAGGTCGAGGAATGTGAAGACTTTGGTGAAGGAGGAGTGGGTTGAGGAAGGCAAAAAATGAAAGTGCCTTAGAAATCACTGGAATTCATAAGGAATCTATTCAGCACTAACATGAAAGCATCTGATAAAGTAGAATATATAGCTTTTTGAGTAGCATGTAGTTTCCCTGTAATAACAACATGACAGAGCCCACTAAGTAAAAGCCGTTGTGCTAAGATTATTTTAGTTGTGCAAAGATTACTATAATCTTTGAACCTTAAAAGATGTCTGTGATTATATTCCCATTTTACAGATGGGGAAAGCAAGGTCACTAAGGAACTTACCTGAGGTGTTCTAACTAATACTTGCGGGATTAAAGCTCAAGAGGTCTGATTCTAGAGCCTGAGAGAACCCTCCCACTACATGTATCAGGATCTTTGTCCTGCATTTCACTCACTTCCACTCTTTTATTTAATAGTTTGCTACCCCTGAGTTCTGTAGTATGCTTATGACAAGGTTTACTGAAGTCTGCAGAATTAACCTGAGTTTGGCATCTTGCAATCTACTGTTGGATCTATTTAGCACAGGAGGAGAGCTTTATAAATGATGCAAGAGTTTCTTAGAGTTCTTTATAGAACAATTCGGCTAGGGCTAAAACAACCAAGAAGAGGGAAAATTTTGCACACATTCATTTTCCCTGAATATGAATAAAAACAAAAGCATTTGCTACATGGTGTGAATTGGAGGAATCTTATCTTATTGAGCTGGTGCTTGTTGCCTGATAATGGAGAAGATTAGCCTCACTTTTCTGTAACTAAGCCTGTAATGGTGTCACAGCCTATTTGATGCCAATTGGTGTTCCTGGGGTCCCTGGTATAAAGCAACCTTTGCAAATGAGTAGTCAAAATGGTTGGAATAAAGAATAAAACCAGAGAGTAAAAAATGAATAGCTAATTCAACACTTAATTTCTTTTAATTTTGAGAGTCTTACATATGTGCTGCCACTATTAATGGGTGGGATGTTGATGATGGGGGAAGAGTTTTAAACTGTAAATTTATTTTCACCTGAGCTGCAGAATTCAAACCTGGCATGCCTTACACGTAATGCAGTTTGACAGTTCATTTGAAATAAATGTGCCGATAACCCTTAAAAGTGGTAATAAAATACTCTTTGCTCTACTGTACAGATGATTAATACCACTAAAGTAATTAAATTCCATTAGGCTGAGGTTCACATACCCAAGGAATTGGTGCCAGGATTTAGCCGTTGTCTAGAGAGGACAAAAGACTAATGCCTTTTAAAGCCATGTTTCACCAGGAAAATCCCAGGGAAGTCTATATTAACTTAGGACATCTGCTTGTTGTGATTGTTTGAGGTATTGATGCATTGGATCATTAGCAGGGTAGCGTGAACTAGTGTTTTCCTGTTGACAAGGATCTCTCACCAGGAGTTGCTAGCTTTCTGCAAGGGGAGAGAGAAAGCAAAGCAGGGCAGCCAAGTTGAGTCCTGTGAATGGCTTTGACTTACAGAATTATTGCTAACTGTATAGTCTCTGATGGTAGGAAACAGCATTTTGCCCCCAGCCATTTTTCCCAAGATCAAAGCCAAAGTAACTCTGTCTCCTGCTGTTTTGTAGCTGTAGATTCTTAAAGACTGGCATTATTGTCGTCGATGAACAGTTTGCCCCCTTTCAGATGGCTGCAGTAATGACCCACGGGGGAGGCAGTGGTTAGGCAGAGCTGACAATGTGACCAGGTGCTGCAGCATAAGCGTTTCATTAAATATTGAAGCAATGGTTTTCAGTTACAGTGGCAAAAAGGGAATTTGGTCTATGTCCAAATAGGTGGCTATTTTTTTTTTCCCTTCAACCTCTTCTAATCACATTATTTTTTGCATGACCTTTCTGCTGGTAATTAGCTGCTGCTCTGAAGAGCATTGTGGGTAATATATGTAAGGTAATTCTGCATTCACTTTACACACTGGTAATCATTCTAAATGTGTGAATGATTTATTTATCATTTTTTGTCTTAAAATATGCAAACCATAAAATTAAATCCCTGATTAATATGGTTTTTAGAGGTATCCAGTGAAAGAATCCTGAATTTTCAAGAAAACGATAGTGTGCAGAAACTGAGAACAGGACTCAAGTGCATTTAAGAGTTAGGTTTTTATATATGTATCATACAAAAAACCGTTTCATAGTTTCAACTCCCCGTTTCCATTTGGAGAATGTTAAACTTGTCTCTATAATTTGTGAAAGTGAATTCAGAATGGAAGCATTATGGACATTTCTCTAAGGATACAGTTGTCACTTTGTTAGAGTAGGCTCTTCAGTTTGCTGTGTGTGCAGGACAACTAACAAATCACAAAAACAGCAAAATAGACTAAGCTGTATGTCCTATGAGAGACTGCCACGTGACTTTTTGAGGCTCTGTAATTACACAACTCTCTAGGAGAAAGTGGGATTTTACATAGGAAAATATTTTAAAATGTAATGACATGTCACAAACAGAGACCCAGCCATGGTGGCACAGGTGGTAGGGTGCTGCTGCTAAAAACGTATGTTCCTGTGCACCTATAATCCTAGCTGACGGGGTGGCTAGGGCAGAAGGATTGTTTCATAGTGAGACCCTGTTAAAAATCTCTCTCTCTTGCTCATTAAATAGATGAATAAATTTTAAGAAGAGTACTTTTAATGCATGAAAAATAAATCACACACAGAAAACTCACTCAAAACTTCTTCAGGAAAAAACCTGGTACCTGTTGGAGGCTGTGAAAGGTGAATGAAACCAAAATGTTCCACAAAACAAAGCAAAACAAATACAACAGCAGCTCCAACTGGGAAAGAACACAGAATTTAAATAATTTTTCCCCAGTTATCCCTACCTTGAAAATCACACCTGTTGCTAAAAAGCTATTTTAAACTTTCTAATTTTCTGAAAAATAAAGTTTCTACAGGTTAATTTTAATTTGCCAGATTTCCATATTTAAAATCAGCATTTCCTCATTATTAAAACAAGTCTGTTTGGCACTTCTCTCCTAAAAGAGATGCGCTGAATTTGCCCATGAGATAACTAACTGTATTTACTAGCCATATTAAAATAAGATTCTATAATTTTATTCTATAATTTTTATTTTGCTTGTGGTTAGGAAGATATGAAAAAGCATGTAATTATAACTGATTTCTCAATCTCACTTTCTTGTTTCATATTTATACTTTTGCTTTCTCAGATTCATAGATGTCAGATATACCTTTAAAGAAAAATAGAACTTCATGAAAAACTACTGTTTACTGAACAGATTTTCATTTTAGCAATATAGGAAGATAAAACAACTTTATTTTTTTCAATTATTTTATTGAACTTTATTTATTTATTTATTTATTTATTTATTTATTTTAATTTGATCACAGAGGGACAGAGTGAGAGAGAGAGAAAGTGAGAAGGCAAGCCGCCAGGTCCGGGACTTGAAACGCAGTTGGCCATGTGGGAGTCCTAACCACCATTCCATCTGCCGGCTCCATGATAAAACAACTTTAAAAAGTAAATAGCAGGTGGCATGGTAGTGAAGGCGTTGGGCTCCCATGTAGTTGACTGTGGTTCAAGTTGTCTGTGGTTTGATTTCAGACCTGGTGGCATGCTTCTTCCCTTTCCCCTTCTTTTTCTCTCTGGTGAACATATATACTCTATAGCAAATTTAAATAATAATAATAGATTAAATTAATAATTCTAAAATAATAAATAAAATGAATATAAGAAGAATTTCAATTACTTTATTATCATTTCCTTTTTATTTGTGCTGTTCAGAACACTTTGGGAAATGATTAACTTCAATGTTAAATTCTTAAAAATATAGATGTTTAGGGGCTGGCAGGTGGTGTGGTGGTTAAGATCCTGGACTCCCACATGGCTGACCACAGTTTTCGTTCTGGACCTGGTAGCTTGCTTTCTCACTTTCTCTTGTCTCTCACTCTCTGGTTAGCACATGTGCCTTATAACAAATTTTTAAAAATAATAGTAATAAATAAAATTAAATTAGTAATTCTTTACAAAATGTTAAAATTAAATAAGTAATTGTTTAAAAATATAGAGAGGTTTGTATAAAATAGAAGAAATGATGCTGCTGTAGATGAAAGCAAATAAAGAAAAGATGTCTGAAAATCTATGCTGTATCAAGTTTATTTAAACCTATCCACACATAGTTGATATTATCTCCTGGCTAGTGCTGTACTTTCATGTTAAAAATTGTCTATAGTACTGAGACTGTTTCAAGTAAAGATGACAACTGGGCAAAATTCTAGGGTTGTATGGTGAATACAGAAGTGAATACAAAGTGCTTTGTGCCAGTACCATTGCTTGTAACAGACAATCAAGACAGCTCCTAAAAATGTTCATGATATTCCTCAAAAGAGCAATTTTTCTATTTTCAAGTGCTAAATAGTTAGCTTTTCTACTTTTAGAGTTTTCAAAAGGAATGGTGACATCCTCATAGTTCAGTCTAGTGGGATTGAAATATTTTTGGAGAAATCAATATGTATTCAAAATTATTCTTTTCTTTTTTTTATTATAATGCAAGCATTCTGTTTTGACACAATTTTCTTCCTTTTTTTTTTATTGCCAGAGGATTCATGCATGAGAGAGAGAGAGAGCTCACACACACCTCCCAGTGTGACTTGGTCGTGCTGCAGTCTCTCCTCCATTTATTTTTCCTGTCAGGATTTGGGGACACATGTACATGTGCCTGGCATGTTTTTCAGGTTGCCAGGGCTGAGATTTGAACCTTGGTTAGCCATGTGGAATCCAGCCCCCTTAACCACTGCACTGCAGGACCAGCCCCTTTGGGCTTTTTACACACATATACATTAAAGATAGGTTAGGGACTGGCAGGTGGTTTAGGGTGTTGACTCCCATATGGCTAACCACGGTTTGAGTCCCGGACCTGGCTTCTTGTTTACTCACTTTTTCTCTCTCTGTCCCTCTCTAGTCTAATTACAAAAAAGAAAGAAAGAAAGAAAGAAAGAAAGAAAGAAAGAAAGAAAGAAAGAAAGAAAGAAGGAAGGAAGGAAGGAAGGAAGGAAGGAAGGAAGGAAGGAAGGAAGGAAGGAAGGAAAAGAAAGAAAGAAAGAAAGAAAGGAAGGAAAGAAGAAAGAAAGGAAAGAAGGAAGAAAGGAAAGAAGGAAGGAAGGAAAGAAGGAAGGAAGGAAAGAAGGAAGGAAGGAGAGTTAAATAAAATAATTCTTAAAAAAAGGTAGGTTAATGCTAGAGAGTATGTCTAGAATACTGTTAGAAAGAACAATGTGAGGGGGATCAGCAGTTGGCATAATGGCTATGTCGCTGGACTCCCATGTAGTTAACCACGGTTCAAGTCCAGGACCTGGTTGCTTAAACTCACGTCGGGTGTGTGTGTGTACATGCCCAAGATCTCAAGAGGAGAATGGAAGAGAAGGGATTGCGGCATGGCCATCCTCCCTGGGGGGGGTGATTTCTCGCTTTCTATCTCTCTGTGTCTCTCTGTCTTTCTATCTGACAAGCGCACATGCTCTATAGCAAAAACCCCTTAAAAAAAAAAAAAGAACAATGTGATCAAACGGCAGTAATTTTTGATAGCTGGAGGAGAGATTGAAATATAGTTCATTGGATAAGGGAAGGGTCTTCTAGAGTATTATCTGAATGGTCTCTGTTCAGAATAAGATTTTATTGTTATAATAATTTTTCAAAAGTTTCTTTTTTTAATTTTTAAGCTTTCTTTTTTATGATATAAATGAAATTTTAACTTTCAAATGTATTATGGGGTCCCTGATTGTGTTACATATGGTCTTAAAGATTCTAGAATTGGGGCCAGCAGGTGGCATGGTGGTTAAATGCATTGAACTTCCATATGGCTGTCCGTGGTTCAAGTCCTGGACCTGATTTCATGCTTTCTAACTTTCCCTCTCTTTCTTTCTCTGTCTCTCTGATCCAACTGGAAAATAATAGTAAAAAATAAAGTTAAATAAAATAATTCTTTAAAAAATTCCAGAACTATCTGTATTAGGACAATATTTCAGAGCATTCTATATGTTGTGAGGTAACTTAGTAATGTGAATAAATAAACATTTATTAAGTAATAATAAATATATGTATCCCAAGAAATATTTTTGATAATGTATCTGAAGTCTGAACTTACAGTTTTTTATTATTTTACTTAAATTTATTTATCTATTTGTTTTTTAAAAAATTTGACCGGAGAGGGACAGAGCAAGAAGGAGAAAGAGGGAAAGTGAGAGAACAAGCCGCCAGGTCTGGGACTTGAACCACAGTCAGCCATGTGGGAGTCTAGTCCCCTTAACCACCATGCCTGTGAATTTATACTTTTAATTATAGAGATTTGTGCTGCTTCTCTGAAAGACTGGTCTTGCATGCTCTTTTAGAAGTTAAATTATAGCTTACCCTGAATTTGGTAGTATACTGGCATTTTGAGAAAAATAATCAAGGAATCCCATGCTAAGATGGAAATCTGATACTTTTTCCCACTTCTCATACCATAATTTATTATTATAATTATGTTTTTGTCATGGGGTGTGCATGTTCACCAGAGAGACAGAGAGAGGAAAAGTGAGAAATTACTCCCCAGGGGGACAGCCATGCCACAGTCTCTTCTCCTCCATTCTTCTCTTGGGATTTTGGGCATGCATGCACATGTGCCTGGTGTGATTTTTAAGCTGCTGCTTGGACTCGAACCACGGCTGGCCATGTGGGAGTCCAGTGCCTTAACCACAATGCCACCTGCTGGCCCCAACTAAATTAATTTTCTAATAAAAATATTTCCATTTTAACTTTTTCTCTGTGACTGCCCCCTTTCAAGACACTGACTTCTACTTTTTAAACTTTAAAACTAAGTGGCATTGCCAGAGAGATTCAGAATTTGATCAACACAAAAAAATTGAAAGGCATACTGAAGGAAACTTAAGATACTTTGCTCATTAGGGATCAGAAATTTCTTTTCTTCGGGTTATTTATTTCATTTTATTTATCATTATCATTATTTTTTAATTTGCTACAGGGCACATGCACTCACCAGAGAGATACAGACAGAAAGAGAGAGAAAGTGAGCCCACACTACCATAGCTGGACTGAGGTGCCTGTTATATTTAAGTCCTGAGCACTATTTCTAGTACTCACAGAAACCATTACAAAATCAAAATCAGTAGCTCCAGTAAGTGGAGCTTTAGTATTTATAAATAAGTCATCCACTTGTGACTTCTCATGATTTATACTAAATGTCGGTTGCTTGTAGGGTTTTTAATTGAGCCAAATAAGGAGTCAGAATTATCCAGTGAGCCCAGTATGGAGGGCTAGGTACTCACAGTAAATATACCAGGCTAATCTCATTGCATGCACATCTTCCATCACTTTGCTGTTTCATCACAAAGAATTTTTGAGGTTTAAATGCTTTTTACTTTTTTGAGGGTGAAAAAACATTCCCTAGAGGAAGTTGAGTGCTAGTGGAAGAGGTTAACAAGTCTAAGGAAATGATGGGTCTTACCTAGAGAATTAGACATTCTATATATATTTGATTGCAGTGTTGAATTTCTGTGGCTAAAATCTGTTACTGAAGGACTCACTATATGCACCAAAAAGAAAAAAAAGTGACTCATGAAACTGTTCCAGAGTTAAAAGTTGTTTTTTAAATAAAAGAGGGAATGTTAATGAAAATTACAAATGATAGAATTTATTTAAATGTATTTATAAATTATTTAAAGCCTGTCTTCATTGAATTTTTAGGGGTCTGAAGAAGTCACTTAATGTTTTTTCACTTACATTATTATATCTAATGAGGTAAATGATATAGTATAGCAGATTTGGAAATTTAAGGATTTGAAAAGGACCCAGGTTATAAATGAGGTAACTAAGGGACAGAAAACTTTAAAACCCATCACCCAATGGGACCAAAAGTTGGCATAATGGTTAAGATACTGGACACCCATATGATCAACCATAGTTTGAAACCCGGACCCAATGGCTTGAAATTCATGCTAGGCCCATGTGCATGCATGCCCAAAATCTGTAGAGGAGACTGGAGGAGAAGTCTCGGGGAGGTGTGGCCTCCCCGAAGGGGGAGTGATTTCTTGCTTTCAGTGTCTCTGGTGATTGCACACACCCTATAGCAAAGAATATCTCAAAGAGAGAAAAAAAAAAAAAGGTCACCCAAGAGCATATAAGCAGCCAGGAGGAGCTGAAATAAACTTCTATTTTACACATATGAATTGCTAGGTAGGTAGCATGGAGATTAAGGTGCTGGATCTCAAATGGCCAGCTACAGTGAGTTCAGGACCTGGCAATTTGAATCCTGGACCCAGAAGCTTGAAATCATGCCAGGTGTGTGTATGTGCATGCCCAAAGTCCTGAGAAGAGACTGGAAGAGAATGGATTGTAGTGTGGCCATCCTCTCTGGTGAGTGATTTCTCACTTTCATTTTCGCTCTGTCTTTGTCTTTCTCTAGTGAGTGGATCTAAAAAAAAAGTAGGTGTAAAGCTTCTCTTTTCTTCCTTTCTTCCTTTCTTCCTTCCTTCCTTCCTTCCTTCCTTCCTTCCTTCCTTCCTTCCTTCCTTCCTTCCTTCCTTCCTTCCTTTCTTTCTTTCTTTCTTTCTTTCTTTCTTTCTTTCTTTCTTTCTTTCTTTTTTCTTTCTTTCTAATGAAAGCGTAATTCACACACAGAGAAAAAGAAAGCATCCTGAACAAGGCCTCCTTGTGCTGCTGTCTCTGTCTCCAGCCCTCTAGCTCCTTAGGATCTTGGGCACTTGTGCCCACCCAAGGCCCCAAAGCAATGGTCAGCCACAGCCTATAGCACTGCAGTCTAGTATAATGGGACTTCTCGTCTAAACCGGGCCCATAAAAATCTTTAATGTTGCAACCTTAATTTATTTATTTGTATCAGACAGGCTGAATCACATAATAGTTAGGTTACATATGTCTTTTTTGTTGTTGTTGTTCACTTACATGTTTTACTGTCTAAGGACAGTCTGAGAAAATATTTATTTTCATGTCCCTTGTGATTCCTTGACATAATGTGAACTTCCTCTTCCAAGTTAAGGAGAAAAACACCTACTGGTGCTAGAGGCAGCCCATATTGACTCCCAAGAACCAGTTGTCAAGTTGTCAAGAATTTTGTAAGCCCATGGTTAATCAAAGCCATTATTAAACATTAACTTTTGGGCTAGCTGATGATGTGGTAGTTAAGGCAGCTGGATCCTACATGGCTGACTGCATAGCTCGAATCTTGCACCCAGCAGCCCGAGAGATACACTAGGCATGTGAACATATGTGCCCCAAATCAGGAGAGGAGAATGGAGGAGAGGGGATTGCAGCATGGTCATCTTTCCAAGGGGTACTTCCTCATTTTTACTCTTTCTCTCTCTCTCTCTGCCCCAAGAGAGCCCACATCCCCTAGAGCAGAAAAAATATGAAATAATTATACTTACTATTATATTAGCTATATTAAAGATATATGCAATAGATACTCAAAACATCACTTCTTAATTACTTTATGAACTTTTACTATTATCTGTGGTCCTTAGATCTTTTACATCAAATATATCTCTTTTTTATTTTTGAGAGAGAGATTTTTGCTATAGAGCATGTATGCTTGCTGAAGAGACATAGAGACAGAAAGCGAGAAATCACCCTTCGGGGGATGACCACACAGCAATCCCTTTCCCTCCATTCTCCTCTTGGGATCTTGGGCATGCATGCACATGTGCCTGGTGTGAGTTTAAGCCACTGGGTTTGGGACTTGAATGATGGTCGACTATGTGGGAGTCTGGTAATGTTACCATTGTGCCATCTATTGGTCTCTCGAATATATCTTTATAGTAAAAACACTGTATGTGCTGTTGCATGTATTTTCCATTTCTGCAGTTATTATCATTATGTTGATAACTTGAAATCAGCTATGCTGAGAGTATTTACTCCATGAAAACAGGCAAATGTTACTATCGAGGTTTTTTCTCTTCCTGACAGCTAGCTGTTAAGCATTTACTAACATACATCTAAATATGCCTTTGTAAGTGTTTAATTGTGATGCTTTGATTATTCCTTTAACAAAAGGAAACTCAGTTATACTTGGTCTATAGTAGCTCCAATCTGTAGTTCATATTGTTTTCAGTGGGTTGCAATGTTAGGAGTGAGGGCAGGTTTGGAAGAACAGGTAAACAAACATCTTTCTCTGAACTAGTTTCCAGAGCTGACCTTATGACCTAGTGGTTAAAGGCAGCCAGATTCCATGTGGCTGACCACAGACTGAATCCTGGCCCTGGTAACTTGAAAAATAATCAGTCACATGTACATGTGTTCCAAAATCTTGATAGGATAGAGAACTATAGAAGAGATTGCAGCATGACCTTGCCCCATTGGGGATATTGTCTCTCTCTCTTCCTCTCTTTCTGTCTCTCTATTTCTCTCTTTGGCAAGCACATGCACTGTCTAGCAAAGAGCAATAAAAATGAAAGAAAGTAGTTTTCAGTAAAGAAAATGAAATAAAGAAAATTTGACAATTCTCTTATGTCTAAGACAGGGACTTTCTTAGAATTTTATCTACTTTTCAATATGGAAAGAAATCAAGATTAGATATTTTTCACCTATTAGGGAAATCAACATACACATATCAGAACAGAAGGGGAAAGCTCATTTATAATGAATTTGACCAACTGTGGTTCCTAGGGCAAAAAACTGTTTTTCTCTAAGTTACCAATACTTAAATACAAGCGTGGGAGTGAGGGCCAGCCATGGTGGTGCAACAGTCAAGGCACCATTCCATGATACAGAAGTCATATGGAAGACCAGGATTTGTTCTTAGGTCAAGCTATACACACCAAGCACATGCACATGTGCCTGTGATCCTTGCTGGCAGGAAGGATGAGGAAGGATTGCAGCATAAGACCCTGTTGAGAGTGTCTGTCTTTCTCTTAATGTATGAGATAAATTAATACACAAACATATGAAAGGAATGAAAAAGGCACACAGATAGGCATACAGTTAGCAGCATGTCAACAATTTCTCAGAAGAAAATGTGAGAGGGAGAGGAAGAAACTTTCCTGATGTTTACATTGCCTCAACCTGGGTTGGTAGACTTTCTACTTCCACTAAAATATATTTCAACTTTAATCAGTTACAGGTGCAAGGGAGCAAAAGGGATTTGGAGGGATTTTTGTTGTTGTTTTTGGTCTCAGGGTGCACATTTGCAGCTTTGAGATTCTTTTACATTTTCATTCTTCATGCTGATAAGTCAGTGTAGATTTATATTACCATGTTATTATGGGTAGGAGAGACTATGTCTCCTTGAAAGTAATGGCATGTGATTGCTTACTCCATTACTTTCAATGGGACTCAGTCGCTTCCATCCTTAGGGACTCAATCCCATTGAAAGTAATAGTCTGAGACTGCCCACATTGTTACTGTGCTTTAAATTGGATTGAATTTATACTGATCAGTATGGGCCAGCTACAGAATTTTCACGTTTAAAAGATATAGAGTGCTAAAGTTTTTTGGTGAGCATTTGGAAAATTTGACAATCTGTTTGGAGAGTATATTTTTATTATTTAAAACATCCACTTCTTAATGTTGAAATGTTTTAACATTTAGCTTCTCTACTATTAGAGAAAAATTCATAACTTTCAATAAAATTGTTTTTAAACTTTAAAGCATTCTTGACTTTGCTATATCCAGGTGTTTCTGGAAAGGAGAATTCTTTTGATTGGACAGTAATTACCTTCATGTTCTTAGGATAATAACTATGCCTTTAAAGCTAGAAAGAAACTTTACAATATTAAACATTAGATGAGGAAGTTGAGGTTTAAGGGTATTAGACATGGTCAAGGTCACAAAGCAGGATAATAGTAAAGCAGAGACCAAAAAGAACAATGCAGGAATATACAATCCTGTTGGGAGCTTTAGAATTTAGTCTGTTTTATACTTAGAAATACCAGTGGGTTATATTTAAGGGTAAATTACACATTGCTATTTATACGTAAATAATAACACATTTTAATTTTTCTCCATGAAAAAAAAATTTTTTTGAACTCTTAGTATAATCTACCTTCCTGGTGAAAACATTCATTGGGTGGAGGTGGATATGGAGAGAAAAAATATACTGCATAAGAGCTATATAAAACAGTGTCAGAGGGCCAGGGGTTTGTACCGCCATAACACAACTGGACCCACATGGGAAAGAGCCTCACTTTATATTCTGGGACTTCCTAGGTGTGCACATGGGTGTATGTGTGCCTGTGATCTGAGTTAGCTGAGACCTGGGGGTGGATCATGGCATGAATACCCCATTGGGAATACCAGTCTCTCTATATCTCAGTCTGTCTGTCATGCTCATGAAATAAATAAGTAATATTTTTAATTTTTAAAAAAGTTTTGCACACTGTTCCAGGAAGAACGTTTTATGTAACTTCACTCTTATAATTGGATTAGAGTTTGGAAATGTGGCACATAGTTTTTAAATTTTTCCTCTATTACTAGATTGTTAAGATGTCCACCATGCCAGCAGGTGGCATGGTGGTTAAGGGGCTGGACTCCCACGTGGCTCACCACCGTTGAGTCCCAAACCTAGCAGCCTGCTTCTACCTTTCCTTTTCTCTCTCTCTCTGGTGAAATTAAACAATAATAACAATAAATAAAGTTAAGTAAATAATTATTTTTAAAATATGTCTAATCTTGAGTGGCAGCAGGAAGTACCAAGGTTAAGGTGCTCAATCCCATGTAACCAGCTGTGCAGTTCAAGTCCTGGACCTGGTGTCTTGAAAATCACATTGGTGCATGTGTGTACATGCCCAAAGTCCCAGGAGGAAGATGGAGGAGAAGGGATTGCAATGTGGCCATCCCCTCTGGGGGATTATTTCTCACATTCTCTTTTTCTCTCTTTCTATGTGTCTCTTGGGGAGCACTCATGCCCTATAGCAAAAACTAAAAAAAAAAAAAAACCAACCAACAAACAAACAAAAATGTGAAAAGGATTGGTTAATCCTAGATGCTCAATGTAAAATAATTGAAAAGTTTGTCAATTTTCTGATGAAAATAAGGGAGATAGTAGCTTTGACAATTTTATTATAACCAGAAATTAAATTTTTCATTTTACTCACTGTCAGTATTATCGACCCAAATATTAATGCTTAGTATTTTGACCACATATATGTGTATGATGAATACTTAACTAATATTTAGGTTAATAATTGAATTATAAATGTATTAGTTATGTCACTTTGGGAATCTAGTGTAGCATGAGGGTGTAAATTGAGTGTTCTCTAAAATCTCTTCCATTTCCAGAATTGATTATGTGGCTTAAAAATATGAATTTTAGATATAACAGCTAATTTTGCTTTTATTGTATAAGCACACTTTAGCCTACATTTTGTTTGTTTATTTTAAAGTAAACTACCATAAGAAAAAGCAACAAAACAAAACAAAACAAAAAACAAACAAAAACAAAAACAAAACCCCTTAATCTATGCCCTTGGAAATCAGGGCAGGGTACTCTTAGAGTGGGTTGGTGGTGGCTGACAGGTGAGGAGAATGAGAGGAGATGCTGTTAATATTCTGTTTCTTGATCTGGGTATTGATTACAAGACTGTGATTTGTGAAAATTCATTGAACTGTAAGCTTTTCTGCATGTATATTATGCTTGACTAATTTTTTTTTTTTTTGGAGAAGTTTTTGCTATAGGGTGCATGCACTCGCCAGACAGACAGAGAGAGCAAGAGACAGAAAGCTAGAAATCACCCCCCAGTGGAGATGGCCACGCTGCAATCCCTTCTCCTCCGTTCTGCTCTCGGGATCTTGGGCATGCAAGCACACGCGCCCAGCGTGAGTTTAAGCCGCCAGGTCTGGGACTCAAACCGCGGTCGACTACGTGGGAGTCCAGTGGACACAGTCATTATGCTAACTGCTGGTCCCCCACTTGACTAAAGATTTTTAAGTAATATATGAATAAAAGGAATGTGCTTTATTCATTTGACAAAATCTGACATTCTAACAAACGTATCTTCTTTAAAAAGTACATCTTGGAGGCCAGCACGTGGTGGGTGGTTAAAAGCGCTGGATTCCCACATGGCTGAACGTGATCCAAATCCCAGACCTGGGACTTTCTCACTTTCTCTCTCTTTCTTTCTCTCACTCTTTACTTGACCTCTCTGGTCAAGTAAAAATACATAAATAAAGTTAAATAAAATAAAATGTAAAAAAAAGTACATCTTGGAATTTTTATTCACTTTAGTTTTTAAAAACATTATTTTTGCCAGAGAACATATGTTCTTGGTGGAGAAAGAGAGAGAGATAAAAAGTGAGAAAGCACCCTCTATGACGAATAGTCACACCTCAATCCCTTCTCCATTTCTCCTGCCTCTTGGGATTTGGAGCATGCATGCACACTTGCCTGGTGCGTTTCTCAAACCACTGGGTCAGAAACTCAAACTAGGAGGTTGGCCATGGTAGGATCCAGCTTCCTTAATCATCATGCCACCAGTTGACTCATTTGTCTTCCTTCCTCCCTCCCTCTCTCTCTTCCTCCCTCCCTTCTGTTTTTTTCCTTCCTTCCTTTTTTTCTATAGTAATAGAAGGAAGAGGTTGACAAACTATGAACCATAGGCCAAATCCAATCCTTTGCCTATTTTTGTATAGCTTATGAACTAAGAAGGGTTTTTATATTTTTAAATGCTTGAAACAAAATCAAAAGGAAAATTATAACTCATTAAAGTAATATGACACTTAAATTTCAGTGTCAAAAAAATAAAGTTTAGGGGAACCAGCAGTTAGTGTAATGACTATGTCGCTGGACTCCCACGTAGTTGACCACGGTTTGCGTCCCAGACCCGGTGGCTTAAAACTCATGACGGGTGCTTGTGCGTGCGTGCCCAAGAGCCCAAGAGGAGAATGGAGAAGGGATTGCGGCGTGACCATGCCCCCTGGGGGGTGATTTCTCGCTTTCTATCTCTATGTCTCTCTCTGTCTGTCTGGCGAGTGCACGCGCCCTATAGCGAAAAAAACTTCTCAAAAAAAGAAAAAAAGAAAAAAAGAAAGTTTAATTGAAACACAATCATACCTATTAATTTTGTTATTAGCTACCTTTAATTTTTTTTTTTTTTGAGGGGACTGGCCCATAGCCTAGTAGTTAAGTGAGCTGGATTCCACATGACCAACTACGATTTGAATCCGGATCCTTGTGGCTTGAGAAACTTACCAGGCATGTGTATATGTATGCCTCAAATCCCAATAGGATAAATAGAGGACAATGGGTTGCAGTGTAACCGTGTTCCATTGGGAGGTGCTTTCTCTCTCTCTCTCACTCTCCCCCCACACACACCCTTTATGAATTTTTTAAAAATGAGGGATCTGTTTTACTGTATTACAACTGCTTTTATATCAAAATGGTAGGCTAAAATATTTACTATATGACTTTTTAAGAGAAAGTTTACAGATTCCAGGTAAAAGGGTCAACCCTCAGGTCATGGGCCAATTGGTACTTATTACAATTGAAATGGTATATGAAATTAGGCAGCTGTTGGTAGTCAACAAACTCAGGTATTACCTATATTCACCTGGATATCTATTCTTAAAGCCATGTTCATTGTTCATTAGATTCTCTACTTGCACAATGATTCTCTACTAATATAGCCAGCAACTGGATTAAAAATATATTTTTCTTGAGGTATTGCCACTCTTTCTCAACCTTTTATTCTTCCAGTTTTCAGTATCATTATGGAGCCAGTTTATCTTTGCCTTTGCAAAATTTTTGCTGACTCAATTCATGCCCTTCAGCTGATAATCTGGTTAATATTTTGCAGTCTTCATGTGGGATCATACCTGCCTTTGTCTATAAGAAGTGAAATGTGGTTCTTTAACCTTCAAATATCTGCTGAAAGTTTCTTTAGTTAATTTCCTGGCCTGTTAGGGCCACTTCTTCCACTGGTATCACCCATCTTCTAGAAGTCTCTTACTCCCCCCCTCGCCCCCACAAACACATGTACATAATTTGAGATTTCCATGTAACTCTGTATACCGTTGTACTTATATATGTTTTCTGGACCTTGTATAGACAGTTTTCTTGAATATGGTTAATAATAGTGACCATATTAGTTGTCATTTTGCTGATGGAAATCTTTGAGAAATAAAAAAAGTAGGGAAACCAATGAGAGTTCAAATACAGCCAGAGCCAGAGAATAGGAAATATCATAAGGTGCCAGAAGCTGGATCATTCAGAACTATACCAAAGCAATTTTCTAATGCATATAAGAGGGTTGTAATTCACATCTATCTGAAAGAAAAAAACGAATGAACTGACCACCCCAAAATGGATCTATGTAATGATTCTATAAGTCCTCTTTTTACTATTTCCCATTTTTCTATAGAAGCATATAGAATAAGAGCCTATGCCCCTTAGATAAATTGTCACAGGTGACCACTGTGAACTCAGCAACATGGGTGCAAATATGTGTGTAAGTGTGTGTAAGTGTGTGTGTTACTGAAAGCATATATATATATATATATATATATATACACACA
>NW_006160142.1:10097583-10150194 GCF_000334495.1 Tupaia belangeri chinensis
TATATATATATGTATATATATATATATCATGATCTTTAGTTATCAAATCATGTAGGAAATTCACATACCATCATGAATGAAACAAGAAACTTATATAGACTCTGTATCTGCAGTAAATATAAATACATATTTATTTATATGTCTTTTGACAAAATGCCTTAAAATCAAAATATATAATGAAACTTACCGCACATTCAGTTTAGGATTATTATTTAGCCTGTTAATAATACTTATTATCATCTATCATTTTTTTACCATATTCAGGAAAAAAATTATTTTATTCCCCTAAACCCGTATTTCCATTAAAAATAACATCCCTTGTTTTCTTTATGTAAGTGAAAAGCTTCATTAATAAGCATTTCCATGAGGTTTTAAAATGTAACAGGGATAATTGTCATTGAAACGGATGATGGGAAGACCTGGGTGGAAGAGGCTCAGGTGGATGCACCTCAGCTGTATTCTGCTCAGGCAGTATGAGTCTATTGAAATTTCAAGTCTCTCTGGGGTTTTTCTTTCCAATCAACCGCGTGGCTTAGAAACTCATGATGTGAATTTTTGATGGCAAAATTAGAAAATAAAGTGCCCTTCTCTTTAAAAATAAATTTCGAATTCAAGAAATGATCTGGCTAGACACTTGTATAAACTAACTTTACATTCATGACGAATGAATATAGCATAGACAAGAAGTTTCACCTGGTTCCTCATTAATATGATTTTATCCTGAGTTGGTGATAAGGTGGGACAGGTTCTGAACTTGCCTATTCTAACTAATTTATTCCACAATGAGAACTGAGTCCAGTGTATCCACATGAGAACTAGCCATGTCACCTAGGAAAAGTGCATAATTACTCTGAAATAGCCTCTTACCTTAAGAATGGGACACAAAATACAGTGTGAGTCAAGTTATTCAACCTGGAGTTGGCTTTCCCTAGACCCTCCCTCCTTTGTACAGGGCTAATGCAGACAAATGCTCTAATCCTCCCATCCTGAGGTTGGCAGTTTGCCAGCAGCAGGGACATTAGCTCCTCATTAGCACCTTGTCATCTGCCTACAAATCCACATCCCAGAACAAAAGTAAAGTGGCCTGTCCTATTTGAAGCTTTGACCATTGAAAGGAGAAATGCCAGGTTCATAGGGTGTCATATGACTTTGTGAACTAGAAATAAAAGACAAATTCATTTGTTGTGAAGATTTAAGAAATTAACGAGCATGTTGGTCAACAGATTATTTAATCACATAAGACACATTGGTACACTTTTTATAAATTTAGATTGCAAAACTGACCTCTTTTTCTTGTTTGTTTCTTTTTTGGATTTTTGCCATAGGGCATGTGTGCTCCCTGTAGAGAGACAGAGGAATTGAGAAAGTGAAAAATCACCCCCTACTGGGATAGCCACCCACAATCACTTCTCCTTCATTCTCCTCTTGAGATTTTGGGCATGTGCTTGGGCATGTGCACGGGCAGGTGCACACACGCACCTGGCTTATTTTTCAAGTCTTTGGGTCTAGGACTTGAACCGCAGAGTCAATTATGTAGGATACTACTCCTTAACCACCATACCACTGACTGGTCCATGGCCTCTTATTTTTAAATCAGTAGAGATAGTATTGTCTTTTTCCTCTAACGTATGGTCTTTACTTATTATTATAACTACTACTAATAATTAGATATCATTCCAAAGGTTGTAGAATAACAAAATGGAGAGATTTTCTGAGATACTCTGAGCAAGCAGAAGAGTTTAGGTTGTTCTAAAATTCTTTGCAATATTGAGCAGGTGAATACTATTTGATAAAAAAAAAAATTCTTATTAATACCTGTTTTTGCTTTTTGTTTTTGTTCCTGTGGTTCAAAAATCTATGCATCTGTGAACATGTTCATCAATAAAAATATTGCAGATAACTATCTCTAAATCTATCTATGGTCATTTCAACCATCTGAGTCATCAGTTTTGGTCACTGTCTAAACTAATCCTTTGGATCAATGCACAGCTAAGTCAAAGAGTTGAGAATTTTGAGTGGTTTCCTGTATTTTAAAATTTTGTCTCTGCATGTAGAATAGCTGAGAAATGTATCTTTTAGTTTTGCAGATATGCTGTTACTTTCAGTCACACCTATGTACTAGTAGAGCTTAGTTATTTATGTAGAAAACTTTGGTGTAAGCTTCATATGAATCTGACTTTACTGACTAATGCCTTGAGTAGTATTTTGGTTTGTCTCTTGTTTGTTGAGTATCAGACAATAACCCAATCTATTACACTTTGATATGCCGCATATTTTAAACTAAAGAACAGCTTCAGAAAAAAGGCTCTCAGGGTCAAGTGGTAGTGCAGTGGTAACACAACTGGACCCACACTGGAAAGGTCCTGGAACCTCCCTGAGAAAACCTGAGTGATTTGGGAACAGCAGTTAGCATAATGGCTATGTTGCTGGACTCCCACGTAGCCGACTGCGGTTCGAGTCCTGAACCCGGTGGTTTAAACTCACGCTGGGTACATGTGCGTGCGTGCCCAAGATCCCGAGAGGAGAACGGAGGAGAAGGGATTGCAGTGTGGCCATCCCCCATGGGGGGTGATTTCTCGCTTTCTGTCTCTCTGTCTCTCTCTCTCTGTCTGGCGAGTGCATGCGCCCTATGGCAAAAACCTCTCCAAAAAAAAAAGAAAAGAAAAGAAAACCTGAGTGATCTGGGCCAGCCAAAAATGGACATAGATCTAGCATGAAAACCCTGTAGGTGGTACCTACCTCTCTGTCTTTTTTTTTTTTTTTTTTTCCTTTTCAGTAAAGACATATGTAAGGGGCCAGCAAGTGGCATGGTTGTTAAGGGCACTGGATTCCCACATGGCCAACCACAGTTTGAGTCCTGGGCCTGGTGGCTTGCTTTCTCACTTTCCATCTCTTTCTCTCTCTCACTCTGTTCCTCTCTGGTCAAATTAAAATAAGTAAAATTAAGTAACACTAAAAAAATTATAAAAAAAGACATATGTAAACTAAGAAGGAAAAAAGAAAAGAATAAGATCTCTCTAATCTTCTCTGATCCTGACTCCTACCCCTTTTCCTTATTCCTCTCCCTCTATTCAAAGCACAGGGAGGGGCTTTTTCTGAAGATGCCTTTTATAACTAAGGGAAGTTATATTGTTATGAAATCTTATTAACCAGGAATGATTAACTACCTTAGAAGAGACTACAAGTCTACACCATACCTATTGCCCAGAGGGACTTTGTCTCAAGTCATTGTTCTCTGGGCCTATTTGTCTCCTCAAAAATTATTTACTATCTCTCTAAAATTGCCTACATATATCTCTTTCCTCTATCTCCTCAATGAAGAAGACAGTTAAGCTTCAACTATCCCTCTTTGAGTTTCATACTTAATATGACTTTGTGTGCTTACACATTAATAAATTCTTATATTTTTTTTCTCCTGTTAATCTGTCTATTATCAGTTCATTTCAGTAGACTTAATTATTGAGACTTCATGTGGAGAAAGAAAGTTCTTTTTCTCCTACATGGTTAAGCCTTGGGTGTGCTTTTCTTTTTTCTTCTCTTTTCAGTTTCTATTTTTTTCTTTTTTTATGAATAAGAAAGAGAGAGAGATTGAAAGGGGGGAAAGAGCAAGAAAGAGAGAGATGGAGAAGGAGCACCCCCAACAAAAACTTGATGCTGTGGATGTGTTTAAAATGAATAAAATTTTTCTGCTGATAAAAAATTTTATATTTTAGACTTCAGCTTTTTACCTTACTTCCACATACTCAAGGTCTTAGAATTAGACAACACAGGGGAGGAAAAATATCTTTTTCTTTTTTCTATCTTGGGCTTATTTGCGAGGTCTCCTGTAACCAAAGGCAGATTCACAAAAGAAAAGCATACAGAATTAAGTTTTATGTGACATGGGAGCCTTTATAAGGAAATGAAGATTGAAAGAAATAGTTAAACCTTGGTGGGTCTATTTGTTTTTATTTTTCTAGTAGGTTTATGATGAGTGGACAGTTGTGGAGAAATACAGTTGGACAAAGGGATTTTGATCTAATGTTAGTAAATTAGGGTAGTATTAACATACTATGTTTTTTCTGTGGTCCTGTGTCTTCAGCAATAAAGATGTTCCTTTTTCCTGGATCTAGGGAGGACATTTCTCACATGAGGGTATTATGACCAGCTGCAATGGAAGGTCAGTAAATTCTTCCTAGGTTTTATAAACTAGTTCAGAAGAGAAGCAGGGGGAAGGTCAGAGAGGCCTTCATGCACATGCTATTTTTCATATTTAATGTGGTGGACCAGCAAATGCTGGCTGGAACCCACATGGCCAAGTGTGTAGTTCAAGCCTAGGACCTTGCGCCTTAGAAAACATGCTGGGTGTGTACCCCAAATCCCAGAGGAGAATGGAGAAGAAGTGACAGCAGTGTGGCCATTCCTCCCAAAGGCCACCTTCACTCTCTCTCTGTCTCTCTGGTGAATGCATACACTCTACAGGAAACTTAAAAAATGCAGTATGTCAAGGTGCTGTATTTTGTAGTATTATGTCCTGAACCCTATCAATAACTAAAAAATAATTATTCATTGATATACTTTGTAATTTCCACTTCAGTTCAAATTCTGGCCTGTCAACAAGCTTAGTTTCTTTTAGGGCTGCTCTGATTTCAGTACTTTGAACCTAGGTCAGTTTTTACCTTTAGTACAAATTGATTCTATAGGAAATGAGGCAATGTTGAGGTTCATCAGTTTCCCAAAACAAGCTGCCTGCTTAATTAGAATGGAAATATTAAGACTTGTAATATCTTTATAAGATGAGCCTATAATAGTCCTGGTCACCAGAAGATTTTAAGGTGGATTTTATAGATTCAATTGTGATATGTATGGAGTGTTCAAGATTGAAACATGCCTTTTTTTCAGAAAAGATATATCTACTTCTTAAAGTGTATTGTTTCCATATATAAAAATACGCAGAAGGGAAAAATATAACTCTCCGTTGGGAGAGTTTCATTCTCCTTAAAGCTGAGGCTAATCACTTCTTAAAATCACTTCCACCTCTGGAGCCAGCAGGTGGCATAGTGGTTAAGACGCTGGACATTCCCACATGGCCAACCAGGATTTAGGTACTAGAACTGGTGGCTTGCTTTCTCACTTTGCTGCTCTCTCTCTGGTCAAACTGAAATAAATGAATGAATAAATAAAAATAAATTAAATAATTCTTTAAAAAATATTTTAAAAAATCACTTCCACCTCTATGGCAAAACACAGTTTTCTGTGATTATTATTTAACTTTTAATATTTGCTTAGTGTGTGTGTGAAGAGAGGATTTGTGTGTGAAGGGAGGATTCCAGCATTGGTATCTGTCCTATCTCTCTCCCTCTACTTTTTTGTGGGTGTTTTTATGCTGACAGATTAAAGCCAAGTCCCTGTCTGTTTGAATCTCTGTCTACTTCTGCCATTATTTGGACTCCTTTTGGACAAAGTTCATTTATGTATAGTCCAAATTATATTTTTCAAAGATGAGTTAAAAAGTAATTTTATGATATTTGTGAGTTTCACTGAAGAAGCAATGTTTTACCAAGAGCATTTAAAAAAATATCTGATCCTCAGACATTTAATTGTATTATTTTTCTAAAGGCACAGTTTCACTGATATCATACTTTAGAAGAATATGATGCTCTGGTTATCTAGTTTCTGTTCAAATACATCTATTGACAAGAAAACTAAGATATATGGTATTCACAATTTGAGCTTTCAAATTCAGAAGTATAGTTATAACAAACATACTTCATAACTCAGCAGTGCATAAAAAGTGTTTAAATAATAGATCCAGATGACAGATGTCATAAACATATATGAAATGGATATAGTCAAACCTGGCAAATTTTGAGATGTGGTTTCAATCATGGTATTTTTTGTTGATTTTTATATATGATCTTAGGCAATTTTAAATTAAGGCAGGCGTCACCTTTAATTTATTGTCAGGTGGAAAGCACACTTACTTTGTACTCTAAGGATTTATTCAACTTAACTCTGTAATTGCTAGCAATACACAAGCTCATTATATCACAATTCAGTATATTTGATGCCAGCTGTTATGGAGTTAATGGCAAAGTCGAAAGAAATGACATAAAGCACACTTTCATGTTTAGTGCAACCATCATAATATTTCTGTTAAAATATCTATTCAGCCCGGGAGTTCACTTTAGTACTGTTTCTTACCTTTGTCTTTGTTAAACAAAGAAATAAGCTATTTTTAATTATAGGAATATTTAAACTATTTCTCACCCTTTTTTTAACTGATATATTTAAAACAATAATGTTTACACATTTTGTGAATTTGTCTATTTAACTTGGGAAAAACTCACTCTTATTTGCTGTGTAAGATGCAAGAAGAGAAAATGTGTTTCCAGAAAACGATCTACTAGTAATTTAGTCCAGTTATTTTCAGTACTTAACTTTTGTATTATTTTTCTTAAGTTCACCATGATCTGACATTTCATTATTAGATTTTGTTTTTTGTTTTTTGTTTTTTAAATAGTCACTCACTAGACATTAAAGGATGCAATTGGTTTCAGTTCAGGCAGGTTTTAACTGCGTTTTAATTAGCTTAAAACATATGCTTCCATTTATCGTATTATGTGGAGTACATCCTATCCCATTTAGCTGAGTATTGAGAACTATTGTACAATATTGTGCTCAGGCTAAAACAATGAAATACTAATTGGATCCAGTAAAATAACTGTAACATTTCCGTTTCCTATTAGGCAGGTTACGTAAATTAGGCTAATATAAAATGGTGCTTAATAGAATTGCAAATATGGTGTGATGATACATTCAGACAGGAAAGACAGTGAAAGGGGATTTTGGAGGAAATCAAAGGCATTTGCATTACAATAAAACATTTCCTGCTGTGAGGGCTCTTGCAATCCTGGAAAAAACAACACTCCAGCTCTACTCCTCCTTATTTACATAGGAGTGCCATCCCAACCTCTTCCAGTTCTCATGAACAGTTGTCTGTCAGTAACAGAGAAGAATAACGTGCAGTTTTAAGTCTGTTGATGAATATAGTCCTTTTATTATTTCGTCGGGCATCACGTCTGAGAACTTCATATTGCAATGAGGGAGCATTTCTCCTGGTATACAGTATGCTTTTTATGATGAGAATGCGCTGTGTAGGCTTTAAAAATTGACAACAATCTTGGGTTGCATGGATATTTCCTATTTGAACTACTAAATGTTTTGTGTTTATTTCCATCTCTTCTTTAAAATTATTAGTCAGGGGTTGGACAGTTGTAACGTTAGTGTATACTTTAATCATCTTAAAATTGACCTGAAAGTCTGAATATCCTCTTTCTTCAATGTCTTGGCTCCTTGACCTTCTCGTAAGCTTGTATAACGGCCATATCTAATATTTTTAATAAAGAAATTTGAGAAACTGACGCCAGGGTGGAGAAGGGTAGAGTGACTTTTTAAAATCTAAAATCCTCAACCAACATTAATTTTGTCTTTGTTCATTAGCAATCCCTATGGTGAGTTTGCTTCTGTGTTTTTTAGGAATCCCGAGCACTTTCTGGGCTGAAAGGTGTTTCTGGGGAGATTTTTGAAGCTGTCCCTCAAAGGAAAAGTTGCCCAATGAAGTGAGGAAAGGACTACATTTTTCCCTTGCAAATACACTGATAAAAGAGCTTTCTGCTGAACTCACAAGCACCCTTGAACCTTTCAGTTTGCTCCCAGCGCTCAGATCCTAGTGTTTCTGTGAAATGGCAGAGAGAGAGAAGACCATTTTGGGGCCTAGCATGCAAATGAGCAACTATGTAAAGGAAAAGAAAATTTAAATCCTATCTATTGTATTCTAAGCAGGTTGCTAGCAAGCCTTTGTGGAGCTAGTATAAAAATGAATCTCATCTCTTTCCTGGCATGAAAACTAAAAACATACTTTATTTCCTCACTCATATCAGCAATTTTTATGCAGTTTTATCTTCAGAAAATGTTTTTGGGTTTTTTTTTTTTTGAATTTAGTGTGTAACATTTTCATTCATGATACAAATTATTTTATCTGTATCTGTGCCTCTGATTTAGACCTTAATCTTCCTGAGATCTTTAGTTGTGGAATTTGTTACTTTATTTATATTCACAGGTAGTTCCGTTCTCTTTTAAAAAGTGTTGGAATTAATACTGTTTGCTCAAAGGAGCAGCAATTTTAAAAAGGCACTACATCGTATGGGGCATGCTTTCCTAGTGAAGCAAAACAAGTTAAAATCCTCTAGATTCAAATTCTCTCCCTTTCAGCTTTCAGCTGTGAAGAAAAGGATTTTCATCTACACGTGAAAGATGGTAATTGTACAATAAAGCAACGGTTCTGGCCAATAGAAATGTGTTTGGGATACGTGAGCAAAGGGGCATGGGGGCAAAGAAATTGCCATCAGGGCCTGCAGGCCGGACTTACTGAAGAGGAACGTGTGACAGTCCACGTGAAGCAAAACGGTCAGCCAGCCAGCTGGACGCTTTGTCCCCCAAACCAAATAATCCTTTTGGCTGGTTTTCCTCTCTTTCCCCCAAGATTATATTGATTAAAAAAAAATTAAACTGATTGATTTGTTTCAGCCTCATTTCATATAGGGAGAGTGTGGAAATCTTTAGATCTATTTGTTACTATATTATTATTTATTTCTCCTTGTCAACTTAGAAAAATTTTAGTGTGATATAATTTCATGTCAGAGAGAGTAACCAATCACATTGTCTAGAGTAGGCTTCCATTCTCAGATAACTTATAGAAAAAAATATAAAATTTTACTTTGAATTAACTGTTGATTCACAAAAAATTGCAAAAATAGTACAGAGAAGTCCCATGTACCTTCATTACACCCATTGGTAATATCTGACAAAATTCTAATACAGTATCAGATCCAGGGGATGGAGCGATACTATCCACAGACCGTACTCAGACTTTGCCACTATCACATACATTTGTATTTATTTGTATACATAAGTAGTTGGAAGCAATTTTGTCAAATAGCTTCTTGTTACCTTAGTCATAGCTTTGGGGAAAAAAGTAGTAAAGTGACCTAAACAGAGGTAATCTTTTACTAAATCTCTCATTATTTTAATATTGAATGATAGTCAAAAATAAATATTTTTTTTCTTTTCTGTTTTTGTTTTGGTTGCTTTGTTTCAAAACAGAATGGATTTTTCTCAGACATATGGAACATAAAATATTTAGATGTAAAACTGAAATACTACATTTGGTAGATATTATAACCAAAATAAAAGCCCAGATAGTTAATTAACATAATCTAATTTTTATCACAACTCAGACATTGTATTTTTTTTTTTTTTTTTTGGAGAGAGAGATTTTTACTATAGGGCTCATTTGCTTGTCGGAGAGACAGAAAGACAGACAGAAAGCAAGAAATCACCCCCCAGGGGGGTTGCCCATGCCTTAATCCTTTATCCTCTATCTACTCTCAGTATTTTGGGCATGCACGCACACGCGCACCTAGCGTTAATCTAAGCCACTGGATCCAGGACTCAAACAGCGGTTGACTATGTGGAAGTCCAGCGATGTATCCATTACGCCACCTGCTGGTCCCCAGACATTAAATTTTTAATTGCACCTAGAATTATAATTTTTATCCTGTCATGGACACGTGCACGTACACAGATAAAAGTTTGCTATAGCCCTACTCTTTTTTTAAAGAAGTATTTTATTTGACGTTATTTATTTATTCATCTATTTCATTTTTTTTCTCTTTTTTTTTTTGGAGAGGCTTTTTGCTATAGGGCGCGTGCGCTCGCCAGACAGACAGAGAGAGACAGAGGGACAGAAAGCAAGAAATCACCCCCCAGGGGGGATGGTCATGCCACAATCCCTTCTCCTCCATTCTCCTCTTGGGATCTTGGGCACGCACGCACATGCGCCCGGCGTGAGTTTTAAGCCACTGGGTCCGGGACCCGACCTGCAGTCGACTAGGTGGAGTCCAGAGGCATAGCCATTACGCTAACTGCTGGTTCCCCCATCTATTTTATTTTGACTTTATTTATTTAGGGAGAGAGTGAGCGAGAGAGAGAGAGAAAAAGTGAGAAAATAAGCTGCCAGGTCCTGGACTCAAATTGCAGTTGATCATTTGGGAATCCAGTCTCTTAATTACCATACTACTTGGCAGCCCCAAAATTTCCAATTTTTTTTAACTTTATTTAATTTGACCGGAGAGGTACAGAGTGATGGGGAAGGGAGTGAGAAAGCAAGCCACCAGGAACTCAAACCTCAGTCAGGCCATGTGAGAGTCCATCACTCTTATCCACCATGTTACCTGCTGCCTGTAGCCTTATTCTTGTCTCATTCATCACCAGTTGTTTATGTGTGCATACACGTACAAATAATTACATATTTCAGATACATAGATTTATCGAGTACAAATACCATGGATAAGGGGTAGCAAATTCTTTCTATATAGGGCTAGATAAATAAATTTAGGCATTGCACACCTAGTCTTTGTTGCAACATTTTTTTTTTTTTTTTGGAGAGGCTTTCGCTATAGGGCGCGTGTGCTCGCCAGACAGACAGACAGAGACATAGAGACAGAAAGCGAGAAATCACCCACCAGGGGGGATGGTCACACTGCAATCCCTTCTCCTCCATTCTCCTCCCGGGATCTTGGGCACGCACGCACACGTGTCTGGCATGAGTTCTAAGCCACCGGGTTCGGGACGAACCGCGGTTGACTATGTGGGAGTCCAGCGACATAGCCATTACGCTAACTGCTGGTTCCCTGTTGCAACAATTTAGCTCTGCCCTTGTAGCAAGAAAGGAGCCATAGATGATACATAAAAAATGAGCATGACTGTATTCCAATAAAATTTTATTCATGGACCTTGAAATTTCAATTTCAGGGACCAGCAGGTGTTGTGGCGGTTAAGGCACTGGACATTTCCACATGGTTGACCACGGTTTGAGTCCGGACCTGGTGGCTTGCTTTCTCACTTTTCCTCCATCTCTCTCTCTCTGTGTCTCTCTCTGGTCAAATTAAAATGAATGAATGAATAAATAAAATTAAATAAATAATTCTTTTTAAAAAAAGAAATTTCAATTACATATGCTACCACAAAATATTCTTTTTCTGATTTTTATTCTAACCATTTAATAATGTAAACCATTCTCAATTCACAGGCCTTATAAAACAGTTGGTGGACTAGGTTTGGCCAGCAGGCTGTAGTTTTCTAACCTGCCCTAGATAGTAAGTGAAATTTTGGGTCATGTTTTATTGGTGTGTAGGCACACAAACGTTTTCTCCATCGTAGTCTGATCTTATATCATTAGAGAAAGCATTGACAAGT
Organism: Tupaia belangeri chinensis; assembly: GCF_000334495.1. Lineage (NCBI taxonomy): Eukaryota > Metazoa > Chordata > Mammalia > Scandentia > Tupaiidae > Tupaia > Tupaia belangeri. The sequence continues at coordinate 10,108,882 of NW_006160142.1, forward strand.
TATATGGAAGAAGCAGTTATGGTAACCAGAGAGAAGGCCCTTAATGCAATAGTACAGTAACAGTAGATTATTTTCTGTTTGCTTTTTTTCCCCCCTCCTTTTTTTGCAGTTTAACATTGCATTAAAGGGAACAACTCAACTTTCTAATTTTTTTCCTATTTTCTTGTCATGGATATATTAGCAGTACATGATGCATACTAATTATAAAGTTGGCTGTAACAAGAGTTCCTCTTGTGAATCCATTTAAGAACTGATTGTTTACTATCTTTTTCTGTAAGTATAAAATTTTAATTATGCCACTGACAGGAACTGTGCGTGATACAGTGCTCTACATTTATCACTGGGAGAGGGCCAGTTGCAGAGCTGTTTGACTTTGGAGAAATCCTGATGCGTTTGCAATGTTGAGCAGCAGGTGCCACATTATTATGTACAGAAAAGCAATTAGGAAGCATATTGGATGAATGGGGAGTGCATTAATATTAGCAAGTACATTTGTCAGTGGTTTTGATGCGAGTCTTTTTCTTTCCTTTATGCAACATTAAGATTGTGGCTCTCATAAATTCTCCCCTTAAATTGCCATCTGTTCCCTTGTCAGGCAGTAGTGAGGTAGAGAAAAGTTTTCTTGACAAAATGAAAGGAATTTCTTTTATTTAAAGTAGAAGCAAAAGAGCCTATAGAAAGTTGCAGAATTGTAGGTTGTGCAGTTCGGCTTTGCCTGTGTTAAGTAATTACCTTTGAATGTAACATTAACCATAGAACCCTTTGATTTTTACAAGTTGCAATTTTTTCCCCAGCTATTTCATGTATTTTAAAATTCAATAGCAAAGAATTATAATTAGATTAATGCAATGACAACCAGCAATTGGCCACTTGCATCAAGAAGTTCGTGGAAGGAATTGATTACTTTTATTGCAGTGCATCTTTTCCATTTTTTTGGCCCAAGGCTATCTATGTTCCCATCCTGAAAGGATTTAAGATTAACCATTAGAATGTCACCCCTCTTTAACTCTAGACCAATTCTGAAATTGTACTCAATGCAGTAACAACTGGAAGAAATTCTCCACACAATATGTACTATAAAAACTGGATATTATTTTCATGACAAACTCTACTGTACGCTGTATTTATTAGTAAATTGTCCAAAAATCTTCATTGACTGAAAAGCATAGTGAATGAATGATTGTGCTCAATTGAGCTTTCTTGTTAATCAGAAGATACTATAATATTTTAATTCCAACAACTTTAATTGAAATTTTTTTTTCTGAAATATACTCGTTTGTTCACTTTTTAACTTTAACAGTGGAATACATATATATATTTCTTCATTGTTGTTGCAGGCATTTTCAATAATAAAAGAAGGAAGAATAGAGCTAAACTTGTACCTAGTATGGCATATAACATAATTTAAAAAAATTATTAGCTTGTCAATTTAACTTTTTCTTTCTTTCTGAATTTATTTTCAAAAGGAAAATCAAATTAGCATATTTTCTGGTAGAGTTCTCATTGATTAAGGGCATTTAAAAGGGGAAGGAACCCTTTTGAGTAATGTAGGTTCATGACCGAGGTCCCTCTAATAAAGGACCAATTATTTATTTAACACAAGTTTTACATGTCAAGGAAATTGAGAATCAAATAAATAGTTAAACCAATATATTTTTATGATAAATTTGATGAAGAGTGGACAGTCATGGAGAAATATGATAGGAAAAAGAGGATAAGCTCTAAGGGTAATGAACTGGGGGAAACTTATAGCCTTTCTGTTCAGATGATCACTGTGACTCTTCATCCAGTGATGAGGATGTTCCTTTCCTCCAGATATAGAGAGAACATATCTCACATGAAGGTCTATGAGCTGCTTCAGGAGAAGATCAGGAAGTCCTTCTTGGGAAGTCCTTCTATGCTTTAGGAAAAAAGGGCTTTTTGGGCTTTGGGTAGGAATCAGAGAGACCTTCTTGCTTCTGTCGTTTTTCTGTCAAGTCAGTATAATATTTTGGGTTAGCATGTCCTGAGTTATTTTCTTCACCTAGGTTAAGTGTTGTCATGTGTAACTTGGCCTGTTTCTATTGAGTTGTTGGAAAAGTAGTAACATATTTTTTCTATGTTTTGCTATGCAAAAATACGTCTTGACTTTTTTTTAATTAATTTTTTCATTATCATCATAATCTTGTTTATAATACATTGGATTGCATATAACTTTACAGTGTATTACATTGTTTTTTCAAAAGGGAATGCCCTGCATGTCAGTCAATACAGAGAGACATTAATCTCCCCACCTCATCATTCAATATATTTTCAATGTTTTTCCCAATCATTATTATTATTATTCTCATTATTTTTTTATAAACAGTCAATCACTATTTCTCATTTTGCTTGTAAAAAGACTTTACCCATAATGAAATACTTCTTAGACCAATACAGTTGAGAATACTATATATGCCATCATCAACAGGTAATAAGTCATATCTGTTTCCCACTAATGTCCTTCCTCTCTATTTGTTCTCTTCCTTTCTTTCTCTATCCTCTTTTCTTTACCCTCACCCCATTCCACACTGTCTTATTCTCATTAAGTACTTTCACTGCTTTTATGTCCTCCAATATTTCTCTCTCTATCATAGAGTGTGGATACTTTGTATATATTAAGTGGATATGTACAATATCTTTCTTTCATAGCCTGGCTTACTTCACTCAGCAATAGATCCTCCATATCTGACCACTTTCTATCAAATGCCAGGGTCTTGTTAATTTTTATGGCTGAGTAGTATTCCATAGAGTATATATACCACACTTTTCCAATCCATTCATCAGTTTGTGGACATTTAGGTTGGTACCATGGCTTAGCAATTGTGAATATTGCTGCAATAAGCATTGATGTGCAAGCACTTTTCTTACTGAGCATTCTCCTGTCCTTTGAGTAGATACCCAGAAGTGGGATTGCTGGATCAAATGGTAGTTCTATTTGTAGATCTTTGAGGAACCTCCATATTGTTCTCCACAGTGTTTCAACCAGTTTACATTCCCAGCAACAGTGTAGGAGGGTCATCCTGACTTTTTTGACAACCCAATAGATGATATGGTGATGATGCTATAAATTGCAAGATAAAGACCTGAGAGAAGCTGGAGAACAAGAGAACATGAAACTAGATTGAGATGCTCAAATTTATTTTCCTTTTTGTTCCTAGAGTGACTAAGGTCAGGAGGACTAACTATTTGTAATTCAAGTTCACATGAAATTCATGTAATAATTAATGCTAGTTTATTCACTTAAAACAAGATTGGGCATTGTGTTAGCTGGTTAGCATGTTCCCTGTGGATGAGTCTTCTTAAAAGTTCAGGCTTATTGCAGTTGGCATAATGGTTATGTCACTGGACTCCCACATAGTCAACCGTTGTTTGAGTCCCAGACCTGGCGGCTTTAAACTCACACTGGGCACATACGCGTGCATGCCCAAGATCCTGAGAGGAGAGTGGAAGAAAATGGATTGCAGTGTGGCCATCCCCCCAGGGGGTGATTTTTGCTTTCTGTCTCTCTGGCAAGTACAGGCACCCTATAGCAAAAATCTCTCTCGAAAAAAAGTTAAGGTTTAGGGGCCAGCAGGTGGTGTGGTAGTTGGGTGCTGGACTCCCACATGTCCAACCATGGTTCAAGTCCCAGACTTATGGCTTGTTTATTCACATTCCCTTTCTTTCTGTCCAGATTTAAAAAAAAATAAAAATAACAAATAAAATTAAATAAATATTAAAAAAATGTTCAAGTTTAATGAGGGATACAAGGTGGTACAGTGGTAAAACATGAAGCTCTGCAAGGCTAACCTATTTGGAAAGATTTTGGATTTGCATCTGGAAGCCTCTTTGCATATACTAGGCACGTGCATGCCCATGATCTGGGGCTGGCTAAGATTGGGGTGGGTAGGAGTGTTAAGATCCTGTTTGTGTGCTCTCTTTCTCTTTCTGTCTCTCATGAAAGAAATAAATAAATAAACTAAGGGAAAAGGGAAGAGCAGAAATTTAAGCATAGGCTTTTGTTGGTGAAAGAGGCCTTCAAGCCACTAGATTTATCTGGATTTTAAGCTAGTATTCTCAAGTTCTAACAGACCTATGGGTTTGTCTTCACTCTTGGAGCCAGGATGTTTAAGTATCTTCTACCCTAGATAGGGCTGGAGACAACTTGGTAGACTTAATTTGGGAGTTTATTTATTCTCATCTCTTCAGATTTAGCTCAGTCAGCATTTCTGCATTCCTTTGAAACATGGATATTTCCCAATATTCTTAGTCATACATAAACAAAACAATCTTTAAAAAGAAAATATTTATTTATTTATTTATTCCATTTGTTATTATTATTTTTTAATTTGACCAGACAGAGACAGAGTGAGAGACAGAAAGGGAAAGTGAGAAAGCAAGCCGGCAGATCTGGGGCTCAAACTGTGGTTGATCATGTAAGAATCTAGCACTTTTAAGCATCATGCCACCTCCTGGCCCCCGCGATCTTCCCTCCCCAACATTCATTATATTTATTTTACTAAATAGTATGGTTCAAAAAGAAAAACACAAACCAGAAAACTTTTACTTAAAACTAGTCCAACTAAGTGGCTAGGGTTGACAACTTCATCCCATCCCCACCTTCTTTCTATGTATGTGGAGGTGGAACCACATCAGGCAGTGAGCACTCATGTGTGCTTGGACTTTTCTGTTGAACATGAATGAACTTCTTTTTTTTTTTTTGGAGAGGTTTTTGCTATAGGGTGCGTGCACTCGCCAGACAGACAGAGAGAGACAGAGAGATAGAAAGCGAGAAATCACCCCCCAGGTAGGATAGCCACGCCGCAATCCCTTCTCCTCTATTCTCCTCTCGGGTTCCTGGGCACACACGCACACGCGCCCAGCATGAGTTTAAGCCACCGGGTCCGGGACTCGAACCGTGGTAGACTACGTGGGAGTCCAGCGACATAGCCATTACGCTAACTGCTGGTCCCGACATGAATGAACTTCTGTGAACATAAATGAACTTCTCTGAACCAAGAGAAGCAAATAAAGTTTTACAAGATTCAAAAAGAAAAACACAAACCAGAAAACTTTTACTTAAAACTAGTCCAACTAAGTGGCTAGGGTTGACAACTTCATCCCATCCCCACCTTCTTTCTATGTATGTGGAGGTGGAACCACATCAGGCAGTGAGCACTCATGTGTGCTTGGACTTTTCTGTTGAACATGAATGAACTTCTTTTTTTTTTTTTTGGAGAGGTTTTTGCTATAGGGTGCGTGCACTCGCCAGACAGACAGAGAGAGACATAGAGACAGAAAGTGAGAACCAGGTAGGATAGCCACGCCGCAATCCCTTCTCCTCTATTCTCCTCTCGGGTTCCTGGGCACACACGCACACGCGCCCAGCATGAGTTTAAGCCACCGGGTCCGGGACTCGAACCGTGGTAGACTACGTGGGAGTCCAGCGACATAGCCATTACGCTAACTGCTGGTCCCGACATGAATGAACTTCTGTGAACATAAATGAACTTCTCTGAACCAAGAGAAGCAAATAAAGTTTTACAAGATACAGACACTTTATGTTTCCAGTTTTAAAAATAATCCAAGTGAAAAATATTTAACTGTAACAGAAAAAGTTTTAATAGTTTTACCATTAGTTCTAGGGACTTACACTCAATGCAAACAGATGGCATCAAGCAAGTAAACAAACATGAGTTTAACTGGGGTTAATGGTCATATTTGTAATAAAAAAAGAAATCCAATTTACTGCAATTGGAGAAAAATGGCCATTTGAACTCAACTTAAATATATGCCAATAATGCATTAAATTTTTTGTACCTACGCAGCTGAGTAAAATCTGAAAGCTTTACCCGAGTGTGTGGTTAGTGAGAAAAGCAAAAGGTGCTTTTATTCCACAGCATTGGATTAAACAAAACAAAGCAATTTATAAAAAAAAAAAAAAAAAAAAAAAAAAAAGTCCCAAATGATAGTTTAAAATAAATAGCTCATCATTTTGATGAATATATACACACAAAGTCCACTTCTTGAGGATTTAGCTATCTAAAAGTGGCAGGCATATCACTATCCTTAGGTTCAGGAGCAAGTTCACATAACTAAAACAGTGTAGTTTCACTAGCTTCAGCTTCAGTCAGTGGCTCCACTGACGAGCTTACTTTGGGTTGGTTCTAGGTCCAGGCTGCTATCCAGAAGCTCATCAGCTTCCATGGCTTTATCTACAGAGGCCATAGCTTCTGATGATGCTGATGTACTCTCCTGTTCAACAGTGGAAGCAGGGTTCCCATGGAGGAATGCAAGAAGTGGAAAGGCAGTATACTGGATAAGCTGCTTATCTGGTTTGGATTTACATTTAGATTTTCTTCCATTTGTGAACTGGCTGAACTACATTGTTCTTGGAGGTTTCTAATCCTTTATTCTCAGAATCAACCAGGAGATCCGGGTCTATGCTAAACTGTCTTCCCAACAGCATGGCTTGGAAGTCCTCTAAACTGCAATCAGTATTGTCAAGATAATCTAATAGTTCAGTCTTTCCCAAGTTTCATGTTATCATTCAAAATAGAATCCCTCATGATCACAGGATCTTCTCTGATCAAGCTGGATGAGCTATTTAGCTGGACAGCACTAGACAGGAGCGGGCTGGTGGTGCCATCACTGCCTGAACTAAGGGATTCGCTGGCTGGTTCACTCTGATCTCCACTCTGAATGACAGGTGCATATTTATTTTCATTATGGTCTTCAACAATGACATCAGGGTACTGGCTACAATTGGAGGGATCAGATATAACATCCTCATTAGTTTCTGGAATAACGGGGATATTTTCTTTATCTGCATTATCATCAGAAACATCATAAATAATGATGTCATCTGAAATCTATTCTCTTGGTTTTAAACCTTCAGTCCTACTGTGTGGAACTTTGTGATAGTGATTATCAGTTGATTCTTTGTGTTGAAACAGATTCTTCTTTTGGGCTCCATTAGTATTCAGAAGTAGAAGCCTTTTATGTTTTAAACTCACAAGCTGGTTATTCTGAACCAACAATAAACTGGACAATCTTTCGAATAACTCGTTGTGCATGCTTTGCCCATAACTCTGATACTTCCTTTCAAAGGGACTCATTCTCACTTTTTAATTCAGAAAACCTGGATTCAATAGTTTTCTGTTTTATTTGAACCTTTTGAGCACTACTTATAATTTTTGTTAAATCTTCCTGATGAATTTTATTTTCTTCTGGTTTTGAAGATGAAACCTTCCTTTTAGTGTTCTCTAGCAATTCATCCTGGCCTTGTTTGAAGTAAGGATACTGAAATTCAACAGGACCATCTCTTTCCTGCTTTACAATTCCAGAGTCAGTATGTACTACTTTATGGAAACCATACATATTCAGCTGCCTCACAAAGCTTACCACGTTATTGTGCTTGAAGTACTTGGGAAGAATTTCTTTTGCAAACATTTGTTCATCCAAGACCAGAAAACTTTGGCCATTCTGGCTCCAGGTGATAAACTCGTTGGTGTGGGTTTCTTCTACAAGCGTCCACAGCTTGCTGAGGAAGGCGGGCACGTTCGAACTCTGCTTCATTGTTAACGAGGGGCAGGGATTCCAAATTCTACACGCGAACGAGGAGGCAGCGGTGGCGGCGGCAGCGGCAGCTGCTCCCCGAGAATGTCTCCATTTTTTCTTGAACTTATTCATGATTTGTACATCTTCCAAAGAAGATGATCTTTGCCGATCAGATCCTTTGCTTATTGAAACTTTGCCCATTTTTATATAGAATTATTTATCATTTTTATTACTGAGTTGTGAGAGTTCTTCATATACTGTGATACCAGTCCTTACCAGATTTGTGATTTGCAAATACTTTCTCCCATCCTGTGAGTTGTCTTTTCACTTTCTTGATGGTGTCCTTTGAAGCACAAAAGCTTTCTGTTTTCTTCTAAGAGTTTTAGTGCCTGCATTTATGTCTAAAATATACTTCGAGTTAATTTTTGTGTGTGTAGGGAGATATCAATTCAAATTCATTCTTTCCATGTGGTTTTTCAGTTGTCACTCTTCTATTTTGTTGCATTCTGAAGTTTATTTATTTTTTCTTTTATGAGATAGATGAGAGATAAATGAAGAAAGAAAGATAGCACTCCCACAAGGGTCTTGATGCCACAGTCAATCCCTAGCTTCAGCCCTCTCATGGGCATATGCTTGCGTGGTGTATTCAGGCAGGTCTCTGAAAGCAAGTGTGGAACCTTCTCACATGTATCATCTCTCATGAAAGAAATAAATAAATAAACTAAGGGAAAAGGGAAGAGCAGAAATTTAAGCATAGGCTTTTGTTGGTGAAAGAGGCCTTCAAGCCACTAGATTTATCTGGATTTTAAGCTAGTATTCTCAAGTTCTAACAGACCTATGGGTTTGTCTTCACTCTTGGAGCCAGGATGTTTAAGTATCTTCTACCCTAGATAGGGCTGGAGACAACTTGGTAGACTTAATTTGGGAGTTTATTTATTCTCATCTCTTCAGATTTAGCTCAGTTAGCATTTCTGCATTCCTTTGAAACATGGATATTTCCCAATATTCTTAGTCATACATAAACAAAACAATCTTTAAAAAGAAAATATTTATTTATTTATTTATTCCATTTGTTATTATTATTTTTTAATTTGACCAGACAGAGACAGAGTGAGAGACAGAAAGGGAAAGTGAGAAAGCAAGCCGGCAGATCTGGGGCTCAAACTGTGGTTGATCATGTAAGAATCTAGCACTTTTAAGCATCATGCCACCTCCTGGCCCCCGCGATCTTCCCTCCCCAACATTCATTATATTTATTTTACTAAATAGTATGGTTCAAAAAGAAAAACACAAACCAGAAAACTTTTACTTAAAACTAGTCCAACTAAGTGGCTAGGGTTGACAACTTCATCCCATCCCCACCTTCTTTCTATGTATGTGGAGGTGGAACCACATCAGGCAGTGAGCACTCATGTGTGCTTGGACTTTTCTGTTGAACATGAATGAACTTCTTTTTTTTTTTTTTGGAGAGGTTTTTGCTATAGGGTGCGTGCACTCGCCAGACAGACAGAGAGAGACAGAGAGATAGAAAGCGAGAAATCACCCCCCAGGTAGGATAGCCACGCCGCAATCCCTTCTCCTCTATTCTCCTCTCGGGTTCCTGGGCACACACGCACACGCGCCCAGCATGAGTTTAAGCCACCGGGTCCGGGACTCGAACCGTGGTAGACTACGTGGGAGTCCAGCGACATAGCCATTACGCTAACTGCTGGTCCCGACATGAATGAACTTCTGTGAACATAAATGAACTTCTCTGAACCAAGAGAAGCAAATAAAGTTTTACAAGATACAGACACTTTATGTTTCCAGTTTTAAAAATAATCCAAGTGAAAAATATTTAACTGTAACAGAAAAAGTTTTAATAGTTTTACCATTAGTTCTAGGGACTTACACTCAATGCAAACAGATGGCATCAAGCAAGTAAACAAACATGAGTTTAACTGGGGTTAATGGTCATATTTGTAATAAAAAAAGAAATCCAATTTACTGCAATTGGAGAAAAATGGCCATTTGAACTCAACTTAAATATATGCCAATAATGCATTAAATTTTTTGTACCTACGCAGCTGAGTAAAATCTGAAAGCTTTACCCGAGTGTGTGGTTAGTGAGAAAAGCAAAAGGTGCTTTTATTCCACAGCATTGGATTAAACAAAACAAAGCAATTTATAAAAAAAAAAAAAAAAAAAAAAAAAAAAGGTGCCAAATGATAGTTTAAAATAAATAGCTCATCATTTTGATGAATATATACACACAAAGTCCACTTCTTGAGGATTTAGCTATCTAAAAGTGGCAGGCATATCACTATCCTTAGGTTCAGGAGCAAGTTCACATAACTAAAACAGTGTAGTTTCACTAGCTTCAGCTTCAGTCAGTGGCTCCACTGACGAGCTTACTTTGGGTTGGTTCTAGGTCCAGGCTGCTATCCAGAAGCTCATCAGCTTCCATGGCTTTATCTACAGAGGCCATAGCTTCTGATGATGCTGATGTACTCTCCTGTTCAACAGTGGAAGCAGGGTTCCCATGGAGGAATGCAAGAAGTGGAAAGGCAGTATACTGGATAAGCTGCTTATCTGGTTTGGATTTACATTTAGATTTTCTTCCATTTGTGAACTGGCTGAACTACATTGTTCTTGGAGGTTTCTAATCCTTTATTCTCAGAATCAACCAGGAGATCCGGGTCTATGCTAAACTGTCTTCCCAACAGCATGGCTTGGAAGTCCTCTAAACTGCAATCAGTATTGTCAAGATAATCTAATAGTTCAGTCTTTCCCAAGTTTCATGTTATCATTCAAAATAGAATCCCTCATGATCACAGGATCTTCTCTGATCAAGCTGGATGAGCTATTTAGCTGGACAGCACTAGACAGGAGCGGGCTGGTGGTGCCATCACTGCCTGAACTAAGGGATTCGCTGGCTGGTTCACTCTGATCTCCACTCTGAATGACAGGTGCATATTTATTTTCATTATGGTCTTCAACAATGACATCAGGGTACTGGCTACAATTGGAGGGATCAGATATAACATCCTCATTAGTTTCTGGAATAACGGGGATATTTTCTTTATCTGCATTATCATCAGAAACATCATAAATAATGATGTCATCTGAAATCTATTCTCTTGGTTTTAAACCTTCAGTCCTACTGTGTGGAACTTTGTGATAGTGATTATCAGTTGATTCTTTGTGTTGAAACAGATTCTTCTTTTGGGCTCCATTAGTATTCAGAAGTAGAAGCCTTTTATGTTTTAAACTCACAAGCTGGTTATTCTGAACCAACAATAAACTGGACAATCTTTCGAATAACTCGTTGTGCATGCTTTGCCCATAACTCTGATACTTCCTTTCAAAGGGACTCATTCTCACTTTTTAATTCAGAAAACCTGGATTCAATAGTTTTCTGTTTTATTTGAACCTTTTGAGCACTACTTATAATTTTTGTTAAATCTTCCTGATGAATTTTATTTTCTTCTGGTTTTGAAGATGAAACCTTCCTTTTAGTGTTCTCTAGCAATTCATCCTGGCCTTGTTTGAAGTAAGGATACTGAAATTCAACAGGACCATCTCTTTCCTGCTTTACAATTCCAGAGTCAGTATGTACTACTTTATGGAAACCATACATATTCAGCTGCCTCACAAAGCTTACCACGTTATTGTGCTTGAAGTACTTGGGAAGAATTTCTTTTGCAAACATTTGTTCATCCAAGACCAGAAAACTTTGGCCATTCTGGCTCCAGGTGATAAACTCGTTGGTGTGGGTTTCTTCCACAAGCCTACACACCTTGCTGAGGAAAGCCAGGGACTTTCGGATTCTGCTTCATTGTTGAGGAGGCGCAGGGATTCCAAATTCTACATGAGAATGAGGCGGCAGCAGTGATGGCAGCCTGATTTTTTTTTTTTTTTTTTTTTTTTTTTGGGGTGTTTGGCTAAAGGGCACATGTGCTTGCTGAAGAGAGATGAAAAGAGAGAGAAAGTGAGAAAGGACCCACCCACCCAGATGGAGGATGGTCATGTTGCAATCCCTTCTCTTTCATCTCTCCTTTTGGGATTTTGGGCAGATGTATGACTGCCTGGTGCGCTATGCAAGTCTGGGACTCAAAGTGCACAGTTAGCTATGCAGGAACCAATCACCCTAACTACCATGCCAACGACTGGTCTCAAAAGACTCTTTTAGGTCACTTTAATTCATAGATGGCTAAAATCAATTATTTGCTATTGATTCTCAACTTTTCAGAGGTAATCTTAGTTCCCTGTTCTGGGATACCCAGATATCCTAACTATCTTGATTGAGGTGCTTGTGAGGAAAATGATAATCTAAGTCCTTTAAAATCTTGGTATGTTTATACCTGGATTTTGTCCTCACACTTCACAGCCAGGATGGGACACTTAGACAAAAATAAAAATCAGGTCAAAGGAAAGGCAATTAGCCAGGAAGTTCAGGAAAGCAAACCATGGCAATAAAGATGAAAATGCCTTATCATTATTTGTAATAAACTTTTATACCCATTATTGCAGTATCTCCTCTAACCAACACAGTGAAGTACACATTGTTCACATGGATATTGCAAATGAAGACATTGACTCTTTCCTAGCTTCCAGAATAATCATTCTTTAGGAAGGGGCAGGGCTAGAAGGCAAATATGAGGACCTACTAATTCTGGACTGTTGCTTTTTTCTAACTCTCAACTCTCTTCTCAGCTTTTTTTTTTTGGCTATAGGGTGTATGTGCTCGCCAGAGAGACACAGAGGGAAAAAGGGAAAGTGAGAAATCGTGCCCCCAGGGGAGATGGCCACAGCAAAAATCCTGCTTTTTCATTCTCTTCTTAGGATTTTGGGTGCACACACATTAACACTCAGGTGTTGATTTTCAAGCTGTTGGGTCCAGGATTTGAACAGCGAACCCAGTCATGTGGGATCCAGCACTTTACCCTTGATGCCACCTGCTTGCCCAGCTTTTTGCATTTTTTTAAGGGAGAGAGTTTTTTAACTCTAGTTAGTCCATTTGCAGACTCCAGTTTCACTGGGTATTCCATCAAACTTCCAATTTACTTGGTAAGGAAAAGTGGATTCTAACCTGACTCACTGACCTATCTAGAATGCCTTTGAGTATTTTGTTTAAACCTGGTAAATGGAAGGAGAAAAAGAACACTAAACCAGGAGTTCGGAGAGCTGACTTTTACATGAGTTTGATGTATAATTTTAGGACAATCATTCAACCAAACTGTACGTATCTGTAAAATAAGGGAGTTGTACTTTGATATTTTTTTCTAAGCCCCTTTTTGTGTTGAGATTTTACATGTGTCTCATATCTTTCAGAAAGTCCCTGAGCTCCTCACTGTTCATAGAACTCAGTCCTCTTATTGGAGCCTCTGTATGCCTGAATGTACTTGAAGTGTCTAGGTTCTGGTCCCAGTGGGTCAGCACACCAGCTTTGTAACCAAGGACTAAGCAAAGAGTACCTCCGAGCTTCAGCTGTGGTCACACAGTAAGAACTCTACTCTGCTGGCTTCACAGGATTATGTGAGGATCGAAGGAGGTGACAGTAGTGAAAACATTTTATAAACTATAAAAAAAATCCATAAACTTGTTAATGGGCACTGTCTAACTCATTTCTCTGTAGCACCTGTACTTTCCTTTATCTTCTTGTTCACTGCTCATATCTTCAAGGCTAGAGGCAAGGGCTGAAAGGCATACATTCTCAGCTGGGAAAATCAGAGTCGTAGTTCTCCAGGGTGTTAGCACTGTAGGAGTCTGGGTATTCCCCAATCCCAGCCTATTCCTGAAGCTAAATAAAGATCTGTGGGAAAAATATGTGTGCCTTTAAGTCCTGAGAAAGGAGAAAAAATACTACTCTCTCTTAAAGCATAGAAACAGAAAGAAATTTTTAAAAATATGAATGCCAGGCAGCCAGGGCTTCAATGGGTGGCAGGAGAAAATGCCCCTCGAGCTTTATAATTGGATGTCTGTCATTGCCTTCCAGCCATCAAGGCAGATAAATTCAAACCTACTTTCTATCTCTCACTAAAGAGAGATCTGGAGCCAAGTTTATAACTCTTCTTGGCATATCTTTTGAATCTCTTCTTGGTTCCTTATTATTTATTTATGAATGAAGCCATCTCTTTGATTCTGGGCATGAGTAGAAAATGGAGTGGGGACTGTAAAAATAAATAAATAATTAAAGCAAAAAGTAGTACCACAGAGGTTAGCCAACCGAAGGGATCTCCAGCTTCTCTGTCTTTCCTTCCTTCTTTCTTCCTTTCACACAATACTCTATTTCAGCATCTTCACCCAGCTGCTGTCTCTTCTGTTTGCAGGAGTTTAATCAGATCATGTTTAATGGCCAAGTTCAAGATGCAGCTGAATTTTTTTTTACCCAGTTTTCTCTGAATTCTTTTTAGTTTTTGCCACAGGGTGTGTGCTCTTGCCAGAGAGAAAAAGAGAGTGAGAGGGACAGTGAGAAATCACCCCCCCTTCTCCTTCATTCTTCTCTGAGGATTTTGGGCACACATGCACACGTTCCTGGTGTGATTTTTCAAGCTCATGGGTCTGGGATTCAAACTGCAGTCGACATGTGGGAGTCCAGCTTTTTAACCATCACACCACATTTGCTGACCCCTCTCCCCAGTTCTTAGTGACCTGATTTGTTGACTCTAAACTTGATAGAACTCATTTTTTTCAGAGGTCAGCTACTCATTAGGTATTTATTATGCAGAGTCACATTTTGGATTTTTAATATTTTGTATTTGTTTTAGATAGACTTTTATATTTATCTAAGTCCTGTATATGGGTTAATTTTTCATATGTGTCTCAATCTACTGTATCAGGGACAGTGACATAGGTTTTTTTCACTGATCTATTTAATAGGGATTGCCATTTTTTTTTTTTTTTTTTTTTTTTTGTTTTTTTTTTTAAGGGTGTTTTTTTTTTTTTTTTTTTTTTTTTTTTTTTTTTTTAGATTTTGCCCCAGGGTGTGGACTCACCAGAGACAGAAAGAAAGTGAGAAATAATTCCCTAGGAGTATGAGGCCATGCCAAATCCCTTCTCCTTCATTTTCCTCTTGGGATTTTGGGCACACACACACACACACACACACACACACACGCCTGGTGTGATCTTCAAGCCATGAGGTTGAATCGTGGTCAGTCCTATAGGAATCCAGCGACTTAACCACCACTTCACTTGCTGGCCTCTAGAAGATGGCATGCCCCTGTAGTTTATCACAACACTTCTCAGAAGGTATATTTGGAAGGAGTAAGATACACAAATATCAATGTAACTGTTAGATATTTCCTTAGGAATTAATTCACTTCTTTGCATATTTATTGAGGAACTCCAACATCTACTGAACATTACTTTCATTACCATTTGCCAATATTATTCTACTTATTGGGAAAAGGGAAAATATATAGATAATTATCCCTTTCCTAGGAAGATTTTTTATAGTTGGGTGAGAAGAGAGTTTTTTTTTTTTTTTTTTTTTTGAGAGGTTTTCGCTATAGGGCGCATATGCATGCCAGAAAGACAGAGAGATAGAAAGCGAGAAATCACCCACCCGGGGGTGAGATGGCCACCCCACAATCCTTTCTCCTCTATTCTCCTCTTGGGATCTTGGGCATGCACGCACATGAGTCCGGCGTGAGTTTAAACCACTAAGTCCGGAACTTGAACCGCCATGGACTACATGGGAGTTCAGCAACAAAGCCATTACGCTAACTGCTAGTCCCAGAAGAGAGTCTTAAAGCACACACATATATATAGAAACCTTTTGAGTTACAAATTTAGGTATAGAAGATGATAACCACAGACATTTAGAAATAATAAATAGATCAATATACTAGAGTTAGTGGAGTAGGCTTCATGAAAAAGGAAGGACATAAATAGGGTCTTAAAGGACAGATTAGATTTGAAAAGAAGTAGGAAAGAGACAGCAATAAAGGATATGACAGGAGAAAATTTGTAGAGGCAGAAAATTTGTAGAACATGGAATGGGCTCTAAATGGGTCATTGTTGAGAATGTTTAGCAAGACCGATACCTTATTATCAAAGATTTGAGGCTGCAGACAGAGTGGCCTGCTGAAGTTTTGACACAGGAACACAACATAAAAAGTACAAGTATTTTTAGAAAGTCAAAAATAAAAGTGGCTAATAGTAGCCGGGATAGATCAAAGAGAATAAATGGAGTCAAATCAGACTGAGTTATCAGAAATCAAGTCATTCAATTGGAGGTCATGTTACTATACTCTACATTGTTTTTTTGCCAGCCTTCAGATCACTTTTGTTTATATTATCTAGTGTATTAATCATAGTAATGCAGGGAGACAGAGAGAGTATGCCATATTATTCTGTGCTATGTATGTGGAAATCGAAGATATGACGGGCCAGCAGGTGGTATGATGGCTGAGGTGTTGTACTCCCACATGACCAACCACAGTTCAAGTCCCAGACTGGCAGCTGGCTTTCTCTCTCTCTCTCCCGTCCTCCCTCCCTCTCAAGCACATGTGCCCTATGCCAAATTTAAAAATAATAACAATAATAATAATACATAAGATAAAATAATTATTTTTCTTTTTCTTTTTTTTTAAAAAAAAGGAATCATGGACGTGATTGTGTTAATGTCTTGACCAAAGATAGGCAGTGTAGAAATGATGGAGTTGAGGGGCCAGCAGGTGGTGTGGTTGCAATGCTGGGCTCCCACATAGCCAGCTGTGGTTCAAGTCCTGGACCTGGTGGCTTGCTTTCTCACTTTCTCTCTCTAATCAAATGAAAACTAAACAAATAAATGAATAATTCTTTTTAAAAATATGATGGAGTTGGGCCTTGAATATAGGAATTATGATTTCATGACTGGAGGGTTTTTTGTTTTGTTTTGTTTTTCTTTCTTTCTTTCTTTTTTTTTTTTTTTTTTTTTTTTTTTTTTTAGTTTTTGCTATAAGGGTACATGTGGTTGCCAGAAAGAAACAGAGAGAAAGAGCTAGAGTGAGAAGTCACGCTCCAGGAAAGTTGGCCATGCCACAGTCTCTTCTCCTTCATTCTTCTTTCTGGATTTTGGGCATGCACACACTGGTATGATCCTCAAGCCACTGGGTCTGGGATTTGAACTGCCTAGTTGACTTGTTGGGATTCAGCCACCTTAACCAACTGGCCCCAAATGCTTCATTTTAAACCGATTAAGTTTTTTCAAGGAACATAAGCATGTATAACATCTTACTCCTTAAATTAGTTCATTCAAGTTAAGCAGACCTAGCTTCATACATTTCAGAGCAAGACTCCTTGTTTATTGCCCATTTGCTTAGGATTCAAATACATATTTCTTTTTTTTAATTTTTTTAATTCATTGTTATTATTTAATTTTTATTTTATTTTATTTTATTTTTTTGAGAGGTTTTTGCTATAGGGCGCGTGCGCTCGCCAGACAGAGAGAGACATAGAGATAGAAAGCGAGAAATCACCCCCCAGGGGGGATGGTCACACCGCAATCCCTTCTCCTCCATTCTCCTCTCAGGATCTTGGGCACGCACGCACACGCGCCCGGCGTGAGTATTAAGCCACCGGGTCCGGGACGCGAACCGCGGTCGACTACGTGGGAATCCAGTGACATAGCCATTACGCTAACTGCTGGTTCCCTTAATTTTTATTTTTTTAAAGTTGAGCAGAGAGAGACAGAGAGAGAGCGAAATCAAGCTGCCAGGTCCAGGACTTGAACCGTGTTCAACCACGTGGGAGTGTCCAGCACCTTAACCACCACACCACCTGCTGGTCCCTCACATATGCATTTCTTAAGATCTTTTAAAAGACTTTAAATATATTGAACAAATGTGAATTATTCTCCTTTCAGAAAAGTATATTCTTTATCATCTAAGATGTTATTATTAGTTTTTATGCTGAGCTTCATTCTTTTTCTTTTCTCCTTTTTTAAAAGACTTTTTGCCCTAGGACACAGTCACTCTGCAAAGAGAGACAGAGAGAGGGAAAGTGAGAAACCACCGCCTGGAGGAAATTGCCATACTATAATTTTTCATTCTCCTCTTGAGATTTTGGGCATGTAAGCATACACATGTAGTGGGTTTTTCAGGCCACCAGGTCTAGGACTTGAACCTCAGAGTTGATCAGATGGGATTCAGTGCTTAACCACCATGTCACCTGCTGGCCCAGACTTTCATTCCATTATTTTTAAAAAAGAATTATTTTTATTTAATTTTGTTTATTAT
Source organism: Tupaia belangeri chinensis (assembly GCF_000334495.1). NCBI lineage: Eukaryota > Metazoa > Chordata > Mammalia > Scandentia > Tupaiidae > Tupaia > Tupaia belangeri. Next base: position 10,126,647 of record NW_006160142.1, read on the forward strand.
TATTATTATTACTATTTTTCAACTTGCTACAGGGCAAGGCATGTTCATTCATCAGTGAGCGAGAAAGCAAGTCACCAAGTCTGGGACTCAAACCATGGTCAGTAACGTAGGAGTCCAGGGCCTTAACCACCACACCACCTGCTGGCCCCCTGACCTTCATCCTTTTTTCTTAAATTTATTTAATTTTATTTATTATTATTATTTTAAAATTTGCTATAGAGCATGTGTGATCACCAGAGAGCTACAGAAAGAGAGAAGGAAAGTGAGAAAGTAAGCCACCAGGTCCAGGACTGGAATCATGGTCCACAATGTGGGAGTCCAGCACCTTAATCACCATACTACCTGCTGGTCCTCAGACCTTGACTTTTGAGTACCCTAGCAAAGGATAGACTCTAAAGTTTTAGGAACAATGACAATGATAACTAACAACACACATGCACACAAACCTTTTGAGAGAGAGAGAGAGAGAGAAATGAGAAAACAAGCCACCAGGTCTGGGACTTGAACCATGGTTCGCCATGCAAAAGTGTCTAGAACCTTAACCACCACATCACCTGCTGGTCCCCCACAGACTTTTTATTGAAACTTAGCTTTCATTTAGAATAATGCCCAAATCATAAATTTATTGTTCAATAAATTTTTACAAATTGAACATACCTGGATCAAGAAACTAAACACAAGTATTCTAGAAGCCTCCCCTGTGCCTTCTCTTAGATGACTGATTAAAATGTTTATGCTTTTCTTTCTTTTTTTAACTTTATATGGTAGAAATATTGTAAATACTATAAAAAAGTAAAATAACAGTTAATACATAATTTATTTATTTTTAAATATTTTTGTATACCGGTCTTAACATATTAAACAGTTAAAATTCCTTTTTTGTTGTTATTGTTCTGTTTTGTTTTTAGAATTTTTTGCCATAGGATGTGTGCTCTTGTTAGAGAGAATGACAGAGAGAAAGATCACCCTCCTCAGTGGAAGTGGCCACTCTGCAATCCCATTTCCTCTATTCTCCTTTTGGGCTTTTGGACATACATGTACATGTGCCCAGTGCATTTTTCAGGCTGCCAATCTGGGACTCAAGCCACAAGGTCAGCCATGTGGGATCCAGCACCTTAACTACCATGCCACCTGCTGGCCCAAATTTTATTTTCTTTTTTAATACTAGCATTGGCTGTCCATATTTTTGGTCTTATAAATATTTATTGATTATATGTGCTAACATTATTATAAACAGTACTGTCATTCTTAGATAACCTGGAATAATTTTGATACAGCCAAATTTAAACTTTCAGTTCTTTCTCTACTTTGATAGTTACAATTTAATTTTCAGAGTTTCATCACCTTAAACATTTTTTAGCCTTTTAAAAATATTTTATTTTAGACACAGTCTATAGACTTACAGTCATTATCACCTAGAGGGTTCTCACTCATTTTACTTTACTAACTTGTCATGTGGGTTAATTCAAGTCAAGGAAATTGGCTATGTATTTTTTCCCAATTTAACATATTGCAATCTCAGTGCTGTATTTTATTCTATTTACTGTATATCAATGAATTTTCAATTATAATATCTTGTTATTGCTAGCACATGGCTTACAGAATTTGTTAACCTTATTTTTATTATGATGTGTCTCCACACAATAAATACTAAAACAGTACTATTTTAACCCATTGTCTGTCACAATAACTGAATACCATAGACTGGTTTATTTACTTTATTTATAAAGAAGGAATATTTATTTAGATTATTGTTTTGGAGGCTGGAGAGTCCAAGGGCATGGCAGCAGCTTTTGGCAAGGGCTTTTGTACCGTGTGGTAGCATGGAGGACATCATGTGGCAGAAAGGAGACCGTGTGAAAGAGAAAGAATAGGGCTTAACCCTACCTTACATAATGAACCCACTCTGCAATCAGCAGCCCCTCCCACACCATGGCTGGCTTTAATCTATTCATGAGTGTGGTATCCTTGTGATCCAATTGCTGTTTAAGGATTCTGCCTTCCATGTTTTTTCAATGGGGATTAAATTTCAACATGAGTTTAGAAGAAGTAAACATTCAAGTTTCAGCAAGTACCTATAGCCACAATCCTTCTCCTCTCTTCTCCTCTTGGGATTTTGGGCATGCACACATTTACAGCAGTGGGTTTTTCAGGCAATTGGGTCCAGGACTTGAGTTGCTGGTTTCATTTTTTAAGCTCTTGTATTAAAACCTGTACATATAAGGCTCAGCAGGTAATGTGGAGGTTAAGGTAGGTGGATCCCACATAGCTGACTTTGTAGTTTGAGTCTCAGACGTGGTGGCTTGAAAAATCACACGTGGCAGGTGTATGTGCATGCCCAAAATTCTGAGAAGAGAATGGAGTAGAAGGGATTGTGGCATGACCACCCGCCGGGAGGTGATTTCTCATTTTTCCTCTGTCTAGCAAGCACACATACCTATAGCAAAAGCTGGAACCTAAAACAAAAACACCCCTACACATATGTAGATATCATTGTTCTCTTTCTAGTGACCTGACTCTGTGTCCTGTCCTTGATGATCTGTTAGATTCATGGTTCCTTGAAAAAAAAATTTAATTGTTTTGCTTTGGTTTTTGTTTCTCTTTATTCATACAGATTATGTAAGTGTGTGTGTGTGTGTGTGTGTGTGTGTGTGTGTGTATGTGTGTGTGTGTGTGCACGAGGGGGGGGAGGGAGAGAGAGAGCTATTGAGCACTCTACTCAGGATCTAGCTACATTTCTTTTATTTATTTATTTATTTGATTTATTATTTTTTAAGAGGTTTTTGCTATAGTGCACGTGTGGGAGAAATCATCTCCTGGCGGGAGAAATCATCTCCCGGCAGGTGGTCATGCCACAATCCCTTCTACTCCATTCTCTTGCCAGAAAGACAGAGAGAGATAGAGAGATAGAAAGTGAAAAATCACTGCCCCCTCCCCAGGGGAGTTGGCCATGCTGCAATTCCTTCTCCTTCATTCACCTCTCAGGATCTTGGGCACTCATAAACACGTGCCCAGCATGAGTTTAAGCCACTGGGTCCAGGACTCAAACCGTGGTTGACTACATGGGAGTTCAGTGACATAGCCATTATGCCAACTACTGGTCCCTCTAGCCCTATTTCAACCGCCCTCTTCAGTCTTCCAGCATATTGGATCCTGGGCACCAGTGTATGTATGTGCCTGGAATGGTCCAGGCTGACTAAGTCAGGTTTGCAATTAAGGACTCCTTGCCATATAATTCACTTCTTTCTCTGTTAAGGAAGTTATGCTTCCTGAAATGGGTAAGGGGAAGTTCCTTTCTGCATCTCTTCCCACGTTCTCTTTAGAAGGGAGCAAGAGAAATTTCAGGGACTTATTTCTAAATGCAACATGTGAGTTTTGCTTGTGAGGGAAAAATATTCCATTGCCAGAAAAAAGAAAAAGAGCATCTTACCATTAGATATTCAAGAATCTAGACAAATCTAGACCATTACATCAAACTTCTTATTTTCCAGGAAATCAGCCATCAGCCATACACATCAGATAGACATCAGAACCCTCTTTTTCTCTCCCTCCCCATTTTCTTCCTAGTGTCGTTTTGGTTTTGTTTGTTTGTTTATACTTCTGCTTCTTTCCAGAGTTTCTTAATATATTCTATTTGGTGTCCCTTTTTAAATACAGCTGAATGGTAGCGGCAGGCCACTTGTCATTAGGTTTTGCAGGCGATATATCTGTATCCTTTTAGGAGAGGCAGCAAATAGTGCACTCTCTCTTTCTCTCTTTCTTCCTCAGGAATTTTAATCACCTCTTACTGTCTGATTACTACACTTTATTATATTATCAGTTTCTCTCTGTTGGGTCTTAAAAATTATGCTCCTCCTAGGAGGGGAACGGTGTCAAGAAAGGAGAGAAGAGGCCAATGAAAAGGGGTGAAGAAGCCTCATTTTACCATGTAAGTGTTCTTGGTAGGTCTTGAAAATGGATCAGTAACTTCTGCAGATGGTAGAGAGGACAAGAGAAAGAGTTCATTCTTCTGTTTGTTTCTGCCCTTGCAGGAAAAGTGGAGTGGGTGCTATCATTTGATGTGTTTTGGTTGTGTAGACCGAAAGCAGCCGTTTATTCATTTACCACTGAGGCTGCTTCATGGCTACCTCCTATAGGCTTGCACACCTCCTGGAGAGTCCATCATAGGCCCGGTGATTCTGTGCCCTCTTAATAGTCACTTCTGATTTTGAAAGTAGAAATAAGACAAGCCTTTCTTTCTTTCCATTATCTCTTATGGATGGAGAAAAGACATTTCTGGGGTAAGACATTTGATATATAGAAAGTCATAGTTTTATTTTATTTTATTTTATTCTATTCTATTTATTTATTTATTTAGAAGAGGGTTTTTTTTGCTATAGGGCGCGTGTGCTCGCCAGACAGACAGAGAGCCAGAAATCCCCCCCCAAGGGGGATGGCCATGCCGCAATCCCTTCTCCTCCATTCTCCTCTCGGGATCTTGGGCAAGCACGCCCACGCACCCGCGGTGTGAGTTTAAGCCACCAGGTCCGGGACGCAAACCGCAGTCGACTACATGGGAGTCCAGCGACATAGCCATTACGCTAACTGCTGGTCTCTTAACTAATTTATTTTTAAAGAATTATTTTAACTATAAATAAAATGAAATAAAACAATTTTTTTTTATTAAATAAATATACAGAGAGATACACAGAGAGAGAGAGAAAGAGAGGAAAAGTGAGAAAGCAAGCAACCAGGTATAGTACTTCAACCACAGTCAGCCATGTGGGAGTCCAGCACCTTAATCACCTCGTCACCTTTTGGCTCCCATAGTTATATTTTAAATTTTTAGTTTTGCTATCGTGTGTGTGCTTTCACCAGAGAGAGACAAAGAGATGAGAGAGGGAAAATGAGATATCACCATTCTTCTCTCAGGATTTTGGGCATGCACATACACAAGCTGGGTCTGGAACTCAAACTTTGAAGTTGGCCATGTGGGATCCAGCCTTCTTAACCACCATGCTACCTGATGGCCCCCCTTTTTCCTTTTTTAAAAATTTACTGAATGTGCCTACTCTAGGATAAGCCTCCTTCCATCAATATGTTACATTCCATACAACAGATCCCTCCCCTAGCAGAAGCATGTGTCAGTTAACTTATCTCAGTGCCCTTATTCAATGCAGAGCTTCAGGATTCTTTTCCTTATAGTCAGCAAAAGCAGTTTTCCAGGTTTGTGTACAAGCATTATTTCTGAGAGTAGTTCATCAATGCTTTAAATAATTTATGTTTTATCTATGTTGTAGTAGCTACAGCCTGGCGTAGCTATACTGGAAAGTGTGACTAACAGCTGATATTTGCAAGTTACATGAACTCCTTTTTACCTCTGTCAAATGATTAGTTCACAGGTTCTGTCTTTGGGTTTAGAAAGTATTAAATCTGATCATGTTTGTTGTTTTCTAACATATTGTCAAAGAGTTTTTAAAAATTATTTATTTAATTACACTTATTTAGAGAGGTTTTTGCTATAGGGTGTGTGCACTTGCCACAAAGACAGAGAGAGACAGAAAGCGAGAAATCACCTCCCGGGGGGATGGCTTCACCGCAGTCTCTTCTCCTCCATTCTCCTCTCCGGATCTTGGGCACACATGCACATGTGCTTGGTGTGAGCTTAAACCACCAGGTCCGAAGCTTGAACTGCGGATGACTACGTGGGAATCCAGCGACATAGCCATTACACCAAGTGCTGGTCCCACATTTATTATTATTTTTTAAAATTTGAGCAGAGAAAGAGAGAGAGAAAGTAAGTGAGAAGGCTAACTGCCAGGTTTGGTTCCCAAACCACAGTCAGCCGTGTGGGAGTCCAGTGCCTTGATGACCATGCCACCTCCTGGCCCCCTGTCAAAAGTTTTTAAAGTTTTTGGATAAATTTATTTATGTAACATTTGGCATTGAATTAGTATTTCTAATCTTTGATCTAATTTTAAAATAGGCACTCTAGAGATTGGCAGGGGTCATGGTGGTTAGGGGCATTGGACTCCCACATGGTTGACCACGGTTTGAGTCCCAGACCTGGTGGCTTGCTTTCTCACTTTCCCTCTCTTTCTCTCTCACTTTGTCCCTCTCTGGTGAAATTAAAATAAATAAATAAAGTTCAATAAAATAATTCTTAAAAAAAAAAATAGGCACTCTAGAACTGGCCCCATACTACCTGATTAAGCACTGTGCCTAGGGAGCTGGATGCCAAAGTCCAACTATGGTTCAGATTTTAGCCAAGGGAACCAGCAGTTAGCGTAATGGCTATGTCGCTGGACTCCCACGTAGTTGACTGCGGTTCGCGGCCCGGACCCGGTGGCTTAAAACTCACGCTGGGCGCGTGTGCGTGTATGCCCAAGATCCCAAGAGGAGAATGGAGGAGAAGGGATTGTGGCGTGACCGTTCTCCCTGGGGGGTGATTTCTCACTTTCTGTCTCTATGTCTCTCTCTGTCTGGCGAGCTCACACGCCCTATAGTGAAAACCTCTCCAAAAAAAAAAAAAAAAAATTCTTCCAAGGTGACTTGGAAAACATGCCCGGTGCCAAAAATCCTGATAGGCAGGAAAAATGAAAGAACTGTGGCATGATCATGCTGTATTGGGGTGGTTCTCTTTCTCTTTCTCTCTCTGGCAAGTGCATATGCCCTTTGACAATTAAAAAAAAAAAGAAGATAGTTACTGTAAAAACATGGCTAGTTCTCTATCTACAACAACAGCAAATAAAAAGTGGTACATTTCTTTACTGGACTGTTAGAGAGCAAAGCTCTTTTGTACCAGGGGTTGTTAGGGGATGGAGATAGGCCTTCACTGGAGGAGTTCATGCTGCGTTTATTCAAGAAGGTGATGGACAGATGAATGAAAATGTCCTAGTCACTAATATTTTCTGAATAGATTCTGGGGAATTAGTTTCTCAACTCCCAGTGCACACATACGCAGGCTTCTAACTGTATGTGAATTCCTATAGCATCTCTTCTCATCTTCACTTCACATTTTTTTTCTTTCTAATATTTCACATGAAAACCTTTCTTGTGAAAAAGAGGCTTCTTACAAGAGGACTAGGTTGTTTTCACAAATAAAGATTTTTCTCACTGCTCTGTCTTCTTCCACATCCTATTTGATAATTGGTTATAATAAAATACTAAAGTTAAATTTATTATTTTATTTTTAAAAAATCCTTTATTTTTCTTTATAGCAATTTTAGGTTCAAAACAAAATTGTAAGGTGCAGAGATATTTCATATATTTCTTGCCCCCACACAACTGTGGCCTCTGTTATTATTTACATCCCCTGCCAGAGTGGTCCATTATTATACTGATGAACCTACATTGACTATTAAAAAAATAAAAAAGTGGGCCAGCCTGTGGCCTGGTGGTGACTGAGATGGATTCCCATGTGGTCAACTTATTGTTCAAGTCCCAGATCTGGCGACTCTTGAAGCAAACCAGGTACATCTGTGTGCAAGCCAAAAATCACAAAAGGAGGTGAGTGGAGGAGAAAGAATTGCCATGTGACCTGCCCCATGGGGGAGTGCTTTCTCACATTTCCTATCTCTTTCTTTAGGGTGAGTGCATCCTGTGGCAAATTTTAAAAGAAAAAGAAAGTAATTTATTTTAAAGATCATTTGATGCTGGTTGCCAGTATACTCCTATTTTTTAATATTCCAGTTCCAAGCTCTGAGTGTACCCGTTTAGAATAGTGTGCCCACTGACCTCAGGACAGGAGGAACCATAGGGCCACTTTGTCTTCCTTCTGTATTGACTTACTATGTCTGTGCAAATCAAATCAGTTGCACAGTGATATTTACTTACCTAAAATGGACATTTTAAAACAAGAAAATAAACACAGGTAAGATTGGTTTGAGCTTGATTATTTCTTGATCAAGTTGTTGATTTTTAAAAAATAATTATTTATTTAATTTTATTTGTTGGCTTTCTTATTTATTTATTTATTTATTTATTTATTTAAATTTGACCAGAGGAAGAGAAAGGGAAAGTGAGAAAGGAAGCTGCCAGGTCCAGGACTTGAACCATGGTCAGCCATTGTGTGAGTTCAGCACCTTAACTACCACCCTACCTGCCAGTCCAATTTGTTGATTCTTAGTAACAGATGCTAGGAGCATTCAGTGTCCCTAGAGCTAGAATTAGGAAGACAAAGAACACACACCCCTACTATCTATCAATAATTTTATATAGTCAAGTTGGGAAAATGGGCTCTAAAAGAGATGATGATAATCATATGCATTAATAGCAGTGCTAGACACCGAGGGGCTTATGAAAGCAACCTGTAACCCTGCCTGAGGTTGATGGTGGAGAGAATGGGTAGGGAAGGCTTTCTGTAGCTGCTGACTCTTAAGGTTAATATAAAAGAATGAATTTGAGTAAAAGCAATGAGGGAGCTGGGTTGGAGGGAGTAGAGAGAATAGTATTGTTGACAAAGGACACAGCATTAGTAGAGCTTTGGAGTCTAGAAAGAGCAGTGTGCATATGGAAGGAACATCAAGCAGTTTAACGTTGTTTAAGGATAAAGCAGAGACAGGGAGAGGTGAGAGATGAAGCCAGATAATTAGGCAGGGGTGTTATCTGCCACGTTGAGGAGTTTGGACATTTTCCTATAGCTGATGGGGTGCCAGTGAAGTTTAAAAGGAGACATGACAGGGTTCTTCCTTTAATCGGACCATAATTTCAATTCCTTCCCACTTTGAGGAACTGCTGGGTATTGTCAACCCAGTGGTGTTGGAGGTATTCTTTCCCTGATGGGTGGACAAGCCGAATTCTTCAGAGAGATGCTGCCTGACCCATATGGCCCACTGACAGTTTGACAGTTGACAGCTTTTAGTCAGACTAGACTCACTTAAGCTGCTTACCCATCCTAAGGCGAGCACGCGGCCAGAGCCCGGACTTCACATCATTCTGGCTGTCTTAATTGGGCACTAATTAAATGTTTTGGCTGGAAACCTCTCCTTGCCATGGCTGAATGGACTCATTTGAGGCCAATATTTCAGGGAAACATCTTGTTAGGCTGATCTGATTCCCTGTTTAAAAAGAAAATGCATATATTCAGTTTGTTCTTTACTATTTTGGCCTAAGGATTTGTCTCCTTTTTTTTTTTTTCCATTTAGAAAAAAAAAAGAACCTAAAATTTTAAAAGGAGTGTGTATATATTCACATGTCTACAGGCTATATATATATATATATATATATTCATGTGTGTTTATTGTCTCATACACACATACACACGACTCAGGATAGGAGTTGATGGAAAGCACAGCTCTGCAGTGAAGAGGCAGAAGTCACATTTAAATTCCACTTAACATTTACTTTAAGCTGAACATGTAATTACTCTGTGACTTAGTTTCTGTACTTGTCACAAAGTTACAAGAAAAACATTAGAATTTTGCTATGATATTTCCAAGAAAAACTTAGGGATGAGGATGAACTATTTCTAATTCTATGGGATTTTGCAAAAACATAGATGAATGGAGTGAGATATGTTTTCCATCTTTAATTAACATGCTAATGGGTATTTCTTTCTCAAACCATTCTAAAAGCAGGGTAGATACTCAGTGATTGGTCGCCATAGGATCATTCTTAAGTGTCAGAGTATGTAGGGTGCCTGCAATCTCAACAAGGTGAGCAGTACATGCAGCAAATATATCGAAGAAGACATAGAATGCACCATTCATCTGCAGACTTCTAGGAGCTGGTTACAGAGTAATAGAAGGCATTGGAGTGGGCCACCACTGACATAAAATAGTAATTGTTATTTCTTTAGAAATCTCTCCACTTTCTGAAATGACTACACCTCTGGTACAAATTTGATAGTAATATAGTTTTTCCCAAAATAATGAAATATTCTTGTATTAAATAAGGATTAACATGAAAATTGGGATTTATAGCAGTTAAAATTATTTCCTAAATTATCATTTTCTATGAAGAAATAGAATTAGATAACAGGGTTTGGAAGTGATGTCTTTGGAAAAGGAAAATGTGCTATAGTTCTTGGGTCTTCAGTCTTCCAATTATCTTAATGTGTACTAATATATATTGTATCTGTTAAGTATAGTTTTGTACGAGAAAACCTCATCAATTAGCTATTCCTGAATGCATTTGTATTTGGTTACTAAGGAATAACTTGATCAGGATCAACAATTTTAAAACAGAGCTCAGTGAAACAATGCTCTGTCTGAACTAAAGTGGGTCTTCAAATCCTCATTGATGTGTGTGCTTCCTTAGGTCTTAAGGACACATTAAAGTGTATGTTGAACTTTCTAAAACTCTCTGTATTTAATGAAAAATGTTTTCCTTGTTTTGCTGCTATCTTACCCCTTCATATCCATTCTCCCCTCCTCTTTTTCTTTTTCTTTTTTTTTTTTTGTTCTGAGCAATGATTCTGTGTGTTCTTTTCCTATTTAAAATTTAAAGAGTTACATTTGGGAGAGGAACAATGTAGGGACAGGAAACCCCTGGAGTGTGTCTGATGTGATCGGTCTCCTCTGTGCCACCATTTTTCCTCCCGCTGTGGGAGCGCTAAATGATAATGCCTGATACCTTACTGAATAAAGCCTGACACGGTTTCCAGCTGTGAGCATGTGATCAGTTTTTATGTTTGATTTTTGCACACAAGTATATTACTGCAAGCATGTCCACAAACTACTTCACAAATGCTTAAGGGGAGACTTGCTATTGAGTGAATCAAACATTAAACAAACACTGAGTAATTGCATTAAAAAAATCACATTTATTTCAGAAAGCTGTGTTTCTGTTTGAGCTTAGAATTTAAACAAAATTATTTTTAATGGTCAGGTATAATCAGATGACCAATCTATGTTGAATTTACTTTCAAGCTAATTTTAGGCTGAGATGAGTTGTCCAAACAGAAAAAAGATGATGTTACTCCCTGTACTTTGCTATAATGATTAAATATGATTGTGATTATAAAATGGATTGATTTATTTGTGAGAAACATTGACTAATATATCCACTGTTATGTCATCTTAAAATGGAGTCTCATAGGCTATAATTTTTTAAGCTGTATTTTTTTTTGAACCCGTCTATTGCATATATATCACCCTGGTTTTAGTGACATATTTTGGCAATATTATAGTCTTACATGTAAGAGCATTTTATTTTAATGTCTTTTCTGTAATAGGCAGTATAAATTTCTTATTGTTAATTTGTTGCTATCTATAAAAAGGCTATCTACTTAAACCATTATTCTGAATTAAAAAGTAAGATGTCATTATTATTATTATTATTTTAGAGAGACAGATTTTTGCTATAGAGTGTGTGTGCTCACCAGAGACAGAAAGCAAGAAATCACCCCTCAGGAAGATAGCCATACCATAATCCCTTCTCCTCCATTCTCCTCTCAGGATTTTGGGCATATACGCACACACACCTGGCATGAGTTTTAAGCCACCAGGTCCAGTACTTGATCTACAGTCGACTATGTGGGAGTCCAGTGATCTAACCATTACACCATCTGCTGGTCCCCAAAAAGTGAGATATTATTAAGACAAAAACAAATTTTAAGTACACTTGCTGTTAATTCTGATATCCGACTGCTTTCATTTCTGAGGTTTGCAGAGTACCACGATATTTGTGAAACATCAAAACTTACCTTATACTTTTTCCTAGATCAGAGATGAGTGTGAGGAAAAAGGAAGAAAAGGGGTTCTGAAGGAATATATTGACAAAGAAAAACTGTTATTTTCATTTTAATGATAATATGACTTTATCATTCATTGTGGTTTAGTGGTTAAGTGATTTTTGGGGGGATGAGCAGGTAGTGTGGAGGTCAAGGCACTAGACTTACACATGGCTGATGGTGGTTCCAGTCCTGGATCTGGTGACCTGAAACTCATGCAGGGCACATGTGCATGCATGCCCAAATGAAGGAGTAGGGATTGTGTTGTGGCCATACGCCTGGGGGGGATGATTTCTCATTTTCTCTCTCTTCAGTGAGCACAGACACTCGATAGCAAAAAAATCTCTCTCTCCAAAAAAAAAAAAAAAAAAGAGAGAGAGAGAGAGATTGGAAAGGAAGAGAAGGTGTGTAATTTATGAGTAAATGAAAAGTACCTACAGACATATTTTTAAAAAGAGTTTGAGTTAACTCCAAGGCCTGGTGATTAAGGGAGCTGGATCCCACATGGCCAACCCCGTGGTTCCAGTCCTGGACCCTGCAGTTTGAGAAACATGCTGGATGTGTGTGTGCCCAAAGTCCTGGAAAAAAAAAAAAGAAAAGAAAAGAAAAGAAAAAGAAATGATGAAGGGATTGCGATTTGACTGTTTCCCAGGGTGAGTGCTTTTTCCTCTCTCTGTCTCTCTCTGGTAAGCAAGCACTCATGCCTTCCAACAAAAAGAAAGAAAAGAAGAAGAAGAAGAAGAAGAGGAAGAGGAAGAGGAAGGGGAGGAAGAGGAGGAGGAGGAAGAGGAAGAGGAGGAGGAAGAGGAGGAGGAAGAGGAGGAGGAAGAGGAGGAGGAAGAGGAGGAGGAAGAGGAGGAGGAAGAGGAGGAGGAAGAGGAGGAGGAAGAGGAGGAGGAAGAGGAGGAGGAAGAGGAGGAGGAAGAGGAGGAGGAAGAAGAGGAAGAAGAAGAGGAAGAAGAGGAAGAAGAGGAAGAAGAAGAAGAAGAAGAAGAAGAAGAGGAGGAGGAAAGGATTTTACTTCTGTGCAGAATTTTGTTTTCCAGCTCTCTGCTTTTCCTACAAGCACCAGATAGGGACAGGAGGACAGGACACCCCTTGTCTCAAGCTTGTTTACCAAGTATAATTCTAGAAATGAGGGCCAGGCATATAACACTTAGAGAGTGAAGATTTTAAGTTTTCTAAGCAGGTAGAATAACAAAATCAAACATTCTATTCCTACCTTTAGCTTTTTAAAGTGTGAAGCGTATCTGTGGACATAACACAAATGGGGAAAGGATGGTTATGGTTCTAGGATGCCTGTGGTGATGTGTTTTTTTGTTTTTTAAATTTCGTATGCATCTACTTAGATCTCCAAGTGAACATTTCTAGTGATTACTTGTTTTCTTCTTTGTAGAAATCTGGTATATCCTGATCATCTTTATTACTGACAGTGTTTAGTTGTGTCATTATTGTGTGTGACAGTATTAAATCATGGCAGACATTTAGTCATCATCTTTAGGGTGAGTCATAACAATTCCAAAGAAGATAGATAAATAAATGAGAACAATGGTAGTAGTCATTAAAACCTAAGCAGAGGTAAAGAAACTACTTACCGGGCCTGGCAGGTGGCATAGTGGTTAAGGTCACTGAACTCCCACATGGCTGATTGTGGTTCGAGTCTTGGACCTGATGGCTTGCTTTCTCACTTTCCCTCTCTTTCTCTCACTCTGTCCTTTTCTGGTCAAATTAAAATAAATAAATAAATAAATAAAATAAATAAAGTTAAAATAAAATAGTTCTTTTTTAAAAAAAGAAACTACTTGTCAACATTGCTTTCATGAACTTGACTGATCCATGTGCTGGCAAAAGAAGAATGCTAGTCATTTACATGAACCTTGAATCTATGAATTTCTAGAGAATAGGAATTGTTTCAAGTCTTGTTTTGGATTTTCATGATCCATTAACTATTTTCTCTCTCTCTCTCTCTATGTATATATAAAAATATGTGTGTGTGTATATATATATACGTATATATATATACACACACACACATGCATACACACATAAAATATGCAAATATTTGCAAATGTGCATGTGGTAAATTATTTGTTAAATGTATATATGTTAAATATGTTAGACATGTATATGGGATTATTTAAACTACTCAATACAGTTTAAATAAATGTATATATGAGATATCTATATCTGTCTATTTATCTATTTATCCATTCATGTTATCTCCTGAAAATGTAAAATTGAACATGGCCCTTTTTTTTCCAGTTGGTATTTTAAAACTTTTTGAAAAGATGGTGATTGGGGTGATGGGGCATTGCTATGGATATTTGCCAGGATAAAAACATGCAGGACTTCTTGGAATATGGGGGGAAATGACAGGTATATGTATGGGGAGGAGATTTATGCATGTGTACTTCAGCTCTTTTGTTAAAGGTGGATAATAATATGGCTTATCCTCTGTGCTCTGAGCTGCCACTTCTAAGCAGCTACCATATACCAGGTATCTTGCAGTTTACAACATCCATGGGTAGAAGGGAAGGTCTCTTTTCTGTATATCATTTGAAGAGGTGAAAAGCTCTCCTGGGAATCTCCCTGAAGGCATTCCCTTGTGTTTCATTGACCAGAACTGCAGCATGTGTCGGTATTTAATCCAATCAATTACAGGAAGAAAGTTTTTCCTGAGTTGGAACATTAGTGGTTAGTTCCAAATAAGAAAGGACAGTCTTCTAAAACCTTTTTTCCCTCAGTTTCTTTTCTTTTCTTTTCTTTTTTTTTTTTTTTTTTTTTTTGAGAGGTTTTTGCTATAGGGTGCATGTGCTCGCCAGACAGACAGAAACAGAGCAATAGAAAGTGAGAAATCACCCCCAGGGGGGATGGCCATGCTGCAATCCCTTCTCCTCCATTCTCTTCTCAGGATCTTGGGCACGCACACACGTGCCCAGCGTGAGTTTTAAGCCACTATCACCAGGATGTAAACCGAGGTCGACTACATGGGAGTCCAGCAACATAACCATTACGCTAACTGCTGGTCCCTTTCTCTCAGTTTCAAATAAGAAGGAACCACCTAGCCCACCAGACCTGGGCATTTGTAGAGATACACTGCAAACTTTATTATCTAAATCCCATTTAATGCAGAAAAGTGACAGTGGCTTTTAGAATTTTTCAGTTTAAGCCATTCAGAAATTTTTTTGAAATATAAATTTATAACATATACAGAACATATCACCTTATTTCTTAGATAAACCCAGATTCCTAATCTGCTTCTGCCACCACTGTTTCCCAATTAAACAGCCAAAAGAGTCAGTCCTTAGAATGGATTAATGACCTGCAAAATTCCATTTAAACATAGCCATTCTTGAGTTTTATTAGTGGAAAAATACAAACTGGTCTGTGGTCATGGATTATTACAGATTCACTCCAGTCTGCTGAATTGAACTCTGATGAACCTGCGACACTCTCCATTAAACCTCAAAATGAGCTTTCTCTTAATTGGGGAGTAGGAAGGGAAGTAAACTAGTGACTGGTAAATGCCAGATTTGTGAATCATTTCTTTATTTTGGACAGAGTGTTGAAACATTCTAGGATGGACCTGGAGATGAAGGATAGGAGGGTGGAGAAAGAAATGTATTTGTTACGCCCTACTCTGTTCTAGGCTTTATATCTATATATATATATATGACATTAAAAAATCTGAATGTAATAGAAATGAAAGGTAGTATTGGAGTGATTTTTAGATGATAAAATTGATTTTACAAGCATTAAGTGACTTGTGCCAGGCTAAATAATGAGTAGTGGCTCTTGGATTTTTTTCCTTTTTTTTTTTTTTTAAGGTTTTTACCATAGGGCACATGAGCTCACCAGAGAGAGAGAGAGAGAGAGAGGGAGACAGTGAGAGAGAATGTGAGAAATCACTCCCTAGGAGGGATCACCACACTGCAGTCTCTTCTCCTGGGGTTTTGGGTGCACATGCACATATGCCCAGTGTGATTTTCAAGTTGCATGGTCCAGGATTCAAACCATGGTTGGCCGTGTGGAAGTCTGATACCTTAACCACCATGAGTGGCTCTAGGATTGAGACAAAAACATTCTATAGATATTTATAGAGTTTATCTATCTATGTGTGTAGGGATAGATAGATAGAAAGAACCAGACATGATTTTTGCCCTTCTGGGGCTTATAATCTTAGTAGAGGAAACCAAAATTAAAAAAAAGATTCATACACAAATATATACAATTTAAAAACTATGCTAAAGATTATAAAGTGCAGGGTGTTTTAATGAGGAAGATGTAGTTTTCATTGGAGTATCAGAACATGTAATGGGAACTTGAAAAATGAGGAAATATCCAGGTACAGAATGGAGGCATTTCTGTTACTATGAAGGAATAGCCAATGTTAAGGCCCTAAGTGGAACATGAAAACTGGCTGGTGTGATCAGAGCACAGTAATTGAGGGCTAGTATGATGAGGCTAGAAAATAGGAAGAGTGAGATTTTTGTAAGGGCTTTGTAAGCCATGATATGGATTTAGATTTATACTTAAAATGCAATGGAATACCACTGAAGGTGGGCAATATCATAATTAGATTTAAGATTCACCAAAATCATACCTGTTGCTATGTAGATGATATATATTTAAATTTTGCTAGAGGGTATGTATATTTGCTGGAGAGATACAAAGACAAGGATAGAAGGAACTCCCCATGGGGAATGATCACTGTGCAATTCCTTCTCCATCTTCCTTTCCTTGAGGATATTGGGACTGCCCACACACATGCCTACCATGTTTCTCAAGCCTCTGGTCTGGCCAGACTTTAACTGTACAATTGACCATGTGGATCCAGCCACCTTAACCACCAGGCCACAGGCTAGTAAATATTCTTAATTAGTTATATGAGACTAGTTAGTGCTAGTTAAGTGAAATGAATGAATGAATAAATGAGTTACTGAATTTGCAGACTTAATATGGAGTGATGCTGTAAAAGACAAATTCATTTTTGGTTTCCAGCATTGGAGACTTACCTACTAAAATGGCTCTGAGAAAGTATTGTTTCTTTTCTTTTTTTTCCCTAAGAATTATTTGTTTATCTCATTCTATTTGTTATTATTTTTTAATTCGACCAGAGAGAGACAGAGAAAGAGAGAAAGGGAAAGTGAGAAAGCAAGCTTCCAGGTCCAGGACTCGAACTACAGTTGACCATGTGGGAATCTAGTGTCTTTAACCACCACAATACTTGCTAACCCTCAAAGTATTGTATTTCTAAAGACAAAATAAGATATGCCAACACTAATTTTCTTTTCTTTTTCTGCTCTGTTAATGTATTGATTCTAAAGAAGTGGAACTTTGGGGCCAGCAGGCGGCAGAGTGGTTAAGGTGCTGGACTCCTACATGGTTGAGTGCAGTTTGAGTTGTGGATTGTGGATCCGGTGGCTTGGAACTCAAGCCAAGCATGTGTGAATGCATGACCAAAATATTGAGAAGAGAATGGAGGAGAAAGGATTGCTGCATGGCCATTTCCCCTAGAGGGTGATTTCTCACTTTCTGTCTCTGTCTCTCCAGCGAGCACATGTGCCCTATAGTGAAAATCTCTTTAAAAAAGAAACAAACAAACAAAAAATAAAATAAAAGGCTTTTCAGAATTATCTGCTTAAATTAAATTTGTTTCTCTTTTAGAAACCTTGGCTTTCTTTTTTTTAATAATAATTTTTTATTTAACTTTATTTATTTATTAATTTTTATTTGACCAGAGAGCGAGAGAGAAAGTAAGGAAGTAAGCCACCAGGTCTGGCAATCAAACCGTGGTCGGCCATGTGGGAGTCCAGCGTCCTTAACCACCACGCCACCTGCTGCCCCCCTTGGCTTTCTTTCTTTAAAGTAAAGATTCCTAATGCCAAACACACAACACCCTAACAGGTGATTTTAGAGCAAAAGAAACCAAGAGCACAAAATGTGCCTTTTCCCCACAATTTTTAGAATTCAGAATTATATTGGGGCCAGCTAGAGCTATGGTGGTTAAGACAACTGGGTCACCTGCAACTATCGTGTGGTTTGAATCCTGGACTCAGTGGCTTTAAAAACAGTCCAAGTGTGTATGTGTGCCCAAAATCCCAAAAGGAGAGAGAAATGGAAGAGAAGGGATTGTCATAACCACCCACCACAGCAATGTGCTTTCTCTGTCTCTTTCTGTTGAGCACATGTGCCCTCTGGCAAAACTGAAAACAAAACAAAATGAGACAAAACAAAAATACAACAAATTATAGCTGATCTAGTGCATACAAAATGTATTTAAGTTTTGTAGCTCTTTTTCCCTAAGCAGAGGCATTAAAAGGCTAGTAATATTTTGAGGGATCTGTTGGTGGTTTATGATGAAATGACTACCAGGGGTGTATGCCTGTTCATGTGTATGTAAAGACAAGCATTGATCCTCAAGGTGTCAATTCACATTTTAAGTCTTTTTAGCTTGTTGACTCATAGTGAATTATCAACATCATTAAAAATAGGGACCAGCAGGTGGTGTGGTGGTAAAGGGCACTGGACTCCCACATGGCCAATAATGGTTTGAGTCCTGGACCTGATGGCTTGCTTTCTCACTTTCTCTCTCAAACACACTCTGTCCCTCTATGGTCAAATATAAGGAAAGAAAGAAAGAAAGAAAGAATAATTATTTGAAAAAAAATTATTTAAAATACATTTAAAATTTAAAAATAAATAAATAAATAACAGAATTGGAAGGCTATGTAAAAGATAATCTAACCTACTGCTGTGGTCTGAATATGTCCCCCAATATTCATGTGCTGGAAACTTAATCCTCAATACAATGGTGTCAGGTGGTAATGCCTAGTGGGAGGTATTCAGTGCAGCTATTATTATAGAAAGGGCTTGAGTGAGTGGGTTCGTTCTCCTTTACTCTTCTGTCATGTACGGATACAATATTCGCCTCTCCCCTTCTACCATGTGAGGATGCAACAAGAACACCTTTACCAGATGCTACTGTTTTGATCTTGGAATTCCCAGCCTCCAGAACTGTGAGAAATAAATTTCCGTCCTTTATACATTCTCTGGTCTGTTGCATTTTGTTATAGCAGTGCAAAATGAACTGCATTTGTATTTTAAGTGTTGGGGCTCTTTTCATTTGACATCATCAAAAAAGACCTGGTCTTTTCTCAGTAGACACACATAATTACTAAATCCAGGTTGAGTACCTGTGATAATCTTTTTTTGTGAGCAGGTCTCTATGTTAAGTGGGTGATCATTTGATCTTTGTACTCCCTAGAGCCTCTCTGGTGACCAAGCATTTCAACATGTTCACTTTCTTTCTGGAATGCTCTCTCCTTTTCTCTTTACTGCATACTTATCTTTCAAAATGTAGTGATTTTACCCATCCAGGACAACCTTCCCTGAATTCTCTTTTAGGTTAAATTAGTTTTATATTCTTTGTTTTGGGCTCTCTGAACACAATGCCATAAGTCACAGCTGAAATTTTATAATTAATATCTAGTTTGTGAACTCTATAAGGTTAACGACAATGTTTCTACTCAGTGATTGCATTATACTGAATGCGACCAAGTGAAGGCAATTGTTATCTCCATCAGTATCACAATGAAATAGTACTTTAAAGCCATTCTTACCAAGATTAAGATTATTATCAAATATATCTCATCAGAACAACATACAAATTCCTTCTACTTTTTCAATTAAATAAACTAAAATTATGACAATTCAGTTTTTTAGCAGCCAACATCAGTGTCTTGTCTTCAACCACACTTAGAAATTCATTACATTATGACACTGTGTTAGAATGCATAATGTATGAGTAAAAGTTTCATGTAGAACTACAGTCATGATATTAAAAACTCATTCTGAGACTAGCAGGTGTTGTGGTGGTTAAGGTGCTGGACACTCCCACATGGCTGACCATGGTTTGAGTCCTGGACCTGGTGGCTTGCTTTCTCATTTTCCCTCTCTCTCTTTCTGGTCAAAAATAAATAAATAAATAAATAAATAAATAAATAAATAAATAAATAAATAAATAAAAAAGATTAAATAAAATAATTCTAAAAAACCCCACCTCATTCTACTATAAAAAATGATGCTAATCATAAATCCCAAAACTGATTGTACCTGCTACCAATATGTTGTGGTATGAAATTTGAAAGGCACTTAGATAAATTACGATCTTTTTTTTGAGAGGTTTTTGCTATAGGGTATGTGTACTCGCCAGAAAGACACAGAGAGAGAGAAAGAAAGTGAGAAATCACCCCCCGGGGGGATGGCCATACCACAATCCCTTCTTCTTCATTCTCCTCTTGGGATCTTGGGCACATACGCACATGCACCCAGTGTGAGTTTAAGCCACTGGATCTGGGACTTGAACTGCAGTCGACTACATGGGAGTCCAATGATGTGATGTAGCCATTACACCCTCTGCTGGTCCCCCCCAAATTGTGATCTATTTAGGATTCTCCCCATTACAAAATAAATTACTCAAAATTTAAATGATCTACCTAATGATAATATTATACATGGTTTTTATTTTTTTCTAATATGAATGTATATTGTCCACTTTTTAAAAATTGAGTGTATTACATTTGTAATCAGAAAAGGTTTAGGGAAATAAAGTTGCTTCCTAGTTATTGTTTTGTTATAGGTATAATATATGCTTCTTTGATTTTCTGACAGTTTAATTCTTTGCTTCTCACCAACTTCTCAATTCACACTGGTCTCATCTCACCAAACATTCCTCTTCTTTGAATCTTCACAGAATTCTTTGACTTCAAACTTGTAGAGCTATTATGTAAAACTGGATTTCTAGCATTTCTTTGGCAGTCTCAACCACTCACATCCAATAAATAGATGCTCGGAAGACAAGTATTGTGGGTGTTGCTTATGATTTAGATTATCAGCTTCTGGCCAGGAAATTCACTTTATTCCAGTATCTTTAGTGCAAACTATACTGTGTTGTTTGTGTTTAACATTGTTTGTTAGTATCATTATCAACATAGTAATGTTATTAATAGCATTGTCAGAAACAACAGCATCATGAAGATAACAGCCTTAACAACAGTGGCATTTACAGTATGCCATTATATTAATTATTACAAAGGATCTGACAGGCTGCTCCTAAGAATTCACATCAGTGAATACTTTATGATTTTAAACTCAAGAGGAAAACTAGAGAATACATCAATCCTAATACACCCTTGTCTCCATGTACCTCCCTCTTTATCTGAGTTAAAAAAAAACAAAGAGGAAAATGATAAAAATTTTACCAAACCAAATTTACTAATGGAATTAAATAAGTTGTTAGCTGTATAACAGAGGAATATGACAAAGAGTGTGTAATTTATTTTTTTGCTCTGCAGTTTTATCAGTGTGATTAGGCTGGATACTAGTTGTTCATAGAAGGAAATATATGTACCCCAAAATGTGAAGCTGTGAAAAAGGGATTCTTGCATATTTAATATTTCTAAATATGATTCTGTTGGGAAACTACTTTCCTCTGTCATCTGTAAGCTGGTTTTATAATTCGGCATGTTATAGATTGTGTAGTCATGACCATTAGGAGTGAGATAAAAGTCATTATTGACTGTCCTCATTTAAGTCATAGAATTGAACTTAACAAAGATATTTTTTCCCTTTTGTATGAATGAAAAGTCGATTATGATTTATGAAATGAACTTCTAATCCTAATTCTGAGAATTTGTTTATTTGCCAATTAGTAATTTACTTATTCATTCTAGTATCACTGGATAGATATTCGTATTCTGCAAGTAAAGTGTCCTCAACATTTAAGGATTCCTAGAAAGTATAAAGTTATCTGTTTGTTTACAATTTTGGTTACCATAGAGAAATTGTCTTGTGGATTCTGCCTTTGCTTTTAGTTATCTGTAAAAAGTATTAGATAAAAATAGAGTTGAGAGCTGGCCTCCTAGTGCAGTGGGTAAGCACTGTGTGAAGGGGGCCAGATCCTCCAGGTCTGCCGGCTTGAAAAATATGCAGGGCACATGGGTGCAGGGTACATGGGTGCAAGGACGAATGTAGAAGAGGGGATTGTGTTGTGTCCAGGCCCCACTCAGGGGTGCTTTCTCTCTCTCCCTCTCTTGCAAGAGCACATACCCTCTGGCATTAAAAAAAAAATTTAATTTTACTAACCATCTTCTTTCATAGTCTGTTATTCAACTAGCTCCTGTCAGACTCCTATATCATTGATGGCCTTTTTTTTTTAAGAATTATTTTATTTAACTTTATTATTATTATCATTATTATTTTCCAGTTTGGTCAGAGAGACACACACAGAGAGAGAGGAAGTGAGAAAGCAAGCCACTAGGTCCGAGACTTGAACCGTGGACGGCCATGTGGGAGTCCAGCACCTTTAACCACCATGCCACTTGCCGGCCCCTTGATGGCCTTTTAAAAGCAATGAATATGTGAAATTAAGTGTTGGAAAGAATTATCATTAAGCGGAGGAGAAAGGTACATGACACATACTCCTTTCTAATCTACAATAAGATAATCTCGTTTCGTATTTATTTTTGGTGTCATAAGAGTGAAACTTGGTCACATAAGCTACATGTGTTGTTAGGCTTTTTATATTGTGTCTTATGTTTGCTTATTTAAAAGTATAATGTATATTGCATAATTGTGTAGGATACAACTAGCATTAATTTATATTATGGTTTGTAACACGTGATTAGTGAGACAAACTGCATTTATCTCAGATCTTAGGGACTAAGTAAAATTGGGCGTATTTAAGATTGTGCTTCAGTGATAAAATAGTGCTTAGTCAATTCAATTAAAAAGTAAATCCAAATTCTTCATCAAACCAGTTCTACAGTTGGGTTCAGCTGACTCAATCCAGGTATTGCCTTGAGGCAATATGGCTATCAATGTTCATGGTCTTACATGGAAGAGTAAGTAGTTACTTATTAAAAATGAGTTAAATAAAGTCATTCCTCTGGACCCGTTATAAGCAAGTAATGAGACTTTTCATTAGATAGCTTTCATAACGAGCAGCTTAGTTCTAATGCTCTTGAAATATTCCAAAGGGAACATGCACACACAGTCAAATAGCACATATATTACAGATGGCTGTGCAGACCTTACTGCTTCACAGATGGCAACATGTTAACAGATACCATCATCTCAGGTCAAACTCTTCAACCTAGTATTTATTCTGTATGTTAATTCACAAACCATTTTCAGATTTACCATTTTTATTTTAACATCTTTGTTGGAGAAATTCAAGAATTGTAGTGGTGCTTCTTTTTGGTTATAATAAGGAAATTTGAGGCCCATTTATGTTCACCTCACTTTCCCAAGATGACAGAGCTGAATTAAGAACGCAGGTGTCCCAACTCCCAGCGTTGACCTTTACCTGTTATTTTATGCAGCATTTAGTATTCACATGTAACCTCTGTTCATGCATTCACTCCATTAAAGCACTGTGCTAACTACTGGGATTTAAAAGATGAGATGAAAAGTAGAATTGTGATAAGTGAACCCAAGGGACAACATGCTGCATTTGCTTTGGGCTTAAATTCTTGACTTTATGGGAAAGCACAAAGACACTTTGATATTTCTAGTGAGTACTTATGCTTTCCTATCTTTTGGAAACTGTGCTCTTGTGGTGTGTAATAGAGTCCATTCTTTAAGACACTTCTCTTGAGGGAACCAGCAGTTAGCGTAATGGCTATGTCACTGGACTCCCACGTAGTTGACCGCGGTTCGCGTCCCGGACCCGGTGGCTTAAAACTCACGCCGGGAGCGTGTGCGTGCGTGCCCAAGATCCCGGGAGGAGAATGGAGGAGAAGGGATTGCGGTGTGACCATCCCCCCTGGGGGGTGATTTCTCGCTTTCTGTCTCTATGTCTCTCTCTGTCTGGCGAGTGCATGCGCCCTGTAG
>NW_006160142.1:10150750-10164884 GCF_000334495.1 Tupaia belangeri chinensis
TCTGTCTGGCGATGGGATGGGCCCTGTAGCGAAAACCTCTCCAAAAAAAAAAAAAAAGACACTTCTCTTGAAAGAAAGCACATTTTGGGGAGATTCTCTCCCCAAATTCTCTAAAACCTTTCTTTCAGTGTTTGGCCACTGCTATTAAATAAAAAATTTCTGCAGCCTAAAGAACAAGGCAGATGTTAAAAACCCTCATGGTCTCCACCAGCCGGGGGTTTCCTCTGTGTGTTATTTCCTGGCTGCTTGGCACATTCCTGTAACATACAACAAACCCCCATTATAAAGGATCGTATGATGAGTCAACAAGCATGTGAAAGATAGCAACCAAATGGTGAGTCCCAATTACATGAAAAATTACTATAATCACCCCTGCTGTAACTCCCGTCTGTTGGCAAAGTGGAGGACCTCCTTGAAAAGCATTACAAGATGGCCCAATGTATTAAATAAAAATCTCAGTTCTGTATGTAATCATAAAAATTAACACTGTCACTTTTAAAAAAATCTAATTGGTATCCTAAAGGGAAACCTACTAGGCTATGTAAAGTAGCTATTATGAAAATGTTTAGCCTTTTGAATGTATTTCAGACAGCGTTTGTGTTGCCAGATTTGTCAGCCAAAAATTTGCTAAGCAGATTTGTCAGGGGCTGAGGCCATAATCTGTAAAACAGACATTGGCATAGAGATTAAAGATCAAGAGAATTATATAGGTTTTGTTACCATATGCCAAGATTCCTTTCTAAAAGAAAGTTTATTTTATGTGGGCTGTAACCAGAAGCAAGGGCTATCTTTGTTTGGTATTTAAAACAGTAGCATTTCCCATCAGGGAAGGAATGAAACAGTTTTATTCACACACTTGGGGTGAAGGTGGTGGTGGTGAGGGGCAAGATGTTTCTGAAATTTCTCTTCTCATCTCTTTCTTTGCTTTCTAACCATATAAGCCTCATCTGTAAGTTCTGGATAAACAACATCAAGGGCAGAAGAGTTCTCGAATCCACAGCTATGTTCTTCCTGGGTGGGTATCCTAGGAGCTGGTAGGACACCTTTTCCTTTCAAAAATGTGTTCCTAATATGGAACATGCAAATGTGCTTCCTTTTTCCATCCACCAATGACATCTTTATGTATATAAAGCTCTCTCTGTGCAACTTTACACTTAGAAATATTAGAAACTAAAATGGAGCTGGCTGTAGAACTCTAGTTTCTTGTGCTTGCATTTTGGCAGCTTTGCAATGTAGCTCTGAGCTAGTCATGAAATCACTCTACACTCTGCATTCCTTAAATAAGAGTGTGAATCAGGTTGTTTCTCAGGACCCTTGCCCTCTAAAATTCTGTGACTCTGTAAAGATTTATACTTGTGTGGGTTGCAGATGCAGCAAGAAAAAAAAAAGCTCTATATTACTGTAATATATACTTCAAAATTTAATAGAATGGCGACTGCTTTCTCAAAATGATTAGGGAAAAGCATTATGCTAGAAAAGCTAGAATATATAAAATGCCTTCTAAAGTTCCATTAAGTCAGCTACAGGGGTGCTTTTCCTTGTGCTGTGGACAGTTCTGGGGCAGATTTAGGTATTTACAACAGCTAAATGTAGTAATGACATTCTGGCACAGTTACACTTTTGAAATGATTTTGGATGAAACTCGTGTTGTTACTTCATAATTTTAACAATATTTTAACAGAGAAGCGTAGTCCATAGATAATCCTGGGCCACACAAAAAATTAATTTACCCAGATGGAAAGAGAGTCACACACAATGTATGAGAACTTTCAAAGGCGCTTACACTAAAGCTTTTCCAAGTCACTTGTAAATTATATCTTCATCACACAAATAAAATATTGCTCAAAGAACCGCTGACTGGGAGAAGTGGCAAGCAGTCTTCCCAGACTTTATTCAGTATTCACATCCAATCACATGGGTAAACATAAATACATCACAGTGCTTATTCAAATACTCACAAGTTATCCATATAAAGACAAACTACCATATATTTTCTGAAATAGACTTTCCTCCATTCCTTTTTCATTTTGCATGGAGTACATTAACTGCGAAATTCATGTTTTGTTCTGTTTTGTTTTGTTTTAAGCAAATTATAGGTCCCTCCTGGCTGCACTTATAATATTCCATGTTTTCTTGAGATAAACTCTGACACATCGAGAAAAAGTTACTGGCATACAAGATTTCTAAGGAAGTATCCAAATGAGGTTGTAAGTCTGACAGCTGGTTTCCTGACCTGAGAGGAAAGCAGATTTTCCATTTAGCTGGAGTCCTGGGACTTCCATCTTGAAGAGCCAGGCTTGGCCCTATCTTTCAGTATTGCAGGAAAGGAAGGGAGGTACCTGCTAATGTTTTCATGCTAACATAGACACTAGGGGGTGTCCAAGGACCAAATGTATTCCTTCTTCTCTTCAGACTTTGTCTCCTCAGTACTAGTATCCAGCTGACTTAAAGTGCAAGAGCTAAAGGAAAATCCATCCCATTAATTCCTATCTTGTGCCGAAATGAATAATGTGTGGTCAGTTTCATCATCAGGTTCTGATTTCTTTGGATTTCTGGCAGCAATTGTAGTCTCAGGGTTCAGAGCCAAAAAATCATCCCAGATTATAAGCCACAGGTGATGAAGTGAGGTGCTCTGTTATCAAATGCTTTATACTCCTGTTGTCTAGAATGTGCATGTCTTTGAAGAGAGGTCATCAGCTTTTCTTGTCCTTAGGGTCTTTCAGTTTTGGTCTGTCTACACTAAACTATGGGGTGGGGTGGCTGGGGGACATTGTGAGAAGCAGTTCTCTGCCTTCTCATCCTTGTGGGCTTCAGTTTGCTTTTAATGTAGATTATTTGTTGATTATTACTTACTGGAAAATACTTGCCCTTGCCACTGTAGACATCTTCAAGCCTTTGGGCATGAGTCTTTTTATGAATACCTATTACTTCTTAATTATGATGGTTTAATAAGATATGTCTTTCATTTTCATCTCCTGTCTCTCTTCCTCTGTGATTCTTCCTCCTTTGCTCTTGGTCCCTAAGGGCATGTTACTGTTTCCTTTTCTTTATTGCTCCCATCTTCCCTTCTCCCCTCCTGGTGAATTAAAAAAATAAATAGAATGCATTTTAAGGATGACAACAGTAATAATAAAGCCAGGAATTGCTTTCCAGCTAAATGCACTGATTGGAAGTCCTATTGAAAATAGCATAAACGTAATTGAAGTAGCCAACCCCTCCCATACAGGTCATGCTATACTCTATTAAAATGAAGGTAAAACAAAGCTTGTGACATTTCTGCATTTCCCAGACTCACTTTTCCTGAGATATATCAATAGTATTGACGATAGTATTGCATTTTGCTCCCCAATGACCTAGGCTGTCATCTTGTGGTCCTGGATAATTCTTTCTTAATGAAACCTTATCGTATCCTTTACCTACAACAATCAACAGAAAAATAATTAAATTTCAACATTTAGGAATGGAAAATTTGAAATAAATCAAAATTGTAGTGATTAACTAGCCAATAACACTGATCATTTGAATAATGTAGATACTTATTATTATAGCTGTTAAAGATTCAAATACATTTCCTAACTTTAGGAAAATATTCAGACTGCTAAAGAAATGTCCGATGTGAAATTATCAGGAGACTTGGGGTTATATACAAGGATCTGTTATTTGATTTCATTTTGAACAGTTTTAAGTAGACTCCTAGAGAGTCATTAGTTGGTCCTAAGCCTTATTACTGAAGTTTCTTGTATTAGATGGAACTGACTATCAGATTTGATGGCAAAGCACTAGCAGCTGGGAAACTGCTCTTTCTTTCCCCTCTCATTTCCCAAACAATGTTTGCACTGATTAATACTATGCAACAAGACATGACGCAGAGATTGTGTTGGCATTGTGTTCTGATGACCCCACACATTGTGTGCACTCTATGGTTCCTTTTGCTGTTCATAGTTATATGGGTTTATCAGAAATTACATGTCAGGCTCCCGATGAGTGTAATTGTATACTGATTGTGTATAGTTTTTTAAACCTCATTATTAGCCTTGTATGCAAACCAAATAAAAGGAAAGTTTAAAAAAGGAAAAAGAAAATAGCCTCCACTGGACGTCATGTCAGAGCCCAGGTGTTTGAGCCTGGTTGCAGGGGGGAAACAAAATGTTCTCTCAGGGACATCTGCTGCAGCCATGTGCTTGAAAAAGGCCCTAATGAATGGACGGGAAGGAGAAGAGATAGGGTGTGGGGGAGAACTCCGTGGCTCTGCTCTCTCCTGACCTCCTTGCATGCACAATTCACTTAGTAACAAAGCAGGGATGCGGGTGCATGTCTTCATTCATTTCAACTTTCATTAATTGGTGCCCCCATGGCAGTTTCTCTAAGTTCTGACCTTCTCCTTAGAATTATTCTTTTTAAGAAGAAAAGAAAAACAATAACACCTTAAATATGTAGCTACAAACTCAGGGGAAAACAGGCACAGGAAGAGTGATGAAATGAATAGTGCTTTCTTTTCTTCCCAGGGCTTTGCCCTTCTGCCCATTTACACCTGAACAATTTATTGGACATTTCTAAGACAGGTATTGTCCAGGGTGTGTATTCTTTGGACTCACAAGCGGGAAGGTCAGCAGGGAAGGTTAAAGTATTACATGACCAAGAACGAGGGCCATTAGAACTAGACTCATCTCTAATGTTGGAAATAGTTCTCTTTTCAAAACCTTTAATCAGTATACAGTGGTTCAGTACACAGATGTTAGCACCAGTGTGAGGGCTCTCTAATTGTAATTTAAGTTATCCCTGCCTAAGGGCTCCCAATCAAATTATTAGACTGTTGCAGTGAGTCTGTGGCTCTTGGTTGCACCTTCTGAGGGGGTATTTTCTAGAATGATGAGAAACAGTGGTTTCTCCTAGGAAGCAAATATACCATTATGGACTTATTAGATCCTTGATTAGATCCACAGCTTATAAGTAAGTAGACTTTTCAAGAGAAAATATTACAGTTATTATAATCTGCCTCCCTCAGCCATTCTGTGTAGAAAAGGAAGTAAAGGAAATAGAAATAAAGAAAATATGTGTGCAATTTTTAAAAAAGTGTAACATTTATTAATTTTTATTAGGCATTAAAGATGAAAGCTTTTAAAAATTTGTTTGTATTTTTGTTCGTTGTTTTTCCAAATCTCTGAGTTTGTTTTCTATTGACAGTGTTCTGACTGGACTGCCAAGACTTAAATAGTTAAACATTTGGAGTGACAATTAATTAATTAAGCGGTCTTAGAAAGTTAACCTCTCAAGTTTCCTTCCTGAAATTCATGTTTATCTGATTTGCTTTAATAAGTGACTTGCTATTGAACTAGTTTTGCATACTTTAATTTGAAGATAATTACAGTACTGTAATTCACATTTCAGATGCATATTAACTTTTCAAAAGATATCAAGCTAAATACTTCTACCTAGCATTGTGCTTATTTTATTATTATTTTTGTAAAGTGTAACCTGAAGAATAATTGACTGGTTGTAGTAATATCTTTTAAGTCTTTCTATTACTAGGCATTTATTTGATTTTAATTGTAGAACCATTGGTCATATTGAGTTCATTTCCTGTTCATGTTGATTTCATGAGTCTCCCCATTAGTATTCAATTGCACAGTAATTAGTCATTAGTTCACCGTGATGTCTTCAAGCATGTGTACACTTATATTCTCATTTTCTACTCAGTTTCTGCAGCCGTATTTGAATTCTCTATTTCTTAAGGAAATGAAAGCTATGATAAGGAAGATAAAATGCTAGATCATGAATTTATTAGATTAAACATTTTGCCAAAAGGCCCTTAGTCAAGGCATGCAAAAACCTGATGCATTGAAAATGAAATAAGTGGCAGCTGTCTAACCACAATACTGAAGTCACTGAGATGTCAAAGCCTGGGATCTGAAGCATTTGTGATCAGAGGCGAGATAGAAGCTATTTAGTGAAACTTCAGGATGGGGTTTGAACCCTGTGTGCACCTGAATAATTCTGATTAGAGCATCTTCAATTTCTGAAGAAAGGTCAAATATCCAACTTGTTACCAAGCTCTGATAATGTGTTAAATTTTGTATTAAATTGAAATGTTTGGCTTTACAGATTTATTTTTCATTGTATAAAAAAGTTGTTAACAATATATTGTCGATGGATTAATTAATTCTAGATTTGTTGTGTTTTCAACTCATTTTATCTAAGGTATTCTTTTAGCTCTTATGAAAAGTAAATATGTCATCTGTCGCAAGCTCATAATTTGAATCCATTAGAAAATTGTTCCTGCTTTTTATTTGAGCTGTCTGCACATTGTTGTCCTAATTAAATTGGAATTTATAACATTTAAATGTTAGACTTTAGAATAAAACTATTTTTATTCAGGTGATAATGGTAGTCCTAGTGGTAAAACTCAAAAACAGTGCATTTAGACAAGTTGAGTCAGTGTTTAAGAGCTGCTTCACATAGGCTCACATTTGCACTTACTTTTTATTTTTCATTTACTTTCTCTATGAAATGAGATGCAAGAGTCTCCAAGCTAATGAGTCTCTGTCCAAATATACCACTTCTAAAGTAGCCTTTTTCTATGTTCTTTGTGTGTGTGTGTGTGTTGTCTAAAGGTACTTTAATACTCATAATTTGTCTAATAAAAACATTTTGCGTAATAGTGTAATAAATACTTCTCCAACTTTAATGTGTGTCTGAGTGTCTTGGAGACATAACCCAGCAGGTCTCGGTGGATTTAAGATTCTGCATTTGTCGTCAGCCTCAGGTGAAGTTGGTGCAACTGGTCCGTGTTCCCCACTTTACAGTGAGAGTGTAGTATGATTAGAAGGCAAAAGAGATGAATCAGACTTGGTATCTTTTCATTTAGCTCTTTTTGAGAATTGAAAAGTCATTCTCAAAGTTTAGAAGTCATAACCCCAGTTGTTATTTTTACATGGTGCTTTGCCAAGATACTGTTTATTATAATTACTATTATTTTAAGATCTATGCTTGATCACATTAGAAACATCCAACCAGCTTCTGTAAAAGGAAAATATGTGGCTTCAAGCTCACCCTCTGGCTTCAACATACTCATCCCAGCATGTTTTCCCTTATATTAAGCTTAATATTTAGAAGTTAGCAGGAGGTGTTATTTCAGCATATTTTTATAAAAAAAAAACCTTTAATTTTGTCTAAACATGTAGGAATTTGTTTAAAATAAGGAATTAATTTTAATCTCTAAATTTAGCTGGGTGAGTCTTCCCACAGAATTATATCCAATAAGTTAGTTGGTGGTAAGGGATGCCAATTGCAGAATCACAAGAAATGAGAAATCCCCAAATATTCAAGATGGAGTAACATAAATGTCCATAAAATTGTGTGTGTGTATTTATTATTTGGAAATTAAATTAGATCAATGAAACAGTTTATTTCATTTCTGTGGGCACAGTCTGAAATTCTGGGCTTTTGGCTTCTCTCCTGCAAGTCATCTCAACTACAAATGGCTCTTTAAATTGAATTAGAGCTTACAAAGGTTCCCAAATCCATTTAAAGAACTCCTTACATTTTCTCTAAATTTCTTGAATTAGACTAATTATTACTCATTTGTGAGGCAGAACATCCTTGGTCTCCATCTCTTCCTCTTTACTTTCCTCTCTATCTCTGCCTTCATTTCTTTTCATTTGTTCTTCACCTTCCTCTCTCTTCTTTCATGTCCATTCCTCAACTCTCCTCTCTTCCTTTCCCATTTCTTTCTTTCTTAATGTGTATGTTAAATAAAAAAATCGATCATATTAGTACAGGGAAGTTAGAAAAAAATCCAAATTATGATCGATATGTAAGACTTAGCTTTCAAAAAAATTTTTTTTCCTTTTTTCTTATAGCATGAGACCCAAGGAAATACTTTGTTAATTTTAGATATACCCTAGGAAGTTGATTTACTTGTGTGATTTTATTCCTGGTTAGATAATATGTGAGCTTTGAAGGAAGTACTTTTTTAATTTGATGTAAGCAATGCTATTTTTATTTTTAGATACAATGTTTTTTTTTTTTTTTTTTTTTTGTCATAGAGCATGTGCACATGCCAGAGAAAGAGACAGAGAGAGGGAAAGTGAGAAATCATCTCCCAGAGGGGATAGCCACACTGCAACCCCTCCTCCTCCGTTCTCCTCTTGGGATTTTGGGCAGGAATATACAAGTGTCTGGTGTGATTTTCAAGCCACCGGGTCTGGACAGGAACTGTGGTTAGCCATGTAGGAATCCAGCCCTGTAAACACTATGTTATGTACTGGTCTCTAGATAAAGTGTCTTTTTTTTCTTTTTCTTTTCTTTCTTTTTTCTTTCTTTCTTTCTTTTTTTTTTTTTTTTTTGCTTTTTGTTCCATGTAACCCACAGGTTTTTTGCTATTGGTCACATGTACTCACCAGGGAGACAAAGAGACAGAAAGCAAGAAATCACCCCCCACCCCTCCACCTCCCCCAGGGAGATGGCGATGCCTCAAGTCCTTCTCCTCCATTGTCCTCTTGGGATTTTGGGCATGCAATGCATATGTACCTGGTATGAGTTTCAAGCCACCAGGTTTGGGACTCGAACTGAGGTCTCCCATGTGGGAATCTAGTGTCTTAACTGCTATGCCACCTGCTGGCCCTGATTCAGTGTTTTTTAAAACTGAAATGCAATGAAGAAACTTGACAAAATGAATTGAGAGAAAGAAAATAATATAACAAATAGTTGATTCGTCTTGGTCCTTAGAGTCCAAGAAGGTCATAAGTAAACATGGGATAGTATATTTTATCTAAAAGCAGATGGTATGATGGAAATAAGAAGGTGTTCCAAAAGATAGACTGAAACTTCATTGATACATCTGCCTCTTTCCATTTTTGCAACCTGGACAATTTCTCATTCTGAGTTTCGGGTTTATTTATTTATTTATTTATTTATTTATTTATTTCTATTGAGAATGCTAATAATCCCTAACTCAACTAGTCCATTTGAACTAAATGATACTGTCCTTCCAAGCATGCATATTAATAAGTATGTTTGTGTTTCACGGTCTTGGAGCTACAGAAAACAAGATACAAAAATTCTCGAACAGATTGTATTCTAATGGGTGAAGACAGACAACAGACAAATAACAAATTTAATGTTGCTATGGAGAAAAAAATAAAGCAAAAGGGGATAGGGAATGCAAGGTCAAGAGGAAGAAAGATAGTCATTTTTTAAAAAAGAATTGTTTACTTATTTAATTCCATTTGGTATTATTAGTTTTTAAATTTGACCAGAGAGAGAGAGAGAGAAAAGGAAAGTGAGAAAGCAAGCTACCAGGTCCGAGACTTAAACTGCGATCAGTCAGTGGGAATCCAGTGCCTTTAACCATCATATCACCTGCCAGACCCAGAAAGATAGTCATTTTAAATAATGTCATCAGAAAAGACAGCATTTTAAACAAAAGCCTCACTTACAGGAGTAGTCTAGGCAGAGAGAACAGTATCCTGAGATAGGAACGTGCCTGGCATGTGAGGAAATTAGGAAGGAGGCCATTGTGGCTGGAGAACAGTAAGTGAGCAGAGGAAGACAGAGAAAGCTGGGGAAGTAACTGTGAGGCTAGACCACCCAGAGCCTCGCAGGTTATTATAAAGACTTTTATTTTGCTTTCACCTTCTGACAGTCTCGTGCCTTTTAAAAAATACATATCTGGGACCAGCAGTTAGCACAATGGCTATGTCACTGGACTTCCACGTAGTCGACTGCTGTTTGCGTCCCGGCCCCGGTGGCGTAAAACTCACGCCGGGTGCATGTGAGTGCGTGCCCAAGATCCCTAGAGGAGAATGGAGGAGAAGGGATTGCGGCGTGGCCATCCCCCCTGGGGGGTGATTTCTCGCTTTCTATCTCTCTGTCTCTCTCTGTCTGGCGAGCGCATGCGCCCTATAGATAAAACCTCTCAAAAAAAATACATATCTAATAAATAGATCTAGATGATAAATTTCTTGTTATACATGTAATTGTGTATATTCTTCATTTCTTCTAAAGATTTGTTCTGTATCTATTAACTCTAGGCTCTGCTGCTTGATTTTAAAAATTCAGAGGATACTTTCACTTGAACCAAGCCATATCTCTGTGTTCTCTCTTTCTGGGAAGTGTACCATAATATTTATCTTCACAAATACTTTTTAATTTTTTAAAAAAGTTATTTTTGCTATAGTGCATGGGTGCTCACTGGAGAGACAGAGAGATAGAAAGCCAAAAATAACACCCCCCCGGCGGGGGGAACTGGCCATACTACAGTTCCTTCACTTCCATTCTCCTTTCGGGATCTTGGACACTCACGCACACACACCTGGTGTGAGTTTTAAGTTGCCATGTCTGGAACTAGAACCTCAGTTGACTACATGGGAGTTCAGTGACATAACCATTACTCCATCTGCTGGTCTCTTCACAAGTACTTATTAATAGACCATCTGGATTGTGGAGTGCCATCATATAAGTAAGTTGAGTAAATTTTTGAATTGACCTCTAGGCCTTCCCCCTTAAATATTTAACCTCCTGCCATACCAGTAAGACTCATACCAATAAGGGCTATTCAGATGCTTAAATAAGCACTGAGAAAGGACACATAGATTACAAAAATCTTTGTTATGCTCAATGTTGATGTGTGAATCTGATATTTTAAGAGTTTTTGTTTTTCTGAAAGAATTATTTTACTTAACTTTATTTATTTACTTATTTTAATTTGGTCAGAGAGGGGACAGAATGAGAGAGAGAGAGAGAGAGAGAGAGAGAGAGAGAGAGAGAGAGAGAGAGAGAGAGGGAGAGAGACAAAAAACTGCGCGAGGAAGTGAGAAAACAAGCTGCCAGGTCCGGGACTTGAACCACTATCGGCCATGTGGGAGTCCAGTGCCCTTAACCACCATGCCACCTACTGGCCCCAGATATTTTAAAAGTTTTGAATGTGCTCATCAATTGATAGAATATTAGACCATGTGGACATCCTTTACCTATTGAATTATTAGACAGGTAATCAAATTCAATTTTGTTTCTCCTTTCTATTAACATTGTTTTCTCATGTGGCATTATTTTTCTCCTTGCTCCATGACAGAGTAGGTCTATAACATACCTAAGTTTTCATTTCTGTTTATTGATTTCAGAGTTTCCATGTTCACTGTGTTCCTTTATCTATACTTTACACATGGCCTACTCACAGCTCCCCAGTTCAAGTAGCACAAAGGTAGAGTTGTGATTATTTGCTAATGAAGCATTTGGGCTGGAAATTTGCCCTCAGGAAAACAGAGCACTGTGATAGGAAACATGTGTTTTTGATGAAACCTTTTGTTTGGCGATTTTAATTTCTCCATAATGAACATCTATAAGTACTGGTTTATTTTTCCTGCAAGTGTTGATACTCTTTTCCTGTAGGCATACATAGAGTGCTACTTGAAAACTAAACAGCATACAGTCATATATTTTAAGTAATCATTTATTAGGTGAAAACACACCTATAGTGCTAGAGAAACTCTCGTTGAAAGAATCTTGCAGAACTTATTTTTTGTCAAATTTCACTTAAAATTATAAAGATGATTTTAGAGCATCTTCTTTTCTGATACTCATCAAATTAATTATATCTAGAGTTCTTTTTTAGTGAAAGATGTTCTCAGAAATAAACTGCCCTCCTTTCATTATGATCTCATTGTAATCAAGATAGGCTAGTGATTAAAAGGAAGAGTCTAGCTTCTCTGTGGCATAACACAATGAAGGTTTTTTAAAAAGGATTTTTTTTTTAAGAGAGATTTTTGGTATAGGGTACGTGCACTCTCTGGAGATAAAGAGACAGAGAGACAGAAAACGAGAAATCACCCTCCAGGGAGGATGGCTGCAATGCAATCTCTTCTCTATTCTCCTCTCGGGATTTTGGGCACCTACATGCACCTGAATGAATTTTAAGCCTCTGATTCTGGGACTTGAATTGCAGTTGGTACCGTGGGAGTCCAGCAATGTAATTGTTATGTCATCAGCTGGTCTCTACAACAAATTTATTTTTCCTCCTTGAATAGTCCAGTTAGGATGGAGAGGGGGTTGTAAGCAAGCTTTGCTTCACACAATCATTTAGGGACCCAGGTTCTTTCCATCCAGTGGCCCACCCCACCCTATCTCCTGAAGACTCGATGTTCTTGGCTGGATTGTGTCTATCCTGATAGAGAAGGTAGGGAACAACGACATAGCTCAGAGGACTGGTAGGAGTTTTATTTTAATTTAATTAATTTATTTAGTAAAATAATTATTTTATTTAACTCTATTTATTCATATATTTAGTTTTTTTAAAAAATATGCCCAGAGAGGGACAGAGCCAGAGCAAGAGAGAGAGAAAGCAAGAAAGCAAGCCACCAAGTCCGGGACTTGAACCATATTCGGCCATGTGGGAGTCCAGTGCCCTTAACCACCATGCCACCTCTGGTCCCTTCTTTTAAAAACCTCTTTAAAAGCTCTTTGATTACCCCCCGGGGGATGACCACACCGTGTGATCTTGGGCGTGCAAGCACATGTACCTGATGTGAATTTAAGCCACTGAGTCCAGTACTCGAACCGTGGTCGACTATGTGGGAGTCCAGCAACATAATCATTATGCCATCTGCTCGTCCCAAGGACCTGTACGAGTTTTTAGAGATTAGGTCTAGAGATAGCATCTCTCTCTTCTGTCTACCCAGGTATCTAGCTAGGTAGAACTCAGTTATATAGCTCTACCTAACTACTGGGATAGCCTGGAAAGTTCCTTTCTTTTGCCAAGAGAAAGTGGATACAGATGTGTCCGTGCCTTAGCACTCTACCACAGACTTCCTTAAATTAGAAGCCCCGAACACAATAGTAGATCCCTTCTCATGCTGGTATTTCTATTAACGATACTGCTCCTAATTCCTATTCTCATTTAGTATTTACTAAATTGTGTAAAGTGGGAGATGGGAGGGAATTGCACACTCACCTAAAACTGACAAAGAAACTAAAATCATTCTTAGAATTTAAGGAAATATTCATAACATGCATTCATCTCTTGTGTGTTTTCTTTAAATATTAACCTTCATAGCATTTAGCTTGTTTCCCTGTATCAGAGGCTGATATCTGTTGAAGAGGAGTTCCAGCCTATCGGGCAGTCTTGAGGAATTCTGAGGAAATTCTCTGGTTATGTTCTGTTATGTTCCTGCATGAAAACAGTCCTGAAACGAACGTTTATTGAACAGTTACTACATAGATACCCTGCCAAACACTTTACAAATATTAATTTTAGTTTTCAAATCAATACTACAATTCTATGAGTTAAGATTATCCCTATTAGAAAGGAGACAAGACTACTTTGATTAAAATCCTGACATTTTTTACTCTCAAACCATGTACTCTCCACAACAGACTGTTCATCGACTGATCCTCCCATACTCCCCAAGTTTCTTCTGTAGCTGAAGGTCTTCAGAGCTCAGTATGTTTGATCACATAGACTGAAGTAATTGCTTACCAAAACAATCAAATCAGCTGTGAGTACAGAGCTGAGCTCGTCTTCAAGCCAGTGTACTCAAACCAAGGATTGGAAAAATAAAAAAAAGACCTAGAAGTCATATAAATGTAGGAAGAGGTCATGAATATTCTGTATATATTTAAATAATTACTTTAAAGGGTCAATAAGAAAATTGAAGTGAGTGCAATTTCCCTAGATATTGGGTCCATTTTCAATATATCTTTTCCTCTTCTCTTTTCACCTCTGTTTCTCTCTCTTTCTCTCCCTGTCTCTGATTTATATTCTTTATCACTGCTAACAAAGGAAATGAAAAGCAAAAAGAAAAGAATATAAAATACTACATTTTTTCCCCATGAGTGCAAAATAAAATGGACATGGTATTAACTCCTATAATGATTTGCTCTTTGCTTCCATGTGCATATCTGATCTAATTATACTAATAGAAAAAGAAGGCAAAGGGAGATATTATACTAACAAGTGAAGTTTTTAACTTGCACAGGAAACATTTATTCTCTCCACCCTCCACTCTCCTTTAAACAGTTATTTCACATCCCTTGATGCACAGCAGGGGGAGTGGCATTTACCACCCCATGGCAAAATGGATCTGCATGCCTCTGTACGTAAAATTGGTCCATGTGTGATTTAGCTTTGAGTTGTATTGTG
>NW_006160142.1:10170917-10177684 GCF_000334495.1 Tupaia belangeri chinensis
GCGGAGAGAGAGAGAGAGAGAGAGAGAGAGAGAGAGGAAGTGAGAAAACAAGCTGCCAGGTCCGGGACTTGAACCACTATCGGCCATGTGGGAGTCCAGTGCCCTTAACCACCATGCCACCTACTGGCCCCAGATATTTTAAAAGTTTTGAATGTGCTCATCAATTGATAGAATATTAGACCATGTGGACATCCTTTACCTATTGAATTATTAGACAGGTAATCAAATTCAATTTTGTTTCTCCTTTCTATTAACATTGTTTTCTCATGTGGCATTATTTTTCTCCTTGCTCCATGACAGAGTAGGTCTATAACATACCTAAGTTTTCATTTCTGTTTATTGATTTCAGAGTTTCCATGTTCACTGTGTTCCTTTATCTATACTTTACACATGGCCTACTCACAGCTCCCCAGTTCAAGTAGCACAAAGGTAGAGTTGTGATTATTTGCTAATGAAGCATTTGGGCTGGAAATTTGCCCTCAGGAAAACAGAGCACTGTGATAGGAAACATGTGTTTTTGATGAAACCTTTTGTTTGGCGATTTTAATTTCTCCATAATGAACATCTATAAGTACTGGTTTATTTTTCCTGCAAGTGTTGATACTCTTTTCCTGTAGGCATACATAGAGTGCTACTTGAAAACTAAACAGCATACAGTCATATATTTTAAGTAATCATTTATTAGGTGAAAACACACCTATAGTGCTAGAGAAACTCTCGTTGAAAGAATCTTGCAGAACTTATTTTTTGTCAAATTTCACTTAAAATTATAAAGATGATTTTAGAGCATCTTCTTTTCTGATACTCATCAAATTAATTATATCTAGAGTTCTTTTTTAGTGAAAGATGTTCTCAGAAATAAACTGCCCTCCTTTCATTATGATCTCATTGTAATCAAGATAGGCTAGTGATTAAAAGGAAGAGTCTAGCTTCTCTGTGGCATAACACAATGAAGGTTTTTTAAAAAGGATTTTTTTTTTAAGAGAGATTTTTGGTATAGGGTACGTGCACTCTCTGGAGATAAAGAGACAGAGAGACAGAAAACGAGAAATCACCCTCCAGGGAGGATGGCTGCAATGCAATCTCTTCTCTATTCTCCTCTCGGGATTTTGGGCACCTACATGCACCTGAATGAATTTTAAGCCTCTGATTCTGGGACTTGAATTGCAGTTGGTACCGTGGGAGTCCAGCAATGTAATTGTTATGTCATCAGCTGGTCTCTACAACAAATTTATTTTTCCTCCTTGAATAGTCCAGTTAGGATGGAGAGGGGGTTGTAAGCAAGCTTTGCTTCACACAATCATTTAGGGACCCAGGTTCTTTCCATCCAGTGGCCCACCCCACCCTATCTCCTGAAGACTCGATGTTCTTGGCTGGATTGTGTCTATCCTGATAGAGAAGGTAGGGAACAACGACATAGCTCAGAGGACTGGTAGGAGTTTTATTTTAATTTAATTAATTTATTTAGTAAAATAATTATTTTATTTAACTCTATTTATTCATATATTTAGTTTTTTTAAAAAATATGCCCAGAGAGGGACAGAGCCAGAGCAAGAGAGAGAGAAAGCAAGAAAGCAAGCCACCAAGTCCGGGACTTGAACCATATTCGGCCATGTGGGAGTCCAGTGCCCTTAACCACCATGCCACCTGCTGGCCCCAATTAATTAATAATTTTTTTGGAGCGGTTTTTGCTATAAGGCACATGTGCTCACTGGAAAGACAGAGAGAGGCAGAGAGACAGAAACCAAGAAATCACCCCCCGGGGGATGACCACACCGTGTGATCTTGGGCGTGCAAGCACATGTACCTGATGTGAATTTAAGCCACTGAGTCCAGTACTCGAACCGTGGTCGACTATGTGGGAGTCCAGCAACATAATCATTATGCCATCTGCTCGTCCCAAGGACCTGTACGAGTTTTTAGAGATTAGGTCTAGAGATAGCATCTCTCTCTTCTGTCTACCCAGGTATCTAGCTAGGTAGAACTCAGTTATATAGCTCTACCTAACTACTGGGATAGCCTGGAAAGTTCCTTTCTTTTGCCAAGAGAAAGTGGATACAGATGTGTCCGTGCCTTAGCACTCTACCACAGACTTCCTTAAATTAGAAGCCCCGAACACAATAGTAGATCCCTTCTCATGCTGGTATTTCTATTAATGATACTGCTCCTAATTCCTATTCTCATTTAGTATTTACTAAATTGTGTAAAGTGGGAGATGGGAGGGAATTGCACACTCACCTAAAACTGACAAAGAAACT
Organism: Tupaia belangeri chinensis; assembly: GCF_000334495.1. Taxonomy (NCBI): domain Eukaryota; kingdom Metazoa; phylum Chordata; class Mammalia; order Scandentia; family Tupaiidae; genus Tupaia; species Tupaia belangeri. The sequence continues at coordinate 10,173,176 of NW_006160142.1, forward strand.
AAAATCATTCTTAGAATTTAAGGAAATATTCATAACATGCATTCATCTCTTGTGTGTTTTCTTTAAATATTAACCTTCATAGCATTTAGCTTGTTTCCCTGTATCAGAGGCTGATATCTGTTGAAGAGGAGTTCCAGCCTATCGGGCAGTCTTGAGGAATTCTGAGGAAATTCTCTGGTTATGTTCTGTTATGTTCCTGCATGAAAACAGTCCTGAAACGAACGTTTATTGAACAGTTACTACATAGATACCCTGCCAAACACTTTACAAATATTAATTTTAGTTTTCAAATCAATACTACAATTCTATGAGTTAAGATTATCCCTATTAGAAAGGAGACAAGACTACTTTGATTAAAATCCTGACATTTTTTACTCTCAAACCATGTACTCTCCACAACAGACTGTTCATCGACTGATCCTCCCATACTCCCCAAGTTTCTTCTGTAGCTGAAGGTCTTCAGAGCTCAGTATGTTTGATCACATAGACTGAAGTAATTGCTTACCAAAACAATCAAATCAGCTGTGAGTACAGAGCTGAGCTCGTCTTCAAGCCAGTGTACTCAAACCAAGGATTGGAAAAATAAAAAAAAGAACTAGAAGTCATATAAATGTAGGAAGAGGTCATGAATATTCTGTATATATTTAAATAATTACTTTAAAGGGTCAATAAGAAAATTGAAGTGAGTGCAATTTCCCTAGATATTGGGTCCATTTTCAATATATCTTTTCCTCTTCTCTTTTCACCTCTGTTTCTCTCTCTTTCTCTCCCTGTCTCTGATTTATATTCTTTATCACTGCTAACAAAGGAAATGAAAAGCAAAAAGAAAAGAATATAAAATACTACATTTTTTCCCCATGAGTGCAAAATAAAATGGACATGGTATTAACTCCTATAATGATTTGCTCTTTGCTTCCATGTGCATATCTGATCTAATTATACTAATAGAAAAAGAAGGCAAAGGGAGATATTATACTAACAAGTGAAGTTTTTAACTTGCACAGGAAACATTTATTCTCTCCACCCTCCACTCTCCTTTAAACAGTTATTTCACATCCCTTGATGCACAGCAGGGGGAGTGGCATTTGCCACCCCATGGCAAAATGGATCTGCATGCCTCTGTACGTAAAATTGGTCCATGTGTGATTTAGCTTTGAGTTGTATTGTGTTTCTTATACTAATATAATATTGTTCTAGTGCTTGCCCCTGATTAAAGAAATACATAAATAAATAATTTATAATTTAATTAATAAGGTATAATATGCAAAGCACAGTAATTTCAAACAGCTTGTAATGTCTCTAATGTACTTTCAATTTTTTATTTTACATAAGGGCTATATTCATTATGTGGTTATGATAAACATACTAATGAATTTTATTACAGGAACAAATTTAAACATGTAAATGAGATCAAATAGTATTAAAATGCAAACGATGGTGAAACTTATTACAAACTAACCTTGCCAACATACATGGAATGATGTTATTTTAAAACTTTGCAAGTTGTATCCTTAAACAAAGGCAATGCCTTTTACAATGTCCCTGAACATAAGAATTTGTGAACTGCATGCTTTATTCTCATATGAACTCCCCAACCAAAAAAAAAATAAATAAATAAAGTTAACTAGAATCTAGGGTTTGCATGTAACTTTGGATGACAATTAAAATCCCTTTTCTTGTTCCAGTGAACAGTAATCTGTGCATAATTACATTCAAATGAGATATTAGCATTTTTTGTGCTTACTCTTTGTTAATTGCAGAGTTCACTCACCATGGTGATGCTTTTGATGGAATCAGGCAACCTTATTGACCTGATGCCGTAAGGCGTGTTGGGAAATTCTGCTGTATTCTTCATTTTTTTTTATTTTGGCATTTTGAGGAGTCCTGCTGCTTTTATTACATTCCTGACACTTTTGTTAATAAATCATTGCAAAGTTAATGAAAATTGCATTCAGGCATATCCAAAATAATTGTGTCCTTTGTCATGCTAATAAATTGAAAGATGTTGATCCAATGGGCGAATGCATGCCCATTATGGAGAAGTTTGTGATATGGGTGCCTGTTGCACTCACACTTTTTCCTTGGCATATCATTCCATGTAAAATGTGAGAGGAGAAAGCAAACCTCAATATGTTTTATTTCATATTTTATACAGTGAGCCTTTAATTAAGTCAGCAAATGGGCAAATTATATCTACAAGAAAGATAGAAGTGTTTGTATTGTGATTTATGAAAGGTTGTTAATATCAATAGGAATCAGCAATAGTCTAATATCAGACTCATGAAAATATGAAAAGCATGTTTAACTGCCCTTTCTCTTGTGCCTGGGGATTTTTGCCACATTTAATATATATGACTCACTTGATTTAAAAATCACAGTAATAGCCCAACATTTGTTTCCCAAGGTTTCTCTTGTACTAATTTGGAAGGATAGTGAAAAAATGTGATTTTTTTTAATTAAAAAAAATGTATTCCTGGCAAAATATCAGATCTTTTAATTTATGATGCCATAAATATATAAGGGTGTGAGTGTGTTTAGGAGATATTGTAAAAACACATTTACACCCACACATTTGTATGTACTGTAAAACAAGGTTTTGCTTTTGTAGGTGAGGAAGAGTTTTCAGTTCAGAAAAATTTAAACTCATATTAGACTGTGTGTGTGTCTGTGTGTGTGTCTGTGTGTGTGTGTGTGCATATATACATATATATATATATATATATATATATATATATGTACTTTTCTTTTCAAATTTATCTCAAGGAAGAACTCCAAGTAATTGTTGTCTTGGGGAGTTCTTAATTTATGCACTAGCCCATCATGCTGATTTTAGGTAGGTATTTATTCTGCTATTCAATCAAAAAGCATAGTTTCCATAACAACTGCCACATCAGATGAAACATACAGATTGGCATTTGAAACACAGGACTTCTTAGGAGATATGCTTCCTGACATATTGTGTTGAACTTGTGTTCCTTTCATTCTCTTTTAAGCTAGCAAGATCTGTGTTTCTATAAAGGACCATCGCAGTTTTGCATAATTATTACAATCCATCTGCACATTTTCAGGATTTATATTAAAGTAATTAAAGCCATTTTGTATTAGTGGGTGCTGTGTGGAACCGGCTTGGATGCAGGATTCTAAAAGTTCCCACTTGCCTGCTTGCTGTGCTGTAATTTGGAGAACAGAATGTTCCGTAAATGAGGTTTGGGAATACTACATTTTTTCTTTCTTTTCTTTGCAAAGTAACTTTTTTTTTTTCCTTTAGTGGAAAATGGAATAAAAGGTTCACCTAGGGACTGGAATTAATGTAGTCCTTCTGCCTAGGGTTAAAAAAGAGCAAAATCACAGCTAGCAACATTGTGCAAACCCTAATATATTTAGTTTTTTCTATAAAGAAATAATAAGCCTGTGTTTCTAAGGCAACTTTCTTCCAAAGAGCAGCAAGCAACTTAATTTGTATTCTCATTTTCCCCAGCAGTTATTTGTTCAAGGTAAATGAAGGCAGATATTATTAGCCCCATTTTATGGATGGGGTGATTGAGGCAGACAGACAATGTTTTATAGAACAGATAATAAGGCAAATCATGTGCTGGGCAGTGGGGAGACATGTTGTGGCAGGAATAATAAATAATACCTGTTATATCAAACCCCCCCCAGGAAGAACTAACTGAAAATGTAATATCTCAGTTGCTGAGAAAATTTATGTAAGTTCCATAAACTTTTAAAGGACCAGACTCACCACTTCTGACCTTGGTGTGCATCCTTAGCATCTCTGTGGAGATGTTCAAAGCTCAGGTATGATTCTTAGTGTTCAGGATATGTCCCATATGTGGTTCTTCTAGGTGATCCACAGAGGGCCCTGAGGAGACCATCCTACCCAATTAAGAAAATGGCATCCTTAACAAAGATTTAATCTACTGTACATTAAAAAATTTATAGGCCTACTATAAGTGTTCCCAACTGTAGACAAATCCTATTTGCCCTCCTTAAAACTTGCTCTTAATAATAAAAATTTCTCTATTATGAGACGAATGAATGGACAGCGCTGTGCCACTTATCTGCCAGACCATAGTTGTCATATTGACTAACAAAAGATTATTAACTGATCTGTGATCCCATGCCTGTAAGGCTAGATTGTGGTGAACGTTCTTTGTCATAAACAGTAGTAGCCTCTTAAGTTTATAGCATGTGTAATCCTGGTTTTTGCTGTAACAGAGGAAGTGAGATGTTAGTGTGTCTTGAAGCAAAGTTCAAAGTCCTGCTGTAAAGATTACCCATATAGATTTTTGAAATCAAACAAGCCTACTTATTGTGCCACTTCTCTGTGGTATTATTTGAGTCAATTACTTAATAGCACTGAGTTTTGGTTCCTTCCATGAAAAATGAGAGTATTAAGAACTCACTTGGGAACTAGCAGGTGGCATGGTGGTTAAGGCGCTGAACACTCCTACGTGGCTGACCAGTTTGAGTTCTGGACCTAACAGCTTGCTTTCTCACTTTCCCTCT
>NW_006160142.1:10185528-10190154 GCF_000334495.1 Tupaia belangeri chinensis
AGAGGGAAAGTGAGAAAGCAAGCTGTTAGGTCCAGAACTCAAACTGGTCAGCCACGTAGGAGTGTTCAGCGCCTTAACCACCATGCCACCTGCTAGTTCCCAAGTGAGTTCTTAATACTCTCATTTTTCATGGAAGGAACCAAAACTCAGTGCTATTAAGTAATTGACTCAAATAATACCACAGAGAAGTGGCACAATAAGTAGGCTTGTTTGATTTCAAAAATCTATATGGGTAATCTTTACAGCAGGACTTTGAACTTTGCTTCAAGACACACTAACATCTCACTTCCTCTGTTACAGCAAAAACCAGGATTACACATGCTATAAACTTAAGAGGCTACTACTGTTTATGACAAAGAACGTTCACCACAATCTAGCCTTACAGGCATGGGATCACAGATCAGTTAATAATCTTTTGTTAGTCAATATGACAACTATGGTCTGGCAGATAAGTGGCACAGCGCTGTCCATTCATTCGTCTCATAATAGAGAAATTTTTATTATTAAGAGCAAGTTTTAAGGAGGGCAAATAGGATTTGTCTACAGTTGGGAACACTTATAGTAGGCCTATAAATTTTTTAATGTACAGTAGATTAAATCTTTGTTAAGGATGCCATTTTCTTAATTGGGTAGGATGGTCTCCTCAGGGCCCTCTGTGGATCACCTAGAAGAACCACATATGGGACATATCCTGAACACTAAGAATCATACCTGAGCTTTGAACATCTCCACAGAGATGCTAAGGATGCACACCAAGGTCAGAAGTGGTGAGTCTGGTCCTTTAAAAGTTTATGGAACTTACATAAATTTTCTCAGCAACTGAGATATTACATTTTCAGTTAGTTCTTCCTGGGGGGGGTTTGATATAACAGGTATTATTTATTATTCCTGCCACAACATGTCTCCCCACTGCCCAGCACATGATTTGCCTTATTATCTGTTCTATAAAACATTGTCTGTCTGCCTCAATCACCCCATCCATAAAATGGGGCTAATAATATCTGCCTTCATTTACCTTGAACAAATAACTGCTGGGGAAAATGAGAATACAAATTAAGTTGCTTGCTGCTCTTTGGAAGAAAGTTGCCTTAGAAACACAGGCTTATTATTTCTTTATAGAAAAAACTAAATATATTAGGGTTTGCACAATGTTGCTAGCTGTGATTTTGCTCTTTTTTAACCCTAGGCAGAAGGACTACATTAATTCCAGTCCCTAGGTGAACCTTTTATTCCATTTTCCACTAAAGGAAAAAAAAAAAGTTACTTTGCAAAGAAAAGAAAGAAAAAATGTAGTATTCCCAAACCTCATTTACGGAACATTCTGTTCTCCAAATTACAGCACAGCAAGCAGGCAAGTGGGAACTTTTAGAATCCTGCATCCAAGCCGGTTCCACACAGCACCCACTAATACAAAATGGCTTTAATTACTTTAATATAAATCCTGAAAATGTGCAGATGGATTGTAATAATTATGCAAAACTGCGATGGTCCTTTATAGAAACACAGATCTTGCTAGCTTAAAAGAGAATGAAAGGAACACAAGTTCAACACAATATGTCAGGAAGCATATCTCCTAAGAAGTCCTGTGTTTCAAATGCCAATCTGTATGTTTCATCTGATGTGGCAGTTGTTATGGAAACTATGCTTTTTGATTGAATAGCAGAATAAATACCTACCTAAAATCAGCATGATGGGCTAGTGCATAAATTAAGAACTCCCCAAGACAACAATTACTTGGAGTTCTTCCTTGAGATAAATTTGAAAAGAAAAGTACATATATATATATATATATATATATATATATATATGTACTTTTCTTTTCAAATTTATCTCAAGGAAGAACTCCAAGTAATTGTTGTCTTGGGGAGTTCTTAATTTATGCACTAGCCCATCATGCTGATTTTAGGTAGGTATTTATTCTGCTATTCAATCAAAAAGCATAGTTTCCATAACAACTGCCACATCAGATGAAACATACAGATTGGCATTTGAAACACAGGACTTCTTAGGAGATATGCTTCCTGACATATTGTGTTGAACTTGTGTTCCTTTCATTCTCTTTTAAGCTAGCAAGATCTGTGTTTCTATAAAGGACCATCGCAGTTTTGCATAATTATTACAATCCATCTGCACATTTTCAGGATTTATATTAAAGTAATTAAAGCCATTTTGTATTAGTGGGTGCTGTGTGGAACCGGCTTGGATGCAGGATTCTAAAAGTTCCCACTTGCCTGCTTGCTGTGCTGTAATTTGGAGAACAGAATGTTCCGTAAATGAGGTTTGGGAATACTACATTTTTTCTTTCTTTTCTTTGCAAAGTAACTTTTTTTTTTTCCTTTAGTGGAAAATGGAATAAAAGGTTCACCTAGGGACTGGAATTAATGTAGTCCTTCTGCCTAGGGTTAAAAAAGAGCAAAATCACAGCTAGCAACATTGTGCAAACCCTAATATATTTAGTTTTTTCTATAAAGAAATAATAAGCCTGTGTTTCTAAGGCAACTTTCTTCCAAAGAGCAGCAAGCAACTTAATTTGTATTCTCATTTTCCCCAGCAGTTATTTGTTCAAGGTAAATGAAGGCAGATATTATTAGCCCCATTTTATGGATGGGGTGATTGAGGCAGACAGACAATGTTTTATAGAACAGATAATAAGGCAAATCATGTGCTGGGCAGTGGGGAGACATGTTGTGGCAGGAATAATAAATAATACCTGTTATATCAAACCCCCCCCAGGAAGAACTAACTGAAAATGTAATATCTCAGTTGCTGAGAAAATTTATGTAAGTTCCATAAACTTTTAAAGGACCAGACTCACCACTTCTGACCTTGGTGTGCATCCTTAGCATCTCTGTGGAGATGTTCAAAGCTCAGGTATGATTCTTAGTGTTCAGGATATGTCCCATATGTGGTTCTTCTAGGTGATCCACAGAGGGCCCTGAGGAGACCATCCTACCCAATTAAGAAAATGGCATCCTTAACAAAGATTTAATCTACTGTACATTAAAAAATTTATAGGCCTACTATAAGTGTTCCCAACTGTAGACAAATCCTATTTGCCCTCCTTAAAACTTGCTCTTAATAATAAAAATTTCTCTATTATGAGACGAATGAATGGACAGCGCTGTGCCACTTATCTGCCAGACCATAGTTGTCATATTGACTAACAAAAGATTATTAACTGATCTGTGATCCCATGCCTGTAAGGCTAGATTGTGGTGAACGTTCTTTGTCATAAACAGTAGTAGCCTCTTAAGTTTATAGCATGTGTAATCCTGGTTTTTGCTGTAACAGAGGAAGTGAGATGTTAGTGTGTCTTGAAGCAAAGTTCAAAGTCCTGCTGTAAAGATTACCCATATAGATTTTTGAAATCAAACAAGCCTACTTATTGTGCCACTTCTCTGTGGTATTATTTGAGTCAATTACTTAATAGCACTGAGTTTTGGTTCCTTCCATGAAAAATGAGAGTATTAAGAACTCACTTGGGAACTAGCAGGTGGCATGGTGGTTAAGGCGCTGAACACTCCTACGTGGCTGACCAGTTTGAGTTCTGGACCTAACAGCTTGCTTTCTCACTTTCCCTCTTTCTCTCTCTCTCTCTCTGTGTGTGTACATGTCTCTGGTCAAATTAAAATAAAATGAATAAATAAAATTAAATAAATAATTTTTTGAAAAGAACTTGCTTGTAAGATTATTATAAGCGTTTTATGAAATAATATTTGAAAAAATTGCCTAGCATATTGCCTGGCACATAGGAAAGTCGAGAAGTGTTAGCTTCTCAGATCATCATCATTCATACATTTTAGGACCTTTCAGTTCATATTATTGTAGCTTTATTTTTTTTCCTTCTTAGCCAGTCCATCTCTGGAATTTCTGTTTTGTTTCATTATGTTTTGTTGGTGTTTAACAAGAAATTAATAACTTACTTTGAATAAAGTGGAACTCAGGTGTGACAATATCTTGACTGTTATATATATGATCACAGAAGGTGAAAAACTTTGGCTCCATGTTTGTTTTCTACTCACACCATTTGCCATTAAGTTTCTGTAACTAAAATATATTTTTTGTAGGCAACTAAAATGAGGCAAAGATAAAGTGACTTCATAGTGAGACTCGAGAAAATGGACTTCTCGGGACCAGCAGTTAGCGTAATGGCTATGTCGCTGGACTCCCATGTAGCGGACTGCGGTTCGCATCCCGGACCCGGTGGCTTAAAACTCATGCTGGGCGCATGTATGTGCGTGCCCAAGATCCTGAGAGGAAAATGGAGGAGAAGGGATTGCGTCATGGCCATCCCCTCTGGGGGGTGATTTCTCGTTTTCTGTCTCTCTGTCTCTCTCTGTCTTTCTGGCGAGCACACGTTCCCTGTAGCAAAAACCTCTCCGAAAAAGAAAAAAAAAAAGAAAATGGACTTCTCCACAAACTCCAGAATTTTACCCAGAGAGAGTTCTTGAAGCTTTTGAAAGAGACATTTAAGGGATGAGGATTTGAGATATACTTTACACAGTAGCTATTTAAGTTTTCTAACTTTACACTAAAAGATAGTATAATTGGAAATAAGTTTAAAAGAGTTTTGAACTCACTTGATGGGTTTAGATCCAAATTAAGTTAGCAGCTGACATTCAGCAG
>NW_006160142.1:10190185-10273160 GCF_000334495.1 Tupaia belangeri chinensis
ATTAAGGGTTATCTTAAATGAGGGGTTTGAGTGGAGTAGAGCCCACAGGCATGAGGATTAGAAGGAGGAGAGGCATGTGGTGCATGAAATACTTTTGGAACCAGAAGCAGAATGCTAGGCAGACTAGACTACCATTAGATTCAGTATGTATTACATTTCTGACATTCTCAACAGATTGTCCACTAGATTATGATCAGGTCATTGTTCCAAAACCCTCCAAGAAGAGGTATAATACAGTCATTCCTAGGAAATATTACACAAAATATCTTTATCTGTCCATTTTCTCTAAAGGCAAAACACCATGTGAGCAAAAGGTCCCCAAAAGTTTTGATTGAGAGTGGGAGAAATCCTGTACCATTAATATGCTGGAATAAAAAGAGTTCTAAAACAGATGAGGGCCTGTGTAGGCAATATAGGAAATAATTTGTCTTATCTGAGCTTCCTCTTCCTTTTGCTTCCCTATATAGATTTTGCTCATCCACAACACCCACTTTGACATAATGGACTTGTTTGATGCTTCTGTGTGTCTATACAAATTTTATTGCCAACAATCTACTTCATGGTGAACTAGTGAGACTTCTTTTCTTGAATATAAAATTAGAAAAGCCCATATTTTCTTTGGATAAGTTAGACCATCCAATAACAAAAATTCCAATCTATGAGTTTTTCAAATTAAATGACTACTCCTTAATCATTTAATAATTTTTATTAATTATTTTTCAAACTTGTCTGCTTTAAACTGAGGTCATTTAGGGTTTATCTTTGCAAACAGTGTTACAATGGGAGAACTATTAAAGAGATGAAGCATGTTTAGCACAGTAGAAAATATAGAACCGCAGTGGAAGACCTGAATTTTAATCTCTTTTGTGCTACCAGTTCTCAAATTGAATAATTTCTGCAAGTTATTTATCCTCTTTTGTCCTCAGTTTCTTCATTTGGAAAAATACAGACATATTATCAGAAACGTTCACCATTTTGTAATTGTTCATAATTTGCAATACAGTGTTCAAAATGATACAATTCTGTGTAGGTTTTGTTTATCTAAACCTCCTTTGGATTTTATTAATTTATTGAGTCGTTGGAAAAATCATGACACATTTTTGCATAGAAAAACACAGAAAAATATGTTATGACTTTTCTGATTACCCCATAAATCATGCAGCATGAAGCAGTTGAAACAAATTACTAGTAGGAATTCACAAGGAAAGCAAAACTGAATCAAACACCACATCCTTTAGTATAAACACCACACCCTCTGGTATATGTAATGCCAATTATATCATATTGCTCCTCTGCTCAAAAAATGTTAGTTGGCTCTTCTCATACAAATAGATTCCAACCTTCACCTTTGACTGTGTGTTTCTCTGCCTTATTGCTTTTCCTACACACACTAATGAACAGCTTGCCACTTTCTGAATATTTTATGCTTTTGGCTTTTTTTTATGCATTTGTTCCTTTTTTGAGGGTACTCTTCTCCCTTCTTTGTTGCAGATAAAACTTGAGTACTTCCATTTTGACTCATTTTTTTTTGTAACACTCATAACTTACTAACTCCCTTGCAAAATTTCATGTTTTTTTTTTTTAAATAATTATTTGGTTTAACTTTATTTATTTATTTATTTATTTATTTATTTATTTATTTATTTAAATTGTACAGAGAGGAACAGAGTTGTAGTGAGGGGGGTGAGAAAGCTAGCTTCCAGGTCTAGGACTCAAACTGCGATTGGCTATGTGGGAGTCCAGTACCCTTAACTACCACATCACCTGCCAGCCCCAACTTTATGGTTTTTAAAGTTAGTATCATGCATCTACTTCAGCACTTAGGACAGCGTGACACATTATAGACAATCAACAAATGTTTATTATATGAATAGTCAGCAATCCAGAGAATGTCTAGTGATTCTATGTTTATATAACACATTCTAGAAGCCAATAAAGTATAATAGGATTGTTTGCTTTTTTGGAAGAAAGATGAAGTAAAATTGTTCTGAATTCCTTGCTCTGGATTTGGATGACATTAGCTGATGGTTTTCCATCTTATTCTAAATTGGGTCATTATCAGCACTCAGATGTGGTCATAAGAGGTTCAAATTTCACATTTTTCTTTTACTTTTTTGTCTTACCACAATAAAAGAATTTTCTTTCTTTCTTTTTTTTTTTTTTTTTGGAGAGGTTTTTTACAGACAGACAGAGCAAGACAGAGAGACAGAAAGTGAGAAATCACCCCCCAGGGGGGATGGCCATGCCACAGTTTCTTCTCCTCCATTCTCCTCTTGGGATCTTGGGCACGCACGCACACGCGCCTGGCGTGAGTTTAAGCCACTGGGTCCAGGACTCGAACCGAGGTCGACTATGTGGGAGTCCAGCAACATAGCCATTATGCTAACTGCTGGTCTTGAAGAATTTTCATTTCTTAAAAAATATTTTTTCCATAGGACATATACATTCACTGGAGAGAAACAGACACAGGGAGGGGGAAAGTGAGAAATCACCCCATCCCCCTAGAGAAATCAACCCCGGAGGGGTTGGCCATGCCTTCTCCTCCATTTTCTTTCCTTTTTTGGGGCATGCACTCATGTGTGCCTGGCATGATTTTCAAGCTGCTGGGTTTGGGACTCAAACCGTGGTCAACAATGTGGGAGTCCAGTGCCATAACCGCTATGGCACCTGTTGACCCCTTTCCTGAAATTTTGAATGATAGTTCACTTATTATATTTGAGAAAATGCCCTGATAAGCTACCATTCCTACTATCCAGGATTGCAAATTTTCCATGTTCATTTCATGAAGAACAGATATCTGAAATCCTAAACTGAAGGAATTAATTTAGTGTATTCCTCAATGAATTAAGACTATTTGTATCAGCATTCATCACTAATGAGGTACATTTTATAAGCTTGGAAATGGCCAGGTTTTGCTGTGACTTTCCCAACAAGAATTGCAAGAGGAAATGCACCTATTAGATTTGGATGTTTCATAAGTTCTTTATTCCTATTATTCCAGTGATGTTTATAGTGACTTTTTTTTTTAAGAATTATTTTCTTTAACTTTATTTTATTTATTTATTTATTTCAATTTGATCAGAGAGGGACAGAGTGTGAGATGGAAAGAGGGAAAATGAGAGCGTGCGCCACCAGGTCTGGGACTCAAACCACAGTCAGCCATGTGAGAATCCAGCAACCTTATTATAATCACACCACCTGTCAGCCACTGTAGTAGCTTTTCTTATCATTGGACTTCAATACTAAGGTGAGGAAGTCTGTTGGATCCCTGTATCTACTTCTTTTTTACAAATCATTTTATTTATTGCCAGAGGGTATGTGTGCTTGCCAAAATGAGAAAGAAGAGTGAGAAAGCACTCTCCCAATGGGGTGTTGTCACGCTGCAATACCTTCTCTCCATTTCTCCATCCTGTCAGGATTTTGGCACAAACACACACACACACACACAACATGTTTTCCGAGGACCGGGATTCCAACCATGGTCAAGCCATGTGAAATCTGACTCAACTGCTGGGCCATGGGGCTAGCCCCGCTTCTTAGATATGCCTTAGAATTAGGAATGCTTAAGTACTTCTTTAATCATTCTTCAGACAGCAAAAAACTTTTTTTGTAGAGAGAGTGTTTTTTTTATTTGTTTGTTTGTTTTGGTATAGGATGTGTGTGCTCTCTGGAGAGAAAGACAGAAAGACAGAAAGTGAGAAATCATACCCTAGAGGGGATGACTGTGCCGCAACAATCCCTTCTCCTCCATTCTCCTGTCTGGATTTTGGGCACGCATGCACATATGCCCGGAATGAGTTTCATGCCTCTGATTCTGGGACTCAAGCCATGGTTTGCCATGCATGAGCCCAGAAACATAACCATTACACCATTTGCTGGTGTCAACAGCAAATATCTTAATGGTGGGTAAAGTAGGATCAGTGGAAATATTTTATTATGATGTCATTAAAGCAAGTGTTTGTATAGCCAATTACTAGGAGCACTTTCTACTTCTCTTTTTAACATTCTTTTCAGCTTGTTTCAAGGAGAAATGATGCTGCTCAGCATGTGAATGTCAGAGAGCTTGAAGACTGACAACGAAACTTCATTGTGTCCTTAGGTATCTATTTTAAAGGAAAGTATTCTTAAGATTTAGGATGAGGACCAGCAGATGGCGTAATGGTTACATCATCAGACTCCCATATAGTTGACTGTATTTACAAACTCGGACCTGGTGGCTTAAAACTCATGCCGGGTGTGTGCATGATTGCTCAAAAATCCCAAGAGGAGAATAGAAGAGAAGGAATTGCAGCATGGCCATTCCACTGCCAGGGAGTGATTTCTTGCTTTTGTCTTTCTGAGCTCAAACACCCTATAGCAAAAAAAAAAAAAAAGAATAAAAATGGTAAAGAGGAACACCCCTTACTCCCCTATATATATGAAACTTAAGGAAGAACTCTAGTTTTAATGCCATCGTAGACATGAGGCCTTTTATATGTTTAAATCGATCTTTGTATTCTAATATATCACAATTTATAAGATGGTGAATGAGTTATAAAGTGTTTAGGGCTCAGAGTATGTATAGTGAAAGAGCACGAGAGAAACAACTCTACTTTGTTTTACAGCTCATATATGCAAAGCTCCAAGTGGGTCTGCAAGAGAGCCTTGACTTTTTAAACAGGTGCAAAGTATGAAACTGAGTAGTTTGAGTAGCTGACATCTGACCAACTTTGCTCTTTTCTACAGTGTTCAGTAGTGAATCTGGAGCTGTCCTTTAGCTTGGTGCTTTTTTCTTAGTTAAGGTTGATGCATACATACATATATACACGCACACACATACACATATATATACACATACATACATACATTTATATATACATACATACTCACACACACACACACACACACACACACACACACACACAGGCTCACCAGAGAGAAAGAGGAGAATGAATACTCTAATCCTCTATTGTAGTGTGGTCATGCCATAATCCCATCTCCTGCCCCCCTCCCCCAACATGCTTAGTATGTTTTTTAAGCCTCTGGGGCTAGATTGAGCCAATGATCAGCCATGGGGGCTCCAGTCTCCTTATCCACTAGGCCATGGGACTGGCTCATCTACTCGATAGTTTAACTTGCTTTCCTTAAGATTCTTTGCAGCTTTTAAAGCAAGTGTCTGGTAAATAGGTTTTTTTACCTCTTGTTTATTTTTGCCAACTACTCTTTTGTCTGTAACTATAAGTAATACCTTGAATAACTGAATAGGATTAATTAAGAGGTACTTACATAAATACAGAGCTACAAACAAAAAAGTTGGAGAAGCATTCTGAAGTAGTAGGAAGATTAAGAATTCCATCATTCTTACATCTGATATGTGATAGATTAGAGACTTCCAGGACATTTCAGAAGATTTTTTTCTTGTTGGAATCCTTATTTTTCAGTATTCTTCTAATATAAATGTGGTAACTTAACAGATTTTTTTTTCTTTTTTTTTTTGCTTCATATATCAGCATTGTATCAGTGACTGGGCAGCACTTAATATATTTTTTCGCTAAGTTTTTGATGGCTTTGTTTGATCTGACATGTCACAGGACTCCCTAAAACACTGAGACTTGTGTAATTCATATATCATGGGTGACAGTTCCATGGACAACATATCATGTCTGACTCTATTAGATCTATTATAATCTATGGGCCTTTTGATGAATTGGAGAGGGAGTGCTCTATCACAGAACTCCATCACCGTCTGTCACCTGGAAACACTGCAGAGACGCTAATTAGAGGACAGTTTTCTGAAGGCCTAAAGCTGCATGAAAATCACAAGTAACTGAACCATAATCTCTCCACAAACTTTGTTCCAAAAGCTGCTGGGCTACAGAGTGATCTGCTGTGGTGTTAGCCCCCTTTCTGTGTGACTGAGACAAACTTTGCTTCACAACTGTCTGTACTCATGCATCCAAGTGTGTCTTCTGTCAGTCCTCAGGTGCTTAGATGAAACTTCATGGTGTCACATGCCTTCTGGCTCTACTGGTTTCTTAAAACCATATTCTTACCACTGAAGGAAACCAATTAAATTTGTTTTCATCCAGCAAAAGAGATAATGACTTAATGTGGGTTAGTAGAGAGTTCTCTGAAAACAGTCTAATTTTTTTGGTTCTATACAATACTTTTTTTTTTTTTCTTTTGAGAAATTTTGGCCATAGGGTATGTGTGCTCACCAGAGAGACAGAAAGAAACAGAGAGACAGAAAGCAAGAAATCACTCTCCTAGGGGAATGCCAAAGTGCAATCCCTTCTCTTCCATTCTCTTTTTGGAATTCTGGGCATGCATGCCCCTGCGCCCAGTGTGAGTTTCAAGTTGCCTGGTTCAGGACTTGAACCATAGTCAACCATGTAGAAGTCCAGCACCTTAACCACTATGCCACCTGCTGGCTCCTAAAATACTTGTCAACTGTCATACATACTAATTATTTGGTATCTTCTTGCAAAATGTAGATCCCAATTCATTAGCTCTGGGATGGAGACTAGCATTTAGTCTAATAAACTTTAGTCCACTGGCCACACATTGAAGAGTAAGGTTCTAAAGAGAAGTCCTCGAAGTATATGCCTAAAGATAGTGTGGCAGCTCTGCATTGAAGACAGTGAGGAGCGCATGGTTGCTCAGATCCAAGTTAGAAACCCATCTGCCATAGCATGTGTCCTCCTTACTTCCATTAAGGAGGACAAACCTCATTTTCCTTTCTTTCTTTCTTTCTTTCTTTCTTTCTTTCTTTCTTTCTTTCTTTCTTTCTTTCTTTCTTTCTTTCTTTCTTTCTTTCTTTCTTTTTGCTATAGGGCACACACACTCACTAGAGAGAAAAGATAGAGGGAAAGTGAGAAAGCACCCCACAGGAGAGATGACCACAACTCGGTCCCTTCTTCCCCACTCTCCTCTCTGGATTTTGGGCACATACATAAGCATGCCTGGTATGTTTTTCAAGCCTCTGGCCCGGGACTCAAACAGCATAGTTGCTCGCATGGGATCCTGCACTCTTACCCACTGTGCCACCTGCTTGGCCTCAGAACCTAATTATTGATCTGACCAGACTTCACTCCTGAATGAATATCCTGAACCCTGAGCTGTAGTGGCAAGAAAAGCACCAATAAGGGGGTTAATTACACCCTTTTGGTATTGACCCTCTACTAGGGAAGCTGGTATTTCTTGCCCTGAGCCAGGTGATCTCATCCATGAATTAAACTGACAGTTTCTCCCCGCAAAAAACACTATTTTGGAGATAGGGCAACATTAATTTAATAGTTCTCAAACAGTCTCGCTGGCCATAATTTCACAGATTGCTGAGGGTCATCCCCAACCCCCACACCAGCTGGAGTGTTGCGTCCCTCTTTCCTTTCTCTTTTCCACCCTACCCCATCTTTATTGATGTTGTGGGTCCGCGAGTTGAATGCTGCACAAGAGAGGGGGCATGAGGCATGAAAATCACAAGTAACTGAACCATAATCTCTCCACAAACTTTGTTCCAAAAGCTGCTGGGCTACAGAGTGATCTGCTGTGGTGTTAGCCCCCTTTCTGTGTGACTGAGACAAACTTTGCTTCACAACTGTCTGTACTCATGCATCCAAGTGTGTCTTCTGTCAGTCCTCAGGTGCTTAGATGAAACTTCATGGTGTCACATGCCTTCTGGCTCTACTGGTTTCTTAAAACCATATTCTTACCACTGAAGGAAACCAATTAAATTTGTTTTCATCCAGCAAAAGAGATAATGACTTAATGTGGGTTAGTAGAGAGTTCTCTGAAAACAGTCTAATTTTTTTGGTTCTATACAATACTTTTTTTTTTTTTCTTTTGAGAAATTTTGGCCATAGGGTATGTGTGCTCACCAGAGAGACAGAAAGAAACAGAGAGACAGAAAGCAAGAAATCACTCTCCTAGGGGAATGCCAAAGTGCAATCCCTTCTCTTCCATTCTCTTTTTGGAATTCTGGGCATGCATGCCCCTGCGCCCAGTGTGAGTTTCAAGTTGCCTGGTTCAGGACTTGAACCATAGTCAACCATGTAGAAGTCCAGCACCTTAACCACTATGCCACCTGCTGGCTCCTAAAATACTTGTCAACTGTCATACATACTAATTATTTGGTATCTTCTTGCAAAATGTAGATCCCAATTCATTAGCTCTGGGATGGAGACTAGCATTTAGTCTAATAAACTTTAGTCCACTGGCCACACATTGAAGAGTAAGGTTCTAAAGAGAAGTCCTCGAAGTATATGCCTAAAGATAGTGTGGCAGCTCTGCATTGAAGACAGTGAGGAGCGCATGGTTGCTCAGATCCAAGTTAGAAACCCATCTGCCATAGCATGTGTCCTCCTTACTTCCATTAAGGAGGACAAACCTCATTTTCCTTTCTTTCTTTCTTTCTTTCTTTCTTTCTTTCTTTCTTTCTTTCTTTCTTTTTTAGGGCACACACACTCACTAGAGAGAAAAGATAGAGGGAAAGTGAGAAAGCACCCCACAGGAGAGATGACCACAACTCGGTCCCTTCTTCCCCACTCTCCTCTCTGGATTTTGGGCACATACATAAGCATGCCTGGTATGTTTTTCAAGCCTCTGGCCCGGGACTCAAACAGCATAGTTGCTCGCATGGGATCCTGCACTCTTACCCACTGTGCCACCTGCTTGGCCTCAGAACCTAATTATTGATCTGACCAGACTTCACTCCTGAATGAATATCCTGAACCCTGAGCTGTAGTGGCAAGAAAAGCACCAATAAGGGGGTTAATTACACCCTTTTGGTATTGACCCTCTACTAGGGAAGCTGGTATTTCTTGCCCTGAGCCAGGTGATCTCATCCATGAATTAAACTGACAGTTTCTCCCCGCAAAAAACACTATTTTGGAGATAGGGCAACATTAATTTAATAGTTCTCAAACAGTCTCGCTGGCCATAATTTCACAGATTGCTGAGGGTCATCCCCAACCCCCACACCAGCTGGAGTGTTGCGTCCCTCTTTCCTTTCTCTTTTCCACCCTACCCCATCTTTATTGATGTTGTGGGTCCGCGAGTTGAATGCTGCACAAGAGAGGGGGCATGAGATGGGAGGTGGTTAAGGTGAATGGGTCCTTGGTTAAGGCAGAAGGTACAGAGATGTAGGTCAGAAATAAAGAATAAGGACTGGTGGAAGGCAGAGAGTGAAGAACACAATAGTTTGCAGTGGTTTTGAAAATATGTGAAACCTCATAATGTGTATACTTTCCTGTGGAGTATAAAGGCTATAGACAGCAGAAACACAGAAACTCCAAAACTGGAAGAAGAAAGACACTTTTCTCATTCCTTATGTTTATTAGAGGTTGCAAAACAACTATAGTCATGAAATCCTGTTCCAAGTGGTGGTTATGTGGAATATGGAAATAAATTCAGTAGCTGAAACGTGTGGCTAAGAGGTACCCAGGAAGCAGGATAAAGCCCAGTAGATTGGGTACTACACCCCTTTTTGCTGATCCCAGGTCTGGAATTCATGAATTCTCTTGGTTTAAAGGATTCCTTGAACCTCCTGAATTTATATGAATTTATATCTGGCATTTTTGCATATATACATACATATATATATACACACATATATACGTATGTGTGTGTGTATATATATATATATATACATATACATGTATGTGTGCCTATCTACATGTGTATATACGTATGTGTGTATTCCCCACTCTGAGATGAATGCCTTTTCTTTCATTAGGATATCAGAGTTGTCTGCGATCTATAAAATGTCAAACCAAAATACATCTCTAAGGAGTGTTAAGAAGGACAAATGTTCTCCGAAGAACATGTTGGCTATATCTTGTGATGTGTGTAGTACATTTTTCTGTACTCTGAACTTGGTCAGAAAATGCTTCATAATAAAGTAAAGAGAAGAGGAAACTCAATTCTTCCAATAGCAAGAACTAAAACTGACACTGGTTTGCTTATGAACCAAAACTAAGGGAAATTTAAGAGGTGAGAGTGAAAAGGGAGCATTTAACTGTAAGGGAAACTCAGACCTAGAATAGTTTAAACAACTCCCCCAATATGCCCTGGCAGAGTTAAAATAAAAGCCTGGGCCTCCTTAATCTAGTGCACTTTTACACTTGACCTAAAGTTTGAATTCAGCTGCCACTCTCTCAAATGTGTGCTCTAGCCCACTTCGCTATTTCAACTCCATGATAACAACAGAGCGCTACATGTCCTTGGCATATACCTTCAGAATCAAAACTACTAAGTGATGTTTAGTTTTTATTTCTTGTTTTATTTTACAATAGTAAAGTTAAAAGAGTGTTCTCAATTTTTAAGACCTTTTTCACTTTTGCCTCTTAATCAAAACTCCGTTCTAATATTTAACAATATAGTGAGCATATGGAAGGCTTATAAACCTGAGCCTGAATCTCAGTAACATGTATTCTATCTGTGTCTGTATATTCTTGAGTCCCATCTGGGTTCATGCAGTTGCATTATGCACTCTGACATCCATGTCATGTCATGTTTACCCAACTGTTTTACTACTAGTCAAAATCAAAAGTTTTTTTCCTCCCCACTTCTCCCAGCAGGGCCTTCCTTGCTTGGAGAAAATGAAGCTGTCGGCTATCAGTTTATACACCATCACCAACAATAAACATGCCAGGATCAGAACATGTATTTTGTTATTTGACCATTGTTGTTGGCAGGGAAAAAAGACAGCTTGATTTTCATTAGCTGGTCTGACCCCCAGCCCTGAGAGCTGTAGGAAGTAAACTGAGGAAACATGACATGGAGTCAGGGAGGGATTGTAGATCTGCCCCAGGGGTGTGATTTTTTAACAGACTGACTTTTGGCATTTGAGGAAAAATCTCAACAACTCTCTGGACAGAATTTTCATAACTGTCCACTTGGCAGGGCTGATGTGTGTCTTGAAATAATACTCTCCTGTTTTATTTTATGTGCTCCAGTTTTTGTATACAAACAGTCTTATTTCCTGAAGTCTGGAACGGTGGACTTCCCCCTCCTCCTCTTTGCTCAGTGTTCTATCCTTGGCTGGCACAACAGGTGTATAATAAATGTCCTTCCAAAGGAGTTAAATGTTTATGTGGGGGGCAGGAGCTGCCTTTTATTGCCAAGCGACAGAAAAAATGCAGGTCTGAGTCTCAATCTGGAAGTGTCACTGATTTAATCTCAATGTCCTCATCTTTATCATGGTATAAAATCTTCCTCTAAGAGATATTAGAAGTGAATTAGCATATGTGCAAAATGCTAGCATGTAACAAGTTCTTGATATAGGTTAGTTCTCTTTACTTTTTTGGTTGATTTTTCCTTTTTATATAAATACTGGATGTGCTAGAAATACAGAACAAACTCAGTACAACTTTTACAAGAATCTTAAAGCCTTTCTTTAGAATTTTCTATGTGATAAAGAATAAGGGCATTAGAATCAGACTTAAAGTTCATTCTCCTTTTTCTAGAGTGCTCACCTAAAACAAAGGTCTTGACACAAGCACTGCCCAAACTAAGATATATTAGTTACATAACCACTCCTTTATCTACAAGCAGTGATTTCCTGATTTTCTCCTGCATTTACACTTAAAGGTAGTTTCTGTGGCTGTAGCAAAAGATGGACAGAAGAGCTTCATTAAATTCAACACTGGGGAGTTGGGAGAGAGGAAAGTAAGGGGAGAAAGACCAGGGTGCAGAAGAGAGAAAATAGAGACGAGAAAGATAGCCAGAGGGGCAAGGATTCGGCCAGCAGTGCTGCGCCATTGTTGCGTGCAATGAAACTCCACTGCCTGCCTGCCCACCTGCCTTCTTGTTCCATGGCCTGTATGCTACCTTGACTGCTCTCTCTTGGCTGGGGCTTTCAGGGTTAAGATTAAAATCTTTTCTTCTCTTCCTCTTTAGAACTATAATAAAGGTACCAGGAGGGTCTTGCTCCCTCTGGCCTAGAATACGATGAAAGAACAAAGGAAACTTGATTCCATGCCAGGAAATTGAATTTTCTTTATTGGGTCCATTTTTAAAATCCTGAAGTGGGAGATACACATGGACTTGGGGGCATTTCATTTGGGCTTGGCTTAAGACCCTAGAATAGACAATTAGGATGCTGTTGTATGGACTCAATGGATATGTTCTAAAGTGTGTGTTGGTGGTATGGTAGGAAGATTTAGAAAAGACTTTCAATAAGAAACATTAAGACTTCCACTAGTCATCACTAGTGAGGCAACAATTTCCCATTAGGGACATTTTTATTCATTTCACAAAGTATTTGCAAATTGTCTACTATTTTCAGGACAAGACGGAAGAGTTTGCTCCCCTGGGTCTGCTATTAAGGTTAGGCAGAGACGACCTACATAGTTTAAGAAACAGGTAGAAATAATGTACTCAGTTGGCCATGGTTAACTGGCTTAAGTTACAATAAATAGTCTGCTGTGGGGTAGTCAGAAAGGTCAATGACCATTACTGATTGGAGCACTCAGGGACAGGTTCTTGGAAGTGGATTTCACAAAAGAAGAACTCCCTCATGGGTATACAAGATGAGTGCCTATTTCCACTTCTTGATTCATCCTTGTCAGATCCTCATATTTTCCGCAAGAAAGAACTGCAGTTCTCCCATGCCATATTCCTGCACACCTCTGTGTCTTTGCATAGATGCTCCCCCTGCCTGGAAAACTCCTTTCTATTTTCATTCATCCCCTTGATTTTTTTCATTCTTTATATCACCTGATGGAATCCTAATTACTTGTCAAAACTCATTTTAAACGTCACCTCCTCCTCTAGGAAGCCTTCCCATAGAACTTCCTCCCCAGCTGCCTTTAGATGAAACAATATTCCTCTTCTGTGTTATGATGTTATGTTAGCACCTGTGCATACCTTGCACTTAGTGCAGTGAGGGCTAGTGCTGTGTCCCTGAGTAGACTCAGCTCTTTTAGCACAGTGACTTGTTTTCACTCTGTGACTTTGGCATCTCCTGGGTGGGCAATCCATAGCTGATGGAAGAAGTTTTTTGAGTGAGTGAATAAGAGAATATCAGAAAAATAGTCATGCCTGGTGAGAAAATTTTTATGGCAAGGAGCTCCATTTCAGAATCAGAATTCCTTATGTTTATTTCATTCCTGAAAATCATACGCTTTCCTGGCAGTAATTCCTATACTCTCGGAATATTTTCAGCATTGGCCACAGGTGACTGTGTGACCTGGTTCTCCTGCTGGGAGTTGGCATGACTCCACATGGTCCCCAGGAGTGAGAACACTGAGGCCAATTTCTTCTAGGATGCATGAAGGGTCCTGGCAATGCTAACAGAGCAAGCCTTGGGGTCTATTTGGAGGGTGACCTCTGTGCATTGTGCAGCACATGCTTTGCTGGGGAATGGGTGCTGTGTTCAGTGTACCATTTTCCCTGCAAGAGATGCAGAGATGTGAGGCCAACCAGAGAGAGGTTAAAGAGATGTGGGAGCCTTACAGCTGGGGATCATTAACAACAATCAAGACCAACATAAAAAGGCAGCAGGACTTCCTTCCCTCTTGGCCTTGGAAGCCATCTGGATAGAGGAAATTTGGTTTAAACTCTGGTGAAAGAACTTCTAGTACACTGACTTTTTCTTTCTTTTCTTTTTCTTTTTTTTTTAAGCTTCTCCATAGAAGTCTATCAAAAACTAAAATCTGTCCCTAAAGATCCCTTAACAGAAAATCTGTACCCTCTTCAGATCACAGCAGATGATGACTGAGAGCATAAACCAAGCAGCTATCTTTCTTAGAAATAAATACCTGGTAGGCCTAGTGGATCTTTTCACACATTAAGAAAGCCATGATCCTGTTTTAATCAGAACTAGACAGGGTTTCTTGACTGCCACACCCAGATGCTCCCTCCAAGCCTCCCTACCCTCAGCTAATTAGAACACAGGTGGCCCCCTGAACTTGGGACAGCCTTTGGCCTTAAGACAAGGCTTGGTTAAACCAATAAGATTTTTCCCCCTAGAGAACTGAAGCAGGAACTGAGGGAATTTGGAATCTATGATGAACCCTTGAGATAAAAGTTCAAGGTCATTTAGAATTAGTGCTAAGTCTACTTTTCTGATATCACCTGCAAACTGAAGTCATGAAGGACTAGGTAGTGAAGACCTAGGGAAGCAGCCCAGAGAAGGGGATGGATCAAATCTTCAGAGAGAAGTGAAGATGATATGCCATAGGCACTAACAGGTGTAGAGAGTGGCCTTAGTTGCTACTCCTGGTTCCAGGTTCAGGTCCAACTTTACCAAGTGTTCTTGGATGACCAGATGTCTTGTCAGGCTTTGTATAAATGTGACACTTATATTGCTTTTTCTGAACAAGATAGAAACAATATATATTTAGATAAAAAGGGTATAAAGTGTGCCAAACGGTGACTTTCTTTACCTTCTCTCTCTCTCTTTTTTTTATTTTTTAAAGATGTTTTTGCCTTAAAGCATATGTATTCTCTATAAAGAGAGAGAGAGAAATGGAAAGTGGGAAATTATCCTGTAGCAGGCATGACCACACTGCAATCTCTTCTCTCACCACCATGTTTTTTAGGCCACCAGGTCCAGGACTGAAATTACAGAGTCAGCCATGCGGAATCCAGCTCCTTAACCACAATGCCACATGCTGGTCTCCTTAATTTCTTCTTCTTCTTTTTTTTTTTTTTTTTAAGAATTATTTTATTGGGACCAGCAGTTAGCATAATGGCTATGTAGCTGGACTCCCATGTAGTCGACCGCGGTTTGCGTCCCAGACCCCGTGGCTTAAAACTCATGCCGGGCACGTGTGCGTGCGTGCCCAAGATCCCGAGAGGAGAATGGAGGAGAAGGGATTGCGGTTTGGCCATCCCCCCCGGGGGGTGATTTCTTGCTTTCTATCTCTCTGTCTCTTTCTATCTGTCTGGCGAGCACACGTGCCCTATAGCAAAAACCTCTCAAAAATTTTTTTTATTTAACTTTATTTATTTATTTTAAATTTGACCAGAGAGGGACAGAGCAAGGGGGAGAGGGGGCAGAGAGAGAGAGAGAGAGAGAGAGAGAGAGAGAATGGAAACAGCTAGGTGGTCCAGGACTCAAACCACGGTCGACCATGTGGGAGTCCAGGACCCTTAACCACCATGCCACCTGCTGGCTCCTCCTTACCTTTTTAATAGCTACCCCATAGTTCATGGCCTCTGGCACTCACTGACTGTGTCTCAGTTTACTTTCATTTTTTAAAGAATTATTTTTTAATTAATTAATTATCGTTGTTTTTCACTTTGACCAGAGAGAGAGGGAAAGTGAGAAAGCAAACTGCCAGGTCTGGGACTCAAATCACGGCCAGCCATTAGGGAGTTCAGTGCCCCAACCAACATACCATCTGCTGGCCCCTTCAGTTTACACAGTCATCTGCATTGTGAAGTAGTTTGGGCCTTAATAACATTTAGTTTACAAGAGTCTCTAATCTTTTCAGACATGCAGTATTGTTGTTGAGATTGTAATTTATATAATGGCCAGTGATATATTTCATGCCTCTCTTAATTTGTCCACATCATTCTGTAATTGGGCACAGTATAGGCATCTAGCAGCTATTCCTTAACCTAAGAAAATATGCTGACTCATATTTTCCTCTTAGACATTGGTGAAAGGAAACCATCTGATTTTCTTGTATAATTTTCTTTTGAAACATGTGCTGTGAAATCAAGAGTGGAAGCTTAATTCTACCCCTTCATTTTGTAGTTTGTATTTGGAGCATCAGAAAGGCCCATTTTGTGTGTTTGTTTGTTTGTTTGTTTTTGAGAGAGATTTTTGCTATAGGGTATGTGCACTTGCTGGAGAGACACAAAGAGACAGAAGTGAGAAAATACTCCCTGAGTGGGGATGGCCATGCTGCAATCTCTTTCTTCCATTCTCCTCTTCGAATCTTGAGCACACATGCACATGCACCTGGCTTGAGTTTTAAGTTGCCAGTTCTGGGACTGGAACCATGGTCAGCCTTGTGGGATCCAGTTACCCATACACAGTGCTTAATCTCTGCACTGTGAGGCCACAGAGAGACCAGTTTGATAGTAAACTCCCGTGGCTTGGGAACATTCTATGACCTTGATAATTTATTTTTCTTTTTGTTTCAATCAAAATAACTCTATAATTTTAAAACCTAATTATATAAGAAATGTAGGTCTACAGTACTCAGGACCTTGGTAAAATGCTCTACTTCCTGTGATGTTTCTGAATTGGTTCTCTGTTTCATTCTGGTCTCTCCTTGAATATCATGTCTCTGAGAGATATGTGACCATCTTAAATATAATAGCAAGTAGTTGCTCTCCATCTCCTGTCCTTGCTTAATTTCCATGTTGTATCTACCATCTGCTGCTGCCCTTATATCTTTTTTTGTTTATTTCTTGCCTTCCCCATTATATTGTCAGCCCAGCTTTTATTCTGGGTTATATCACCAGTGCCTAGAATCGTGCCAATGACATGGTACCAGAACAGATACACACACACACACACACACACACACACACACACACACACACACATATATATACATATCCATTATATAAATATACATATATGTATATGTATATAATGGATATTTAATGAGCTGTAAAAATTTGAAGTCTTTATAAAGGATAAAATAAACATCACCAATGTTTCTAGCACCTGGAGATAGATGCTGGTAATATTTCAGAGGATAACTTCTTGTACTTTTTTTTTTTTTGATAAAGGTTTTTGTCATAGGATGTGTGCACTCACCTGAGTGAGACAGAATGAGGGAAAGTAAGAAATCACTCCTCAGGGAGGGTGGCCATGGCACAGTCCCTTCTCCTCCATTCTCCTCTATTTTCCTCCTGGGATTCCAGGCACACATGCACATGCACCATGAGTGACTCTCAAGCCTCCAGGTCTGGTACTTGAAACATGGTAGGCCATATAGGAGTCCAGAACCCCAACTACCACTTGTCAGTCCTACTTTCTTGGATTTTTTTTTTTTTTTTAAGAAAGAGTACATGCTTTTCTTTTTAAAATTTTCTTTCTTTTCTCTCTTTTTTCTTTTTCTTTTCTTTTTCTTTTGCCATAGTGCATATGTGCTCACCAGAGAAAGACAAAGAGAGACAGTGAGAGAGAAAGTGAGATATCACTCCCCAGGGGCAATGGCTACACTGCATCACACTGCATTCCCTTCTTCTCCATTCTCCTCCTGGGGTTTCGAGCATGCATGCACATGGGCCTGGTGTGATTTTTCAAGCTGCCAGGTCCAGGAATTGAACCATGGTTGACCATGGGAGTCCAGCACCTTAACTATTATGCCACTACTGGCCCTGAGTATATGCTGTTTTGATCTAATTTGTTTTATTACAATAAAGGCAGATATATTTCAACATTACATCAGTAGTTCTCAAACTTGATAGTGGGATAGGTGGGGAGAGCTAAAATTCACATTCCAAAACACCACACCAGACCACCTTTCTCAGATGCTATAGAGTTAGGACAACATTCCTAGCTTTAGAAGTGATTTAGATGCACAGCTCGACTTGGAAATTACTGATCTATATTATAGTCTTTTTTTTTTTTTTTTTTTTTTTTAAGAAAGATTTTTGCTATAGGTTATACGTGCTCACCAGAGGGACAGAAAGTGAGAAATTATCTTCTTGGGGATGGCCACGTTGCAATCCTATCCCCTCCTTTCTTCTCTCAGGATTTTGGGCATGCATACACACATAACCAATGTGAGTTTTAGGCCGCCAGGTCCAGGAGTTGAACCATGGTTGATTATGTGGGAGTACAACGATGTAACCATTATGCCATCTGCTGGTCCCCTATATTATCATTTTTTTTCCTTTTTTTTGGAGAGGTTTTTGCTATAGGCCGCGTGTGCTCGCCAGAAGGCCAGAGAAAGACAGAGAGACAGAAAGCGGCAAATCACCCCCCATGGGGGATGGCCATGCCGCAATCCCTTCTCCTCCATTCTCCTCTCGGGATCTTGGGCACACATGTACACACACCCAGTGTGAGTTTAAGCTGCCGGGTCCAGGACACGAACTGCCGTCGACTACATGGGAGTCCAGCTACATAGCCATTATGCCAACTGCTGGCCCCCCTGTATTATCACTTTAACACTGTACAGAGTGGAAATTTTTCTTTTTATGAAGTTAATGAATTATTATAGGAATCTTAATCTATGTGCAATGAAGCTAGATATACCCACTACTAATTTGGATTCATATTATGGTGATATTGACAAATCTTTTTATAGTATTTACTGTGGTTTTAACTGTTTTTAAGATGTGTGTGTGTGTGTGTATATATATATATATAATTCCTTTAGTCCTCAGAAGAAATAAAGTTTGACACATTGTTATCACCGGTTTTCAGATGAAAAATTTATGCACAAAGAGGTTGAATAATTCACCCAAGGTCCAGGTCACGTGGTCAGACAGCTAGTAAGAAATAAAGGTGGGATTTGAACCTAAGGAATATGATTCTGGAATCTGTTCTCCTAATTCTGAAACTGCACAACTCCCCCTAGCCCTGTGGATTCTAATGTGGTGTTAAAAAATATATGTACATGTGTGTATATGTATTTTATATATATGTGTGTGTATATATGTATATGTATATATATACACATATACATATATACACACACACACACATTAAGAAAATTGTTTAACTTTTGTAGCTTAGCCATATCTGAAAAATGGGAACAGAAATGCCAACTGATTACCTGTGGAGAGAAAGTACATGAAACGTCTATTATACTTCCTGGCATAGGTAGGTACTTAGTAAATGATAGCTATTAGTGTCATCAGCACTT
Organism: Tupaia belangeri chinensis; assembly: GCF_000334495.1. NCBI lineage: Eukaryota > Metazoa > Chordata > Mammalia > Scandentia > Tupaiidae > Tupaia > Tupaia belangeri. The sequence continues at coordinate 10,208,950 of NW_006160142.1, forward strand.
CACTAGATCCTAATAGGAATACTGGGAAGGCAAGGGGTGGCAGTGGTGGTGGTTTGGAAAGGTGAACAATGTGAGACTCAATCTATAGCATTTTTGCTTACACTTGTCTTCTTCCAATAAGCAAGGTAACTATAGTTCTGAATATGCTTTGATAAGTAATTTGTAGGTGAATCCTCCATTACATCATGGAACAATGTCGAAAGTCTTTTTTCCCCTCTTTCTCTGTAACTTATAGAGAAAAAGGCACATGGGGAATAGAATGGGGGTAAGAAGATAGGTGGCATATCTGCCTTTTCCGGTTGTCTTTATTCTATTTTACTAGAGAATGATTTAATTTTACTTGCAGAATAACAGAGATGTTAATTGTCATGTCAGAGCTTTTACATGACAAGATACAGTTAGTTATTGAATAGATAAGGACAATTTCAATGCAGTACAGTTATGGTTGAGGTAGCACAAGTGAACGGTGACATTTTTTATTTAACTCCCTATTACATTAAAAAATCAAGTCCTTATGCCTTTTCTTAAGAAATTATCAGTCATCAGTCTTTTGAACTGTGAAGCTCATGAGTTAAATGTGTCTCCAGAACATGACTGAACAATCATATTATAAAGTATCTGCTGCCCACGAAGTTCCCAACCGAGTCTACTCTTGCTGAGAATGCTAAAAGTCTATGGAGTAAAGGATCAGAAAAAAAAGTGAGTGGGATAAGGTTGGAAGAGAAGGCGAAGTTAGGGATTTTTTTGCTGAGTGGGAGAGGTGATGGGAAGGGGGAGAAAGGAATTAAGAGACTGTGTGGCCATGACAGAAAGTGAAATGTTAGTTGCTTTTTCTCCTTTGCGGATTCAGAGTTTAGATATTCCCAGACATGGCCAAATATTATGTGAAGTTTAGTCTCATATCCCTAAGATGTTTTCTACCTTGTCTTTACTTCTTTGCCTCCCACATACCACTCCCCCCCAACACCCCAAAAATACTCTGGGCTTTCATTATTCAGTCAGTTCGGTTCTAAAATTGGCTAGCAAGAACCTGCGCACATTCTCGGTTGTAAATACTTTTGTGATACCTCTGCATCTTTCGACATTGCATTACTCTCTTCTAACTGAACAAACATGTTCTTTCCTTGGCTTATGATACTGTATCTTTTGGTTTTCCTTCTTTGACTCTGGCTGCTCTTACACATAACCTGTATCAGCTCACTCCTTTCTCCCCAATCTTTAAACGTTTGCAAGTTTCAAAGCTTTGTCCTTGGCCCTCTTATCTTTGTGTGTTATGTCTCTCCTCCCAGTTAATTTTAATATTTTTTTAGAGAGATTTTTGTTGTAGGGTGTGTGTACTTGCTGGAGAGACAGAGAAAGACAGCAATACAGAAAGTGAGAAATCATCCCCCACCCCCGGGGGTGGGGAGGCAATGACCATGACCATGCTACAAACCTTCTTCTCTATTTTCCTCTTGAGATTTTGGGTACACATGTACATGTGCTGGCATAAGTTTCAAATTGCCAGGTCCAGGACTTGAACCACAGTCAACTACATGGGAGTCTAGTGCCTTAACTATTACATCACCTGCTGATCCCTCCCCCAGTTAATTTTATTTATACCCACATCTTTAATAACATTGTGTATTACAGAATCACACTACACTGATGACTTGTTTTTGTATATTTTTAACATGGACTTCCCTTCAGACTCATATATGAAACATCATTTCATGGGCAAGCTCAGCCTCCTCAGAACTGGACTCAATATCCCTCCTATCCCAAACAAAATCTTTTTACTTCTCTCTGGCAACCTTATGCCCTGCTTCTCACAATTCATCTCTAAATGTTCACCATGCCTTGTTGTTTTTAACCTCCTAAATGTTACTTGGGTTTCTCCCTTTTGCTCCTTAGAGTCATTGTCCTAGATCAAACTACCATGATCTTTCCTTAACCACAATGACCTCTTACTTGGTTTTCTTACATCTGCTTCCAAATCTAATTCCTGTTTTCAATCTAATTATTATTTTATTTTATTTTATTTTATTTTATTTTATTTTATTTTTAGAGATTTTTGCATAGGGTGCATACGCTCACTGGAGAGAGAGACAAAAAGCAAAAAAACCACTCCCCAGGGGGTAGGCCATGCTGTAATTCCTTCTCCTCCTTTCTCCTCTTGGGACTTTGGGCTTGCATGCACATGTACCCGGTTTGAATTTTAAGCCACTGGGTCTGAGACTTGAACCATGGTCGATTATGTGGGAGTCCAGCAATATAACCACTAAGTCATCTACTGATCCCTTGTTTCCCCCTTAAATTCGCTTTCATCTGCTCTAAAAATAAAATATAAATTCTTAGCATGGTCTCATGAGTGATGGGAAGTCTTCTGACTCTCCTACCAGCTTGAATACTTCTTTTCACTCTAAGTTCCAGAGCCTTTAGGACCCATGCTCCTTCCTGGCTGTAAGTCTTCACATGTTCTGTTCCCTTTCTCTGGAGATCCTGCCTTCACACCCACATATGCTTATTAACTGCAGCTTTTTCATTTCACCAAGGAAATACGCTGACGCTCCAGGTCCTTCTGTTATATGCTTATGTTATACCCTATCATTCTCTATCCAATATTTATCACAAGATGCAACTAAATAGTTAATTAGGCTGTCTTTTTTTTTTTTTTTTTTTTTTTGGATTTTAGTATAGGGTGCATGTGCTCTCCAGAAAGACAGAGAGAGACATAGAGACAGAAACTGAGAAATCACCCCCCAGCGGGGGATGGCCACACCACAATCTCTTCTCCTCTATTCTCCTCTAGGGATCTTGGGTACGCACACACACGTGCCCTGCGTGAGTTTAAGCCACTGGGTCCAGGACTCGAACCGTGGTCGACTACATGGGAATCCAGTGACATAGCCATTATGCCAACTGCTGGTCCCACTATTAGGCTGTCTTTACCATCCCTGTGGGACGTAAAATCCATGAAAGTAGAGGTCCTATCTATTGTTCTCTGCTTTAGTCCCTGTTCCTAGTATAGTTCTTTATACATAGAAGACACTCAGTAAATACTAGTTGAAAGAAAGAGAAAATAAGGAGAGAATTCTTTTGGGGATGTAGAAAATTCAGCAAGGAATCTGTGCCAGAAAATATTTTATTACTAAGTCTGGGAAGAATAGTTTAAAGTTATTTCTTTCTGAAGTGGTTGGTCTGTATTTTTCTTTTAGTAAAATTCTTTGGCACCTGTTAAAGTAAGTGGGAAGATGGGGTACTTTCTCTGCTACAGATAAGAGGAGACAAGAGCAGTCATTCTATATGCTGAGAATATATGCCCAGTCATATTTATGTTCTTTACCTCTGAGGAAGAATCTGTTAGTTTTTTTTCCCCTTTTCTTTTTTTTTTTAAAAGTGAGAATGTGGAAAGATTATATTCCCAATCACTGAAACTAGTTTCTGATTAAAACCCACATCTCTTTATGAGTTTAATTGAATGATGTATTGAAAATGGTTGAAGGGTATAAAGTTCTGTGTTGGTATCAGTGTGAACACACCTAAGTAATTAGTGAGGAGTGTAAATACTTTCTTTAAATACACTGCTATCTTTTTTAGCACTTGATGCAGATTTTATCTTGATCCTTCTTTCCTTGATTGAAAAAGAAATGATATAGCTGTTGTAACTCAAGGGCCTTTACTCACTTCATAGACAATGCTGACACTGGAGACCATTGAAGGGAAAAAGAAGACAAAATTCTCACCCCTAACAAAACTGTCACAAAGTCACATTTTCACATGTCTGAGGGGGAAAAAAAAAAGGAAAGCACAATGCTATTCATTACCAACTTGGCTTTTTCAACAGCTAAATACAGGTGACAAATGAATAGCATTACACAAGTGTTTTATAAAACATCTCCAATAATTATCACTGTAAGTCTTTTATATGGAACAATATTTGGAGGATGGGCAACTGAGAGATACTAATAAATGGAGAGTTATCGGATGGAGGCTTATTGGAAAACTGAAAGGTAAGAAAGGAAAGGAACAAGTTTCTGTGGAAAAGAAGAAGGGGAAGGTGGTTTTGAAGAGAATATAGAGAGGAAAAGGATGTGGGATAGACTGCTCAAAGTCCATGGAGGATTGAAAACCAGAAATGGAATTTTGAATTGGATGCATGTATGAGAGGAATTGATTGAGGATGGGGGAGTGGCATGTAGTGTTTCAGAATTATAGATGTGAGGATATGGACAGAGCCATTGTCCATAAGCATTGACACACTGACCCAAGGAAAGGAGTGAGCTCATCATGGTACAGGATGGGGAAGTCGTGGAGGATTGTATCACTCTCGGATGAGGTCCTTCTCCTTCTCCTGTGTTTCTCTGAGCCCCTGGCAAGATCTCCCTTGCTTCCCCTTTCCTTACACTTAATCAGATGCTAGTCTGTTATTTTACATTTTAAATCATATGAAGAAGTGGTCCATTGGCTGAAAAGACATCCCTAAATTGTGAATTATCTATCCATGTACCTATATGTATTAAATGAATAAGGTTTTTCAATTAAATATATATTTTGTGCTCATGTCTTTAAGTATTTGAAAGCTTTTCATATTGAAGAAGATTTCTAGTGATGCTGAGAGGTGCCTTCAGAAACATTGGTGACAGGAAAATCCTGACTCAAAACAGGCAAGAGCTGTTCGAAATATGGACTGTAACTTGAGAAGTGCTGAATTCTTCATAGTTAAGAATTTTCCAACACAGTTGAGATAACAGCTGGGCAGGAATCTGACTGTAAGAGTTGCAAGTCAGAAAGCCTGGACTGGGTGGTTTCTTAACCTATGATCCACCTTAGACTACATAGCCTCAACTAGGTAGCTTGTTAACCTGTGGTTCAGAGATAGACCATGGTCTTCAGATGCATTTCATTTGTTTCTTCTTGGTTAAATCATTTAAAAACTAGTTGCCAATAAAGCTGGGAGATTCACAAGAACTAATTTTTCAGCTTGTCTCAGAAAACTAGAAGATGTGGTAATGATGTACTAACCTTTATAAATGACAAGTCTGCCAAAAGAAAGTTGCTGTTCTTCCTTGAGGTGGTGCATAGGATCTCCTATTCATCACATCCCAATACAGTCCACTTTACACAATTGTATTACTTTCCTGTTTTCACCCAGCTTATAGATTTTCTCTAATCCTGAGATTTCCAAAATCTATGAAAATTTCAACATTAAAAAAGTATTAGATATCTTTTATTTTGAGTGTGGTATAATTAGTTGGTAACCTGTGGTTAAGCTATTTCATGTTTGAGATAGAAATAAGAAGATCCAAGGAAGGTAGAAAACATTAAGTTTTCTTTAATAATTTTAAGTTTGTTATGTCAAAGATATTTCATATTGGAAATCATACATCTGATTGGTTTAATCTACTATATTGCTGACAAAAGTGGCCATTCTGTAAGTACCATTATTTCTTTATTTGAGTAGATATATGCCTCTTTTCATGAAGCATGATGCTTGAAACTATAAGACAGCAATGAATCACTGTCATATATCTTATTACAAATCTTCCAGGAATGTTTTAAACCAGATTGCAGTGATTTTTGCAGAATATATATAGATTCTAGACATCCATATTTTATAAGCACCTATACTCAACAGCAAGAAGACTGAAACAACCACATTTTATCTGAGAATTTAATGTCCTGTAATACTAAAATATGTAACCAAGTAGACAGAAACATTAATTTTTTAATTTTACTATATACCTCTTTGTCTATCATTTTGACAAAAACATGTTCACAATACAGTACACTTCGTAAGTGTTATATAAATCTAGTTCTTAGAGGAATAACTCTAGTCCTTAGAAATAAAATTATCAAAATTATATAGGTTTTGAAATGGAATCAGATTCCAGAAATGGTCATGTGGAAAGTCTTAGGCCAACAGGAACTAAAAGGAGAAATAGGTTTCTCTGCCCCCATCTCTTTTGTAAAGCTCTGAAGTCTATTACTTTTTTATTGTAAGAAATATTCCTTTAAGACTCATTCTACATACTGCTTAGTGTAGTTACTGTATCTGTAGACAGTAAATGTTTTCATAAAGATCTACATACATAAATATTGTGATCTGGTGACATTTCACCATGAAAGAGAAGAAAAAAAAACAAAAGATTTTTTTCAAACCACTTTTTTTTTTTAAAAAACAACAGGTTTTATATACATAACATTTATAAATGTGCTGTGAAATAGCCATAAGATATATGTGGCAGACAGTTGAGTAAATGTGGTCAATATTAAGACTTCCACAATTGACTCAAGTGGATAAAATTGATTTTTAAAAATTTGTAACCCATTATGAGTATGCATTTAATCTAACCAAACTCACGTGGTGGCATTTGCATTCTGGCACAGTTTGGATCTTCTGTCTTTTGTCTAGCAAATGCTGAGGAGAAACAGGAGGAAGAGGAGCTCTTCTTGGATGATGCATGTGAGATCCCTGAAGATACTTTCTGAAATAGTGGAAGAAAACCTTTGGTTTCTTTTCTTGTTATCTTTAAAATTCCGACTTACTTGTTGTCTTTATAAATGATGCCATGTAATCAGTTTTAAAGTTGCCCCACTTATTTTTTATGAGCCCTGATGAGAAGAAGTATGTCATTTTCTGGAATGGAGAAGGTAAAGCAGAGTTCTTCAACCTCTCTATTTTTCACAGTGAAAATTTGTCAGTTTATTGACTTTCCTTTTTCATTCATGTGGTCTTGTCATCTTTCTTGCTCTCTGGTTTCCTAATCAAGGTAGCTCTTGTTTGTGGGCTTCTCTTTTTTTTTTTGGAAAGGTTTTGCTATAGGGCATGTGCGCTCACCAGACAGACAGAGAGAGACAGAGAGATAAAAAGTGAGAAATCACCCACCCACCCAGGGCGGATGGCCATGCCGTAATCCCTTCTCCTCCATTTTCCTCTTGGGATCTTGGACACGCACGCACATGCACCTGCTGTGAGTTTAAGCCACCCAGTCTGGGACTCGAACCGCGGTTGACTACATGGGAGTCCAGCGACATAGCCATTACGCCAACTGCTGCTGGTCCCGAGGGCTTCTCTTTATAGAGTAGTAGTGGAATGTTGCTTGCTACAGTTATTTCATTGATGAAATTATTTCATCATTGCTCCTCAATGATGTCTTCTCTAGTTTGTGTAAGAGCAAAGTTAATATTCTGAGAGCTCCTTTTCAGTAGCCTACTGCATTTGATGATATCATAGGGTTCTAGAGCTGGAAGGAATCTCTATAATCATCTAGTTTGGCATATATGAACCAGTGGTCTAGCAGCCCTCACCTCAGCATTATTTAGTTTGATTGACATAGTGATGGTTATTTTTAATTTGCCAGAGGTCATGTGTACTCTCTGGTGAGAGACAGGAAGAAAGAGAGAGAGAAAGAAAGGAAGAGAAGCCCCCCCCCAATGAGGGAAGATCATGCTGCAATCCCTTCCCCTGTGTTAATCCTTTTAGGATTTTGGCCATGCGTGCACACACACACATACACACACACACACGCACACACACACACACTCACCAGGAATATTTTTCAAGCCATCAGTCTGAAACTTGAAACACACAGTTGGTCATGTGATATCTAACCACCCATCTACCATGTACCACACCACTGCTGCTGCCTGGCATACCTGGCATAGTGATTTTTTTTTTTTAAGTTACCGGAGATATGTGCACTTATCCGAGAGAGAGAGAAAGACAAGGAGAGAAAGAGGCAGAAAGCACCTCCCAATGAGGCATGATCATTCTGGAATTCCATCTCCTCCATTTCTCCTTCCTGTCGGGATTCTGAGTATGCATGCACACACGTCTAGTATGTTTTACTAGCCGCCAGACCAAGACTCGTATTCAGAAATGTGAGATCCAGCTTCCTTAAGCACTTGACTATAAGGCCAGCTCTGTTTTTAATCTGAATCTCTTCAAATGAGTCATGGATTCTTCAGACTCAGTAATCCCTATTTTGTGCAACTATCTTCTTGACACATTTATGCTATCTACCTATCCTATTGAAGGATTTATGATTAAAATAATCTATTATGTTAAGCCACATGAAGTATTTTTTTAGATTTAAAGGACAGTTGAATATTAGACATTTTATATAGTTCAGTTCTTTTATTTTATAGAAGTAGAAGTCTAAAGAATGACTCCTTTGTTCAAAATATCACAGGTACTAACATCTCAAAAGAGACCTATTTTTTCAGGGGTTTCTAGGTAAAGGATAATATGACTGGATTGATAAACATTACCTTTTAAAAAGCAATTACCCTTAGAAATTTAAAACTTTTCAAGATTTATCACTAAGCATACACATTATGTGAATAATTTATTTCACTTTTTCCTGAGAATAAGATTTGATGGTGAGAAGGATGACGAAAGTAAGTGAATACCAATATTTGAGAAGGAAAAGAAAGGGTACCACTGAAGAAAAGGAAAGACAAATATGAAAAATGAGAGACATAGAGAGAAAGGACATGCAGAAATGAACTCCAATTCTTATGCCTATAGGAGTAGATAAAGAGATATTGGTAGGATGGGCAATCAAGGGAACACAGCTAGCAATTCACAGGAGTAGAATGGAATTTTTCAGAAATACTGTTTTCTCTGTAGATGTACCACTTGTTTTATGTGGATTAATAGTCTTCAGAATCAATATGTTCTAAGTGACGTAAATTAATTTTAGCATTCTCTTATTTAACAGATTCCTAGTGTGAACCATATTTAATGATCAGCCTAAAATTGGAAATAGATATTTATTGTGGGGTTCTAAGTTATGAGTTCTGTTTGTAATTGAGTTGGGACAAAGATATGATTACAGTTTTTTCCTTATATGCACTATGGCTTAAATAATGCCTCTGAAATGCATGTGTGTAGGTAAAACTGCATTTGTGCAACTAAGGAAAAAAATCCTGTACTTTTTATTCCAGAGAATTGGGAAAATGAGTCCTCATGAGACTGATTGTGGCAGTTACCAAAAGTGAAGAGTTATAATATTGAATTGTAGTCTAAAAATTAAAGGGAAGAGAGTTGCTTAATTACAAGTGACCAGTTTTCCAGCTTTATATTCCTATGCTTGTTATAAGATAAAGGGGGATCATTGTCTGTTTTTGTTTTGTTTTTTTTTTTTCCCCTAGCTGCTAAGAAAACTATTGTCCTGGGTCAGCCAGGGACCTGGTGGTTAAGGGGCTGGATCCGCCATGACTGACTGTGTGGTTCTCAGAGTACTGGGCCCAGAGTCTTGAAAAACATGCTGGGCACGTGTGTGTTTGTGTGTGTGCCCAAAATCCTGAGAAGAGAATGAAGGAGAAGGGATTGTAGTAGCCTGGTCATCTACTTGTCCCATCTTTGTCTGGTGAGTGCAAGTGCCCTGTAGCAAAAAAAAAAAAAAAAAAAAAAAAGGGAACCAGCAGTTAGTGTAATGGCTATGTCGCTGGACTCCCACGTAGTCGACCACGGTCCGCGTCCCAGACCCGGTGGCTTAAAACTCACGCCGGGCGCGTGTGCGTGCGTGCCCAAGATCCCAAGAGGATAATGGAGGAGAAGGGATTGTGTCGTGACCATCTCCCCTGGGGGTGATTTCTCGCTTTTTGTCTCTATGTCTTTTTCTGTCTGTCTGGCGAGTGCATGCGCCCTATAGCAAAAACCTCTCCCCAAAAAAAGAAAGTAAAAAGAAAACAATTGGGTCAACAGATGGCATGGTGGTTAAGGTGTTTGACTACTACATGGCCAACTGTGGTATGAGCCCTGGACCCAAAGGCTTGAAATAACCCTGGATACGTGTGTGTGCATGCCCAAAATCCCAAGAGGAGAAAGGATTGCTGTGTGGTCATCCCCTCTGGAGTAACTTCTCACTTTCCCTCTCTCTAGTAAGTATACACTACTTATGGCAAAAACCTTAATTTAAAAAAAAAAAAAAAGAAGGAGGAAACAATTTTTCTAAAGTATTAGCTGTATGATAACACTAGTAAATCATAATTATGTTTTCAGTGATTAAAGTATACAATAAACTTGAGTTTATACAGTACTTAAAGCTACATGGTCTCCTAGATTCCTATGACAATTCCACAAAATTAGCTTTGGTCGTATCATTTCTCAGATGGGGATATTGAGATTTGGCAAAACAAAGTAGTCTGCTGTGAGGGGGGAAGGGGTGTGATTAGAGTGTGGATCTTTTTACTGTAATTCCTATGTGTTGTTTCCTTTTTGGGAAGAGAGGAAAAATCAAAGGAGTTGCCACACCCAGGTTCTCCAGTTCACTGACCTATTTCAGCCCCAACAAAGACGCTTCAGATAAGTTAGGAGTTGGTACCCTGATTCTAACTGACAGGCCCGTTTAACCATTACACATGCATTTGCTGCAGAAGTAAGACTATTGTGCCCTGCCTTCATGGTACATCCGAATTTATATTTTTGTGCTGTCCTTCTGCCTAAAAGGGTAATGGCTCGACGCCTTTTGTTATATAGGAAAATAACACATTATTAACCAGTGGCACTGAGGGATGCATATGAGAACTATTTGCAGAAATGTGTATATGTGGTATTTCCCAGTGGTCTGTTGGAGAGAACCCATTCCAATGTATTGCAAATTCTAAACTGCTTTTGCAGAGAGACATGTTGTTCACTGTATCCTGTCTATCTGTGATGGAGTAAAGTATGTAGGGAGGAAAGTTCATGTTCTGTTTCTCAGTAATCATAAAATGATTTTGTTTTTCTTTTTGATAAATAATATCAGTTTTCACAATTGAAAAAATTCAATTAGAGTTATTGAAATGACTGTACTAGGACAATTACATGAAGATGGCTTATTTAAAAACAGATTTTCTGGTGTTTTTCCCTATTTTCTATTAGCCTATTGCTAGGAGAGGGTAGCTCTGTTTCTGGTTAGTAGGCTGGTAAGTAAGGGCTAAAAACAACTTTCTCATGTAACATGCTCACCACTTGCAGAAACAGCATAAAATGTACTTAGAGGGCCTACATTAGGGTGGGAGATTTGTGGGAGATAGTTGTACTAATGCCAACTTTCCAAATTATTTTGTAATGAAACTGTAATAACTATATAAAGAAAATATGTTTATGATACAAATGAATAATATGTCTTTATAAGATGCAACGATTGCATTATTGGTTTTACAAACATTTTTGACCAGCATTTAATTTTGGTAAACATAAGAAAAACTAATAGCAAAATATATTTCAGTTATATACATAAAATGTCCCCTTAAAAATTTGCTATTTGGGGTCCAGCAGGTGGTGTGGTGGCTAAGGTTCTAGACTCCCACATGGCTAGCTGGTTAGCCACAGTTTGAGTCTCGGACCTGGCAACTTGAAAAATCACACAAGGTACATATGCATGCATGTCCAAAAATGCCCAGAGGGAAATGGAGGAGAAGGAATATGGTCACCCCACCTGGAGGAGGATTTTTTCCTCTCTCTGTCTCTCTCCAACAAGTGCACATGCCCTGTGACAAAAAAAACATAAAAAAAAAATGTATTTAGATGTATTGTCATATGTACTCTCTGGTCATTTATTTATTACTTGCTAAGCAACAAGAAATGAGGATAATAGACCTTGTAAAGAAAAATACACCCTATGAAAATTTATCAGAGCATTAGAAGTTGTGAGCACATCATACTTACTATTTTTTTTCTTTCTGGAATCAGTTCAATTTTGGTCCAAGTTAGAGAACACTCACAAAGGAACAACTGTCAAAAATGTTCTCTCTATATACAGTTGTCTCTTCTGTGGCTCCCTGGTAGCAATGAAATGACCTTACTTGAGTCCATTAAAGTTTTGGGTACTGATGTACAGCGTAAGTGATCCATTTTGTCTGTCACAAACCAATATTCTTTGAGAGTACTCAGTGGTTTAGGTGTAATTCAGAATGTAATAGAGAGAGACTCACCCCTCAAGGAAGTTGCAATCTAAAGGCAATCTGTCCTTCGTTGGTGAAATGTTCTGCCCAGGCAAGTGCCTATCTACTCCTCTGCAGAGATTGCTTTTTTGCCTTGGTAGCATCCAATGAAAAATCCCCTCCTGCTTGTCACTATTAGCCTTAGAGAACAACAATTTGGGAAAGACGAAAGTCTTCAGAATATGTCCTTTTATATTGTCAAAGACCAGACTTTTTTTTTTTTTTTAACTTCTGCTGTTTCCATGTAGAAGATACTATGTTTGTATTTAAAAAGCTGACATTTACCAACTTTCATCGCAGCCACTAATTCAGGAGAAAAGGCAAACCTAGGAATTTTCAACTTGCTGTATTCCAGCAAGTGAGGTAGCCTAAAGAGAAACAACATGAACTCTCTATTGTCCTGTTGAACATAAATTGTCAATAGTGCATTTCATTCCATAGAGCTTGAGTTCTGACCTCAGAGGATATGACAAGATGAGGAGACAGCTTTGTCATTTTTGACTCTCCAAGTCCTGATGTTTCCATCTGTAGTCTCAATTTTTTGCTGTTCTTGTGGTCCAACTGCTCTTAAACACCTCTAAGCCTGTGTCATGCTTGTACAAGTTCAAGGATTGTCTGCCTCATTTTATGATGGAGCTTCTGAGTCCCAGATTGTTTGAGGCTACTGCTTTTAGCCAGGAAGCAAATAAATAAACAAAATATACTGTCATTCATTAAGTTAATAAAAAATCTAATTTTGAAACCATTTTTCAATTTCTATGATCTTAAAGAAAACAACTCTTCCAGTTACAAAAGAGTCACTTTCAACCAGACTCACACACACACACACACACACACACACACACACACACAGTCATACTTCCCATAACATTGCAGTCAACAATGGGTAGCATGCATGAGAATGGTTCCATGGGAGTATACCATATAGCCTAGATATGTAGTAGGCTATACCATCTAGGTTTGTTTAAGTACACTCTATTATGTTTGCACAATTACAAAATAACCTGATAACACATTTATTAGAACATCCCCATTATGAAGTACACATGGCTGTACATACACTGATAGGATAATGTAGTGTTCATCACAAATAGACATTTAGTGTCCTAGTAGTCTGTGGTATTGACTTTTAAAGTATAACTCTTATATTGTATATGCTGTAGATGATAGATTGTGATAGATCCTCATATCATTTGCTAGAGAGAGGAAGTAATAAGAAAGTCTTAAAATTGTTTACATATTTCATACTATCAATTAATAGTCACTTTATATAGATATTTTAGCTTAGGCCATAGATTCAGACTATTCCTTCTTTATATACTAAAATGGAAAAGCATTTTTACTAATGCTTAACATGAAAGTATAAATATAAACACAGATAAGAGTATGCCATTTTGCATATGCATTCTGTTGTAAGCTTTGGTTATTGACTATAAGGTAGTACCACTCAATATTAAGATATTTCTTATACTCTAAATACTTACCCAATGACAGGAACCACAACACTCATTTTGTGTTTGTTTAACTACTGGAGGTTAACCCAGTGGCAAGTTCATCCTTATTTGATAATAATGAAACATAAGTTTTATGTGTTTGCTTGAGTAAGATTGCCATCTGGTAAATAATATGTTTTGTGAGTGTTTATAACAATCATGGTTTAAGCCAAAATTGACTTATCATGATTGCTGCAAATAACACTTGAGTGTCCTAACTGGTTTGACTTTTTTTCTTTGTTGAAATGAGAAAATGCATTTTATGAAGCTTCCTGCATTTATTTTTGAAGTATTTTTGTGGGTTTTAAAGCTTGAGTTTTCAAAAGCAATAATTACAGCTGATTACTATCCCCATATAGTACTTCTCTAAAGTAGGAAAAAAAAGATTGTTTATATAGTATCATAAGTATTGTTTTATATATATCTCTCTATATAGATATATAGATATGGTTTTGTCTTCAACAAGCTAGAAGTTTATCCATTTATGAATGAAAAACCTTAAACATTTTCACTTTGGTAGAATAGTGTATCAGGAAAGTAAGACTAGCAGATCAGTCACCAGTGTCTTGGTGTATTATTTCTCAGACAGTAACAGCATTAGAAGCAATTGTGCAAATGTTCTCTACTCCATTAATTCTCCATAAAATGGAGAAATTTATAATAGATGGAAAAACTTGTTTTTCTCAGCCTAAATAAACCTGAGATTATCTTCTATCCATGTATCATGTAAAACAGCTTTCCTAGTTTCTACAGGATTCATTTTTAATGTATCAATTGAATTTGAAGACTTTAAGTGATACTCAATGATTCTTCTTGAAAATGTTGATTAAAATCTTTAACTGGTTGCTTTGCATATCAAAGGAACCCAAGGAAATGTGTATTTAGATTGTAAATTTGGTATGAATCTATAAAAGTCTATTGTTGGTTGGCAATTTTTGCTTAGAAGACTAGGAGTCTGGGATCTGCAAGTGGCATGGTGGTTGGGGTGTTGGCTGACTGCAGTTCAAGTCCCAGACCTGGTTGCTTGCTTTTTTACTTCCTCTTTTCCCTCTCTCTCTTTCTCTCTTTGTCTCTTTCTGGTCAAATTTAAAAAATAATAATAAATACAGTTAAATGAATAATTCTAAAAAAGACAGGAGTTTTATTCTTCATGCTAATCAATTAATTTTTTTCTGTTTCAAAGTCAGTATTTTGACATTGGCTTCAGATGGCTCTCTCTTGGTTTGGGTGATGTAATCTGAAAGGGGAATGAAGAGGTTGAGAGTATAACTGGGTCAACACAAAGCCATGTTCTGTTCTTTGAAATATTCTTTGTATCTGTCTTTTGGAAACTATTATATGTGCATTAGAATACTTTTCATCGGGCCCTGGGGGTGGCATGGTGATTAAGGCGCTGGACTCCCACATGGCCAACTGCAATTTGAGTCCCAGATCTGGTAGCTTGTTGTCTCACTTCTCTCTCTCTCCCTGTCTCTCTCTCTCTCTCTGATAACTATATTAAATTTAAATAATAATAATTAATAAAATTAAATCAGTAATTCTTAAAAAAAGAAGGCCCTTCATCTACATGTACAGCATATGTAGATACTTTCTTGAATGCCATTATAATCACTCTCAATTCATTTTTTTCTTTTAGAAAGTTTATTTTCATTTAAGATTAGATCTTTAACCACACAACCACACACATTCCTGATAATTGATTAATGGTTCATTTTTAGAATTCAATATTTACTTATTTAGAAAAATATTTATCTGTTTATTTGTTGTGATCTTCAGGCTCAGGTCTAGTACTCAAACTGCCATTGACCATGTTGGAAATCCAGTCAGTACATCAACCACCATGCACCTGTTGGCCTAGAATTCATTATTATTCCTTTTCCCTTCTTGCACTTCCCACATTCATGACTTCATATGTATCTATGACTATAGCTCTAATGTCTCAGTATAATACTGAATAAAAATATTGAGTCAGACACAACACAGTGCATACTGCATGACTCAAAAAAAACTCTGAATTATGTCATGTTATTTAGGAATGCATAATTAGGTAATAAAGCTATGAAAGAAAGCAAGTATGTGAACGGCATAGAAGAATGGTAGTTATCCCAGAAAAAGAAGAGCTTATGATAAGGTGGGACACACAGAAGACTTCTCTTGCTTGACTTGTATGTGGTTGCATGGATGCATTTTCCTATAACTTACTGAGCTGTTTATTGATGTGTTATTCACATTTCAGTATTTTTGTTACCTTTCAAAAAAATTATTATTATTATTATTTTTTTTGGAGAGGTTTTTGCTATAGGGCACGTGTGCTCACTAGACAGACAGAGACAGAGAGACAGAAAGTGAGAAATCATCCCCCAGCGGGGATGGCCATGCCACAATCCCTTCTCCTCCATTCTCCTCTTGGGATCTTGGGCACGCACGCACACGCGCCTGGCTTGAGTTTAAGCCACGGAGTCCGGGACTCAGACCGCGGTCGACTACATGGGAGTCCAACGACATAGCCATTACACCAACTGCTGGTCCCACCTTTCAAAAATTTTAAAAATAAGGAAAAAATAGGAATAATATATTTTTAGTTTCTTGACAAGATTATTTTTTCCCATATTGTCAAGAGAATTTAACAGTAAATCCATTCTTATGTAAAAGGTAAATTTGCCCAACAACTGTCAATAAGCACTAAAGATATTTAAAACTATTGATAGCAGGACCAGCAGATGGTGTAGTGGTTAAGGTGCTAGACTCCCACATAGTTGACCATGGTTTGAATCCTGGACCTGGGGCTTACTTTCTTTCTCTCTCTCTTTCTTTTTCTCTCCTCTCTTTGGAGAACAAACGTGTCCTATAGCAAATTTAAGGGAAAAAATAAAATTAAATAATAAATATTAAAAAAAAACCTATTGGCTTCCTATGACTCAACAATTCCATTTATGGACTCCATTCTAAATAAATAAAATCAGATATGTATACTGAAATATGTGTTTGAATATTTGCCATGGGTTGATTTAAATTCTGTGAAATTACAAAGAATGCTCTAGGGCCAGTGGATGGTGTAATGGTTGGGGTGCTGGATTCCCACATTGCCAACCACTGTTTGAGTCCCAGATCTGGCAGTTTGCTTTCTCACTTTCTCTTTTTCTCTGGTAAGTGCATGTGCCTTATGACAAAAATTTAAATGAATTAATTAATTCGATTAAATAAATAATTCTTTAAAAAAATGAAAGCTCTAGGGACCAGCAGATGGCATAACAATTATGTCGCTGGACTCCCACATAGTTGACCAAAGTTCAAATTCTGTACCAGGTGGCTAAAAACTTAGGCTGGTTGCATGTGCGTGCATGCCCAAAAACCCAAGAGAAGAATGCAAGAGAAGGGATTGCACCATGGCCATCCACCCTGGGGGGGAGGGTGACTTCTCGCTTTCTGTCTCTCTGTCTCTATGGCGAGTGCACATGTCCTATAGAAAAAATCTCTCTTAAAAAAATTAAGCTCTAAATATGCAAAACCATTATTAAATTAGTATGGCATATTCACAAGAGTAAAGATTAATTTTTTTTTTCAGGCTTTTGGCATAGGGTTCATGTGCTTGCCTCAGAGACAGAGAGACAGAAGTTGAGAAAGTGAGAAGTCATCCCCCAAGGAGGATGACCGTGGCACAATCCTCCTTCTTTATTTCTCTCTCAATACTTTGGGAACACATGTACACATGTCCGGATTGATTTTCAAGCTACTAGGTCTGGTACTCCAATCACATGGGAGTTCAGTGCCTTAACTGCCATGCCATCTGCTGAGCCCAACACTTGCATCTTTTTAAAGTTTTAAAAATAAATATTGCGTTTTTCTATGGATTCTTTCATTTATATATTTAAAAATTGAAGACAAAAATTACAACAAAATTTTATTTATTAAATTAAAAAAAAATTGCTGTAGAGTATATGTGCTTACCACAGAGGGAGAAAGAGGGAGAAAAAGTGAGAAAGCACCCTCCAAGTGGGTTGGTCAATCTAAGTCCCTTCTCTTCCATTCTCCTCTTGGAATTTTGGGTATGCACACACAGGGCCAAGTGAGTTTCTCAAGCCACTGGTCTGGACTCACCCGTGCTGTGGCCATGAGGGATCCAGCCTCTGTAAACACCATGCCAGTGGCTGGCCCCACAGTGAGATTTTTTTCCAGGGACTATCAGACGGTGTAATGGTTATGTTGCTGGATTCCCACATAGTGCCCACAGTTTTAGTTCTGGACCCAGTGACTTAAAACTCATGCCTGACACATGCGCATACCTGCCCAGAATCCCAAGAGGAGAATGGAGAAGGGGTGGTGTGGTCATCTCCCCTGGGCAGGGGGTGATTTCTCAAATTCTGTCTCTCAGGTGAGCATACATGCCCTATAGCAAAAACCTCTCAAAAAGAAAAAAAAATTCCATATATATCCTGTGATATCTACTAATTTGATTTCTTTTTCCAAAGGTATTTGAAAATTCCTGCTAGTTTTTATGTTGGAAGTTTTAGGTTAATTTCAACTAGAATTCTGAATTTCACAAGAGAAATCATTATTAGTAAAGGGAGGCACTTACAGTATTCCAAAATAAACCTATCATTTCTGCAGAGCTGAACAGTTTACTTAGCCAATGAGGATATAAATATTTGCATATCTGATAGACTAATGCCAGCTCTAGATTTAACACACAGTGCACAGCTGCTTTCAGCTGATGGTTTTACTCCTGGAAATTCAAATATTAACTAAACCAAATGATAGACTTTTAGCTTTTGTTGATAGAAATTTTACAAAGTAGCTTGACTACCTGAGATAAGACATTCAGGTTTTCTAAGGTAAATGTAATTGTTTACAAAAACTGTTCCAAATAGTGGTGTTAAAAAACATTTAATGATAGAGGAAATACATGTGAAAGCATGATATTAGAAAAAAAATATATGTAATGCAATTTGGGTTTTCAAACCACTTGGTTTTTCCTATCATAAAATAAATTCTATCTACTCACTCCAAAAGGCCCTTTAGGATTTACTAAATGTTAACTTTTATTATTTCCACATTTTTCTGTAGATTCAACATATCCAAAATGTGTTAAACTCTGATCTGTAAACTGAGTATTTTTTTTTGATGGAAGAGGTTTTTTAAAATTGATTTTAAACTTCTAAAAATTACTGATTTTGACAAAAATATAAATAAAAAATCTATCCTTTAGCTTACTTAAGTAGCACCACCATTAAAAAAGCATACAACAAAAGCCTGAAGTGAGGTCATCCTCACAGAGATCCAGAGAGGGAAGTGTTCAGAGCAGGCATACGATGGTTGGGCATTAGGAGCAGTGTGATTGAAAAGCAGTTTATGCCACATCTTCACAGTAATAAGCATTTCATCTAAAATGTCTCCAAGAATAAATGTTCTATGGTTGAAAGTTGGGTCGATTTTGCTGTTTCAAAAACCAAATGCAACTGTATTTATAACAATAGTAAACATTTAGACACATGAATGATTAAAAATGCAAGAAACTAGATTTAATTTAAAGTAGCCCTAGGGAAAAAGGAGGGTGAATCAGAGTTTACAACACCAAATCTTGGTGAAGACTGAAGCAACTGAAATCCTCATACAAGCTCTTCTGAGTTTTTTTTTTTTTTTTCAATAAATGTAAATGTATGCCTACCCTGCCCCCAGAGATGCCATTCCTAGATGTTTATGCAGGAAAAATGAAAACTTACATTCACAATAAAAAATTTGTATAGACAGACTTATAGTAATTTCATTCGCACCAGCAGATGGCATAGCAGTTTCGTCACTAGTCACTAAATTCCCAAATGGCAGACCACAGTTCGAGTCCCAGACCTGGTGTCTTAAAATTCATGCCAGGCATGTGTGCATGCATGCTCAAGATTCTGGGAGGAGAATAGAAGAGAAAAGATTACAGCATGGCCACCCTCCTTGGGGATGATTTCTCACTTTCCCTCTCACTATCTCTGTCTCTCTCTTTCTCTGGTGAGTGCATACACCCTAAGGCAAAATCCTCTACAAAAAAGAAAAAAGAAATATAAATGTTATTACATGAGTAAAACTCAAAAACATTGTTTTCTGTGGTTGGGGCACTGGATCCCCACATGGCCGATCATGGTTTGAGTCTCAGACCCAGTGGCTTGTTTTCTCACTATCACTCTCCCTCTCTCTGTTTCTCTCTGGTCAAATTGAATAATAATAATAAATAAAAATAAATAATTAGAAAAAAGAATAGAAGAAAACTGGGAGTTCAGCCAACTGAACTCCTTCATTGAAAAAAAACGACAAGAAACCCAACATTGGTGTTGAGTGAAAGAAGCCAGGCAGATATGATAACAAAACAGGCCAAAGTATGAGTAGATGGTGATTGACTAGAAGGGGACAGGAAAGAATATTCTCTAGTAATGGAAATAATCTGTATCTTAATTGAGATGGAGCTGTACATTTGAAATAAGTGGAATATGGATTTATCAAAACAAATCTAATTATACTCCCAAGATCTGTGTACCTAACCATATGTAATTTTTATACCTAGTTTTATAAAATGTTGGAGGGGGAGGCTTTTATGGTAAGTGAAAAGTGGACAGTGAAAAGATTAAGGACCTGCCTTATAGAAAACACGTTAGTGGTTTATGGGCAGGAAGGTAGGTAATATTTACAGCAATGTAAGAGAAAAAATTATTTTGTTCTCAAGTGGAGAGTACTCTTAGATAAAGCAACCATCTTTAGTTATTTCATTTGCCTTTCATGCTAATGGAAAACAAACAAAAGGAAAATAAATCTTTCTAGTATTTTATGATTTCAAAATTTAAAATAAAGCCAATACTTCCTCAAGTTTGGAAAATATTAGACAGTTCATATTCTTTCTTTTAATCTGTTTCTTCTTTCCTCTGAAAGGGATAGAGTTCATCAGTGCCCTCCTGACAATTAACTTCGCTTCTGACCACAGAGAAACTGACCACAAAATGGCCCATGTCCACTAGATAACAGTGCCCATCCCTGCCTACAGGCTGCTGGGTGCCAGGTACAGTGTTAGCACTTCCTACCTGTCACCACAGGTCATTCAACCTTCAGGGACTGTTAAAGAACTCCTACCGTGTACCAGGCCCTGGGCAATGTGCTGGGGACACTGTAGCCTCCAGTGCCAGAGCCAGAGCCTGCGGTCCTGGAGTGTGCATCCTCACTGTACTTCTGAAAAGCAGGCATCACTGATTCCACTACACATTACCTGAGATCACAAAGGCAGTAAACAGATTCGACATTCAGAAAGTTTTTTTTAATTTTTTTTTTATAGAGGTATTTGCCTTAGGGTGCATGTGTTTGCCAAGGAGAGAGAGAGAGAGAGAGAGAGAGAGATCCAGAGAGACAGAGAGAGAAACAGAGGTAGTGAGAGGGAAAGTGAGAGATCACCCTTTAGGGGGATGGCCATGCTCCAATCCCTTCTCCTCCATTCTTCTCCTGGGATCTTGGGCATGTATGTAGACGTGCCTGGCATGATTTTCAAGCTACCAGTTCTGGAACTTGGATTGTGGTTGGCCATGTGGGATTCCAGCAATGTAACCATGACAACACCTGCTGGTCCCAAGTGGTTTTTTATTTATTTTATTTTTGGTTTTGCTATAGGGTGTATGCATTTGCCAGGGAGAGAGAGAGAGAGAGAGAGAGAGAGAGAGAGAGAGAGAGAGAGAGCGAGCGCACCCTCCTGGCTGGTTCCTAGACTGTTCTTATTCTTAAAGATAGGGTTTGTTCCATATGGTCACTAGAAAGAGCCCCCAGGTAGTATGCACAGTTTGGGTTCTGTGAATAAGACTAGAGAAAAACATCAGTTTGTTAGACAAAAGAAAAAGAAAAAAAAAAAAAAAAGAGAATGGAGGTTTCCATGGCTGGAAAACAGCTAGTGATTGAGATGCAGTTCCAAACTCAGGCAACCACAGGGACTAATAACTCACCCATTCCTCATGCATTTTTGAGAGTGGATGGAAAGCCCTGGGTTTTAATAGTATGTGAATTAAGTGTCCATGAAAGCAAATGCTGATTAGCATGGCTGGGCTAGAATACGTTTTCTGAGCACCTAGGCTGCTCTTGATCAGTATCTTCCATTATTATTAGGGTGGGGAGTGGGTGGGGAAGTTCATTTATAACTGATGGGTCAGCTCAAACATAAACAGATTTTGACTCTGGTTTATGATATATAATGCATATTTCTTTCATTAATAATCAGTTCAGTAACCTGAATCAGATTTCATACAATGTAACTTCACAAAACACAGAATTACTTTGTATTCCATCTTGATTAATCTACTATAAATCAGGCTGAAAATTCCATTTTGATATAGATTAAAAAATACTTTCCACGAGTCAACTTTAGGCTCATAAATTAATTGTTCACATAAGGGGGAACCTGGGTGATTTATAGAGTTCTTCTGAAACACAACATAGTATTTTAAGGAACAACAACAACAACAAAAAAAAAACTTTTGTAGAGAGAAAATGACATATTCTATAACATCTTGGTAACACATCACTTTTTTTTTCCATTAAAAATGCTTTTTTGGAATAGATTTTTGCCCACTTGTTACAAGATTACAGTTTAAGCTACCACAAAATCATATTTATCTGGCAAAAGAAACTAACCCGTTTATTTAAAAGGCATCTGAACATAAAATCACTGTCTTCAAATATTTGAAGGACTGTCATGTGTAAGAGGGAGAATTATTATTCTAGATTGTTTCAGTAGGCAAATCTTCTACATGGGAGAAGAGAAGCAGACTTTCAAGGAAATGAAAAATTTGTAACATTTAGAGAATGAAAGTAGTTTGAGTCTCCTGAAACAAATGATTATCACCAGAAGTTTCAAGCCTCTGAGGTTAGGTAACTTCTCAGATATGATGCATAGAGAATTCTTCAGTGAGAAATTGAGCCCAAAACCTCTGTATTTCTTATCAACTTGGAAACTATGTCAATTTGGTAAACGGAGATTTAAAAAGTGGTACTTGGAACCAGCAGATGGCGAAATGGTTGCATCCCTGGACTGCCGCATAGTTGACTTGTTCCCAGGCTTGAAACTCACATCAGATGCTCGTGCATGCATGCCCAAGATCTCAAGAGCAGAATGAAGGACAAGGATTGTGGCATGGTCATCCCTCATGGGGGTGATTTCTCACTTTCTGTCTATCTCTGTTTCTCTGGTGAGCACATGCACCTATAGCAAAAATCTCTCTCTCTAAAAAAGAAAATAATAAAAATAAAAATGGTACTTTCCATAGGGAGTGATATCTATAGAAAAGATTTCTAACAATTATTTCTAAAATTGCCAAAGAACGATAATACTACATTTAGAAGGCAGAGTGTTTTAGTATACTCACTTAAAACATGACATTCTTGACAAGTTAGGTAACTCAGACTTTTCTTCAATAGTTCCAGGAACTTAGAATCTGTCTCATGAGGTGATCTACCATAATTTGCATAATTCTAATTATTAATCCTTTCTTCTTATACTAGGCCAATAGTTCTCCTCTATGTGTCATTTGGGGACCCTGAGGGTTCTTTAGCCCCCGGCAGGGGAACCACATGGTCAATATTAATTTCATAATAGTACTAAGACACGAGAATTTTATTCTCATCTTTCCACAAGAGTACAGTGGCATTTTCCAGTGGCTGCATGATATGTGACATCATAACAGACTGGTTGCCAAAGCAGTTATTAGAATACAGCTATCTTCTAGTAGGTGAGACACTAAGGAAATTTTTAAAAATGAAAAATAAAAGCCAGTGCTACTATTAAATTATTATTTTTTCTTAAGAGATAGGTATTTATTTTTATTTATTTGTTTATTTAGAGAGATTTTTGCTATAGAGTGTGTGTGCTTGCTAGAGAGACAGAAACAGAGAGACAGAAACTGAGAAATCACCCCTTGGGGGGATGAGCATGCCTCAGTCCCTTCTCTTCTTTTCTGCTTTTGGGATTTTGGGCATACTTGCACACATGCCCGACATGAGTTTCAAACTGCCCAGGCCAGGACTTGAACTGTAGTCACCTCTGTGGAAGTCCAATGATGTAACCATAACACCAAATGCTGGTTCCGCAAGACAGCTATTTAAAAGGTTATCCATGTTTACATGTAATGGGTTTATTATTATCTTAAGCAAATATTACATAATTTCCTAATTTCTGTTTTTAAAAATTTTATTTCTTCTGTATGACAGAGAGAAAGAGGGGGTCTATGCCATGATCCACCCTCAACCGTAGCCAACCAGGATCATAGTCATGTGCATACCTGGTGTGCAGAGGGAGACCTTGTGCTGTAACTGAGTATATGCCCATGTGGCTTCAGCATTGCAGAGCATTGTATTATTGCTGTGCCACCACAGCTGGCCCAATGATCTCTCAGTTTTAATTTAAAATATAGTAAAGATCAATAAATGTAGCCCTCATAAAAAAGTTCTTAAGAATCTTCAGTGTGTGTTGAGTTTGGGGGTTCTGAGATCAGAACATTTGAGAACAAATCTGCCAAGTCATAGACGTCTTCCTTCTAGCCTTTACCCATAGAATCTGGGTCCATATAAGATATGTTCAATACAGATGTGATCTGAGTCATGCAAATACTTGTCGACAGTGCAATTGGCTTCTCTAAGTCATCCTTTGACAGATAAAAGACCATCAGTTCTTTTAGTCATCATACAGAACATATGATCTTGAGTTTCCATACTATTCACTGTAATTCAGTGAGTGACGTATCAACTTAAATATAACACTCAGAATAGAGCAAAATATTGTAGGCCATAATTTTAATAGTAGAGTGGGGCCATTATCTTTATTATTGGAATTTTGCTGCTATTCATACTGCTTAAGATTGAATTAACATTTTTGGCAGCCATATCATAATTTTTTGATGCACATGAAGCTTACAGCTAACTAGGACTCCTAAATGCTTTCAGTCAAGCTGCCACTTCTGGAACACATTTTCAAAATCTTTTACTTTTTATAATAATTCTCTTTTTATTCAAATGAAGATTGTATTCCCTATTAAATGAAACTTTACTTGATTCCACCTATTATTGCAATGTGCTGGGATATTTCCCAGACCTCCTTTGTGCATCTGAAATATTCATATATTTTCTTTCTTTAAAGAGAATTATTTAACTTTATTTATTCATTTTTTTAAAAAAAATATTTGACCAGAGAGGGACAGAGCTAGAGCGAGTGAGAGAGAAAGTGAGAAAGCCAGATCTGGTACTTGAACTGCAGTCAACCATGTGGGAGTCCAATGCCCTTAACCAGATCCGGGACTTGAACTGCAGTCAACCGTGTGGGGGTCCAGTACCTTTAACCACCGCACCACCTGATGGCCCCATATTAATATATTTTCTTAGCTTTGAGTCATCGAAGTTTCCCATAAATATCACATTTACATGTAAATCAAATCATTGATGCTGGACGGGCAGAGGGAAGAACTCTGTAGAACTACTTTCATTGTTGAAAATATTTTTCCTCTTCAGATTCATCAGCACTTTCCTAAGACATGGAAACTGTGAGTTTTCTCAGTGTCCTGAGAAAAGTCATTCCTATAAGTCATAAAATTACAGAGATTCACTGGGTGCTACTCACTCTCTCACCACACTTCCTTCTATCTACCCTAGATTTTACTTTCCCCTTAATATGTTTACACTTTTATATCAGAAAATTATCCTGTTTGACAGGAAGCAGAAAGGTTTTAAATGACTTTACTTCTCTCTGTCATTTATTTTATAACTTCTGCCTCAAGTAGACTTTCTAACTCTTTTATCTAATGTTTTTCCTATTTTGCTTTTAATTGCCAGAGTGTATATGTGCTTGCCAGTGAGAGAGAGAGGGAGACCCTCCCAGTGGGGCATAGTGATGCAGCAATCCCTTCTCTCCATTTCTCTTTCCCATCATGATTTTGGGCATGCATTCACACGTGTCCAACATGTTTTTCGAGCCACAAGTCTAGGGTTCCGAGTGTGGTCAATTATGTGGAATCTGGTTCCCAGTGCACAGGCTCAACCACTGTGCTATGGAGGTGGCTCCCCTCTTGCTCTAAATATAGCTTTAGAAGACTTGGTGTTGTCATTAAAGTTTCTTGTAAGTCTCCACTCATCGTAGGCTTTGTGCTTCAATGATACTGTTCCTTTTTGCTAGGGTACTCTCTGTTGGTGTGTTAATCTTCCTGTGATCTATCGTATGCTCCTTTATAGGCAGTTGTCAGATTGCTTTCTGGGAACCATATGACCTATTGAGAAGCCTCTCCCTTCAGTTCTGTCATAATTTCATTTCTGAAAGTCTCACTCTTGTCTTGAGTGGCTTTTGGATTTATGTCTTTGACCTGTGTTTTTGCTTATCTTTCCATTAACACCCTAAAACCCCTTTTCGGAAGTCTATGCTTCCTATATGACTATGCTTATTCTTTTTTATTTTGGCTTCCTGCACTCAGAAATAATATGATTATTTAAAAAATATCTAATGTCCCCAAGCTTGTAAATCCTTAAATATTTATGACATTTAAATGTCATATTCATTTTCAAAATTGGTTTCTTGCTACCAAAAATACATTTATTTTGTTTTGGGGTTAGAATACAAATGTTTGACTTCTAGTGAATGTTTGATGTTAGTACTGTTTTCCATGTGCTGAACATCCTACATGTGTTTATTGACATAATGCCAACTCTTTCAAAGGTAATTCATTTTAATTAGAAGGTATTTTATTAGTGTACCCCCTGTTCCTGACACTATGATAGGGTAAAACTAAGAAAAATATGATTTGGTTTGCTTTCAAGTAACTTATCATATGCATAATGAAGAAAAGGCAAAGTAACAATATCAATATAAATAAACTATGAACTAATTGGTATGATAATATACCAATTTGCCCAGCCATTCATTTAATGATGACTTATTGAGCATCTACTCTATACTAGATACCTCAGTAGTCATTTAGAATACAAAGCTGCATAAGGTCCAGGGTATATCCTTGAAGAATACTAGTCCAATAGGAATGGGGAATGCATGTAATTGTGAAGTACAGTGAGACTAAGACACATACACTGTCGACCTATGGGAAACTGTGCAGAGAAGGAGACCAATGTGGTTTGGAGAACTCATCACAGAGGGTGGGCAGGAATTTTAATTGTGGACTGACTTTACAAAGAAGCAAAATGGAAAGCAGAATTTTTC
Source organism: Tupaia belangeri chinensis (assembly GCF_000334495.1). Classification (NCBI taxonomy): domain Eukaryota; kingdom Metazoa; phylum Chordata; class Mammalia; order Scandentia; family Tupaiidae; genus Tupaia; species Tupaia belangeri. The sequence goes on from NW_006160142.1 coordinate 10,235,560, forward strand.
ATAGATGGGAGCAAAACAAGCAAAGGATGCAAACAAAAGAAACTAGGCAATTCCACATGGCTGAGTGTTTGCTTTGTATATTTGGGGGCAAGGACTGGGGATGAGTGATTAAAAGCAGGAATTTGAAATTTGTTTAAACCAGTGGGTTTTCAATTGTGCTTTCTGAAATCTCTTAGGGACAATGGGATGGGCCTTGCACACAAGAAAGCTGATATGTAATTCTCTGGGCCTCTTGCCCCCATTTCTACCAGGACAACTTCTCTTCTATTTGTTTTGTCTATTGGGCTTTTGAGTCAGCTTTTCTTGAAAGAATTATTCTGGAGCTTTTTGTAAAGAAAAAAAAAAAAAAAAAAAAAAAGAAGGCCACTGCAGTGGACACAGGAGAAATCCTGATAGAGTTTAAACAGAGGGGCAACATGATCATACCAGAGGTGGTGTAGGGGACGGATGGAAAGCAGAAAAACTACCTAGGTGGTCATTGTATTTATATGTTCATTCTTTCAGAATGTATTTATAGCACATTGGTCATGTGTGAAGTTAGGGAAGTAATATCCAGGATCATGTGAGTCTGGACATGGAGAAAGAGCTTTGTATCTGACAGCTTTATCACAGAAGCAGAGCTTGAAGTGGTTCTTGAATGATGCATAGTAGATGAGAAGGACTGAGCCTTTCATTTGTTTTTTTCCAAGAAATTTTTCATTTTGATGTAATTTCCAATTTATAGAAAAGTTGCATTTTCATTACTTGAAACATAACAAAACGCTGTAGGATATCTAACATGGAAACATTCACAGTTAAATTTATGGTTCTACATTGTATTTACGTATTTTGATGTTTTTAATATTATGTACAAAATATATAAATTACACATAATTTATATATCTCCATAAAATATATTCATTTTTCTTTTTCTTTTTCTTTTCTTTTTGGAGAGGTTTTTGCTATAGGGTGTGTGTGCTCGCTAGACAGACAGAGAGAGACAGAGAGACAGAAAGCGAGAAATCACCCCCCAGGGGGGATGGCCACGTCGCAATCCCTTCTCCTCCATTCTCCTCTCGGGACCTTGGGCACGCATGCACATGCGCCTGGCATGAGTCTAAGCCACCAGGTCTGGGACACGAACTGCGGTCGACTACATGGGAGTCCAGAGACATAGCCATTATGCTAACTGTGCTGGTCCCAATTTTTCTATCATAATGGAGATAAAGATAATAACTACTTTGGATTATGAGTAATCTGTGCTGTAAGCTTTGAAAACCTGAATTCTCAAGGATAAGATGGCTTTTACTAAACATAGCCTTTTCCTTGTCAGTCACCATATCCTGGGCATACATATTGCTGCTGGGGTTGGGATTCAAACTGTAGTTCTTGTGCACAGGCTTAACCACTGTGCTATGGGTGACCTGTTTTTGTTCTTGTATTTTTTTTTAAGATAGGGTCTCATTGTGTCACTATCTTCCTGCCTCAGCTAGGACTAAAAGCACACACCACCATGCCTGTCCTTTAGGTTGAAATAGGCACTGAACGCAGGCCTCCCATGTGGTCCCAGCCTGTGGAGCCAAAATGTACATTTTAAATGTTCACTAATAAACACTAACCTTTATACCATCCCTCTTATCCCTAGACACACACACACCAACACCCTTGGCAAATCTCACAGTGCCATATTATTGTGAAGATTACAATCATTGCATATGTTTAGAACACTAACCACTAAAATCAGTGTATGAGAATAGGTTAAGGTATGCTACCACAACAACACCCCCCAAATTTCAGTGGCTTTATGCAGTCAACATTTATTTTTTCTTCATGCAAAGTCCACTGCAGATCTGAATAATTCTCAAGGGAGAACTACTGATTCAGCAGTTTAGGCTGAAGAAGACTCCACCTTCCTGTTGTTGCACTGCCGAGAACACACCGCCAGGAACACATGGGCTCTGTCTGCTAGGCAGGGGCAGACGGATATGGAGGATCTTGAAGACCTGCATCATCCTAGTCACTTTTTAATCCTTCAGTTCTGGTCATGAGATCTTGATTTACTGTAAACGACTTGAGAAATGCATTTTCCTAGTTCTTAGAAGAAGACAAGAATAGGATGAACACTGTTTTTCACTTCAGTCCAATAATGGGACACCCGTTTAAAGTAGTGTGGGAACATTATCTTTTAATCCTATGTGGTTTTCTCCTACTGTATGTATAATATTGGTTTAAATTTGAGATCCATTGAGAATCTGAGTTCACAGCTACATAACCACGAGGTTTTCTTGCCAGATCTCTTCAGGAGAAGCCATGATAGAACACACGAGGTTCAGGAATACTGTTGAACAGCAGCAGCCAACATGCTGTGTAAACATGGGCTTCTGAGACTGGCACCTCAGTTGTCCAAGTACATATTCCATACCTAATTTTGGATGAATATTGGATGGAGGAGTGGATTGTTGTTGGAAACATCCTTCAAGGTCAGGCACTGTAATTACATATTATTCCTAGACACTTATCTTGAACATCTACTTCAGCAGACTCCAGTTGAAATTTTATTTGAACATAGGAAGCAAGAAAAATTCTCCTGTACTCTTAGCTGAATCTCTCTTCAGGGTAATTCTAAGCAGGGTCACTAAGAAAAGGGATGGGGTAATCTGCGAGTTATTGTAATATCTAATGATTTTCTGGTCTGCTTCCTCAAAAGCTGTGGTCCATCGATAGCAGGTATTTCTAGTTCTTTGGTGATTTTTTTCTGTAAAAAATTAAAAGAACTTTGAGATACTACATTTAGTCACCTTCCCTCAGATTGATTTATATACCATAGAGTTGAGGAGACGTCTCTATATTTGGATATTAAGTTATAACTTCAAAAACAAAAAAATCATCTATGGCATTCCACTGGTTAAAATTTGTATATTATTGGGGCCAGTAGATGGTTATGTTGCTGAATTTCCACCTGGCCGACTGTGGTTTGAGTCCTGGACCTGGTGGCTTGAAACTCACCCTGGGCATGTGTGTATGCATGCTCAAAATCCTGAGAGGAGAATAGAGAAGGGATTGTGGCTTGGCCATACCCCCTGGGGTGGTGAGGTAGGGGTGTGGTTTCTTGCTTTTTGTCTCTCTTTTTCTTTGGGGAGTGCACCTGCCTTTTAGCAAAATCTCTCTCTCCACCAAAATAAAATAAAATAAAATAAAATAAAATAAAATAAAATAAAAGGATGCAAGTGAAAAAAGAAAAAGAAAATGGAACGTTGGTATATAGAACAGCTTACGGAATTGCTATTTGAGCATGTATGATAAAATAAAATAAAAGGATGTATATTGTTACATCACAAGTGAAAAAAGAAAAAGAAAATGGAACGTTGGTATATAGAACAGCTTACGGAATTGCTATTTGAGCATGTATGTAGATTACCCAACAAGGAGTCTAGGTATAGTCCTATATTGATTCCACCTCATTGAGCTTCTTTTGGGGAAGTTACAGTCATTACCCATCACAGAAATGAACAGAAATCATGGAAATGATGCTGTTGAGCTCTACTTGCATTTTCACCTCATTAAGGCTGGTGAACAACTAGCCAAATCAGAAAGAGGTGCATTTGTTTTTGTGTGTATGCAATGGATTTGGAAGGCAGGAGGGGAAAGGACACTAATGAATACCTTCTTCCACAAATAGATAAGAAAGAATGATGCTGAATTATTGCTGAATTGAAAGACAAAAAGATCTCTCAGTAGCCAGCAAGATCAGCTTTTACTTTTTGTTTTTGTGAATGAGGAAATGATCTTGTTATTACTTTATTGCTCTAGGCCAAGTTCTTAGACATATTTCTCCTGTTTTTAAAAATTAAACTCTCTTTGTTCTCAGTTTGAAAAGGCTTTTACTTTCTTTTCTTTTTTTGGTCAATCTCTCTGTGTTTTGCGATGTCGGGCCACCAATGTGACTCCAATAGCACAGTCACACATGTGATGAGAGGAGGGACAGACATGGGAGCAGATTGTCCCAGGCGGCTACTTTTCTGTTGACTTGGATGCAGTCCTAGGGGAGAAAATCATTTAAAGTAAGTTACTCTCTTTAAATCTTAAAAGTTTCTGGGACAGCAGGCAGGGACTTGGCAATGTGCTGGTAATGTGTTTTAGCCAGGATGGTCTTCAGAAATATGCTTGAGAATTATTAACTCGTCTGGGCATAATTTAGCAGTATTTACTGTCTGTTCCTCTGAGTCATTGCACAATCTGTACTGTCCCTGGGATATTTAGACCTTCCTGGCCTGGTCTATTTTGTCATGTAATGATATATAAAAATACAACCATTCTTAAAGTGCAAGCTTGTACCCTGTCGGACTGTGACCTCTTTAAGTTAATTTTTATGCATCAAAGCTATCTGACATTTACCCAAACAAATTCAAATCTCTTGGAAAGACTCTTTTTTTTTTTTTTTTTTTTACAAAATCTCTGTTGATCTGACAGCTTGGTCTCCAGGGAAGAGATATTGTGGTTAGTTTTAAAGCCTAGATGCTTCCAAAGTCCTTTTCTCCCACCAGTCCCAAAGCAGTGTGTCTGGAGCCGGGGCATTGCAGCTTGCCACCGTGGCAGCTGGGAGTTTGACAGTGTTATGAAGAATTGCAACTGTTGATCAGTGAATTGTTACAGTGTTGATGACAGCGTTGCAAATTAATTCTGAAATTAACTGAGGGGACATGAAGAGGTCCCACTGCTTATCTGAGAGAAGGAGGGCAGGGTAAAAATTACCGGTGGAGCTGAGTGAATGTGAGGAACACATTCAGAAAATCATGTCTAGTAATCAAGGTGGCGGGTGCAATTTCCAGTCATTGGGAGAGGCATTTGCCTAAGGAAAATCGGTGGCTGAAAGATACATGTAAAAGAATTATGACTGAATGTTTTCAGTACTTTGTTATTTTAGAAATGATTTATTGAACTCATTGCATCTTAGAAAGGAAGAATTAATAGGTTGCTATTTCCCTCCTGTTTCAAAATTAACCCAATATTTTACAAAAATGAAATACTTTTTCAGAGTTTCTTCTATTTCTTCCTCCCCAGTGCTGGAGTAGGGTATTTTTGCTTGCTTTTGTTTTTTCAGTTGAAAGTATCTTCCAGTTCGTAGTGTTATGTTGGCTACGTGTGCAGAATGCCGTGTACCTGGAAGCAGAGGTATCCTTCCCCAGTTTGTAGTAGCCATTAACATATGCTTTTCCCAAGGTTTCGTGTACTTATTCTGAGCATGTGCCTTTTACAATGCAGAACACAAGAGACTTGTTTTGTAAGATTAATGAAGGTCACCAAAATTCTCAAAAGTATTCTGATAATTAAGGCTTTGTTTATCAAAAACAAGTTATATTAAGAGCAAAAAGATTCATGGTAATTATTCATAATCTTAACAATTCAAGTGTAGCCACCTCATTTGTGCATTTAATTCTTCTTGTTAATGTTTTGCATAAATCTGCATAATTACTTGAGTTGCCTGTTGTAATTTTGACAGCTACTCAGTTCATGTGCACTAAAGTATATCAAAAGCTTGATGTGCTGAATATTTATAATTTTACGTATGTTCTTGGGATAATATTTTTTCAACAATATTTTTAGTTTTTATAAAATTGACACGGTATACTTGGAAACTTTGCCAAATGTAGTTCTCTAAAATAGAGAGCTCATGAGGGAAATAAACTACCATTTAAAGGTATAGAACCAACCCTGGGCAAATTTTTTCAGTAATCCAGATGAATTATGCCTGTCATGAACTATTTCTCTCTTTCTCCTTTCTCACACAGACATACCACAAAAAGTTCATATTATGTTTTTTATAGAAGTCTCTTTAAATTAGAAACACCAGATTTTCCTTTTTTCCCCCCCTGGTAATTATTGGGCTGTTGAAAGAGTCATGACGTATTTTTTTCTATGTAAAAATGCGTCATAACTCTTTGATAACCCTATATTTTGTAGGAATGAGACTAAAGAAGTGCTTTACCATTTTCCTTTCCTCCTTGATAATAGAATAGTATAATAAACAAACAACTCCGAGAAAAACCTTTAAGCAAGGTTTCAAGTGTATATTTGCATTGCTACCTTAATTCTGTAAGAAAGAGGAAGAAGGCCACAATCTATTTTGTTATGAAGTTATTAAAATGATGGGGAGTGTGTGACTCAATTTGCCTGTTTCTTAGCAGGTAGATTTTCTAGGAAATCTGACATGGACAGGAAATAGTCACTCCTAATCAATGCAGTCACAAGGAAATAATAGTAGTAAGAGAAACCCATCAATAAAGTGATATTATACCTCTTCCAAACTCCTGGTGGGGAAAAGATTTTATGGATTGAGAAAATTCTAACCTCTTCCAGATAAATGGAAGCAGGCATGATTTCAGAGTGATAGCAGATGTTGCAGTTGTTTGTAAATATCCCTGTGCTTGTGAAATATTGAGACATTTCAAGCCTAGATCTTAGAGGAAATTTTATTGTTTTTGCTCAGATATACTTGGGGGAGTTTCATCAGTCAGTTGAAGTTGTATAATTGATTGTGCTGATATCAGAATTGAAATAAGATATTAAAGCGAGGTAAGCTTGAAATTCTTGTTACTGACATTTTTACAGATGATTTTAAAGTATCGCTTAGGTTCTGTTTTTCATGAAAACGCTGTGGTTTCTTCAGATTGCCTGAATTTGAGACTAATTCTTTGTTTTAAAAAATATTGAAGGGGGTGAGACTTTCATAGTGCATTCTATAGCATCTACATACACCATTAAATAGAAGATGGCATTTCTCAGATATTCAATTTAATAATTTACCCAGTGTTTATAAATACTGATATTCTAAGTGTTTATGTACAACAATATCCACTTACTATAAATTGGCATTTTGACCATAATAGTTGTTCCAAGTGATATAAATTTATTACCTTTCTTGTATTAAACAACGTGCTAGTATTTTTGAGTTATTATCATAACTTCCATGAGGAAACCAGTGAATGAAAATGATTGCTGAAAGAAGAAAGATCTTATTTATTTATTGGAACTCAGTTCTTATGAGATGGACATACAAGTTCCAGAAATACCCCCATACAGATAAATCACATCAGTAACCCTTGAATAGAGTTTGTTGTTGTTTTCCTAATGCTTTTTAGTGATTGAAAATGCCATTCAATTTCAGAGGATACTGGGGCTATTAAATACTCTTACTGCTATGGGATTGTTTTACAGAAAAGGGATTCTGAAGGTGATCAAATATCAGCTAGATTCACCCAGAGTCTTTGTATTTGTAATGTTTTTGTGTGTATGGATGCAAGTTGTACACACACACACACACACACACACACACGATTGATTAAAGTTAAAAGTGCAGTCATGTGCTTCTATTTTTCACTTTAATGAGCATTCAGATGTAAGTGAAAAATTAAAAGGTAGTTATATTTAGCTGTAACTGTACATTCAATGTATGTTGCACACAGTAGGAAATGAACATAAAACTAGTGAAAAAGCCTCAACATTTCAGCTATATGCATTAATTAAACGAAGTTTGTTAAACTAAATTTGAAAAAAAACTTCTTTAATTGTGTTTACCCAAAAGCCTTTTCTTCCTAATTTAAATAGCATAAACATCTGGACTAAAGCAATATTAGAATCATGGCAGTAGTCAAGCAAATCTTGTGGAAAATAATGAAATTAGATCCCTGGTGTTGTGACAGAGTAAGGGCAGGATACATCAGTTCGATGTTAATAAAATTTCCATGAATGACTGAATACAATTAAGAAATTGTCAGTTGCGGCAATGAACTTTTGTAGCTCATAGATGTTTGCATCATTTGATTATGCTGGCAATTTAAAATTGTTTGTTAGTGTCTGTGTTGGGATATTAATTATGACCTTTATTACAGCCCACAATTAAACTAGTCATATAGCAACAAGCAAACTGTGTTGTGATACTAAAGGATCTGAACTATCTAGAAAGGGGTCTGTTGGGTTTGGGGCCACTGGTGCCCTTTCAAACTAGAAATGATTTGTAAAAGATGCAGTAGTTGAGAAATCGCAACAACTGGGATGAGTAAGCCCTTTAATACAAGAATTTCTTTTTAATAGTGTTTTAACAGTTTTAATTGCTAACAACATCTGTAAAACTGGAAAAAAAGCATTTTTAACTGTGACTCTAAGATAAGCTTTCCTTGTTCGGAAAGAGAAAACAATTATTCATTGGTTAATTAGCTGTAAACAACTTTTAAAAGACACATCCATTATATATGTAATTATTTGAAAAAAAGCTTTAATGTTATTTGTACTAATGCATAATTATTAGTGCTTGCTAAAAGGATTAACAGTATTGAGATGACCACTATTATTGAGGAGTAGCACAGTGAAGAAATGAGATTACCATCAAGAAGGAATGGGTTATGATGAATCAGATAGGAATTTTTTGTTTAGCTTTGTTTTTCTTCTTTGGACTCTTTGGTAGAGGTCATGTGGAGTCATGTTGTGCTTCAAACTCAAGTAACAATAGTTTTTCACCTTTATTTTTATGACAAATATCTCATTAGACAAGTATGTATTCCTAGAGTTACAAGGCTGCAATGATTTATTTATTTATTTTTTACCTCAAAGAGGTTTTTCTTTTTTAAATCAATAGTAAATTATATTTTAAACCTATGGCTATTATAAAAACAAAGTTGTTCTTATGGCAGCCCTTATATGTATTAGATCGTGTACCATCATCCCGGTGGTGGCATGTTTGATATTTCACAACCATTTGTAGAAATTAAGCGCACTAAAAACAAAAACGGTTTGGCATGATATTTGAATTTCAGTTGATGAATTTCATCATTGACTTGCTTCTAATGTTCAGTGATTTTGGTTGAAAGAGAGAAAACTTGGATGTTCCAAAGTTGAACAGTTTGGGTATTGGCTTTCCTCCTTTTCCTTCTGGGCCCATTTTTTGTTTTGCTTCCTTTTTCCATTGCCTTTAATTGATTACCTGATACCATCATACAAAGACTCAAAGTACACTTCATGCTGCAGTGATGTTGATAGATATTGTATAGCTTGGGGGAAAACCCAGTGCTTTTTGTACTTTTTGCTATTATATATTATAATAAACTCATCCTAGGTGGTCTGAAGGCTTTGTGTGGACTCTCTGACCATAGAAACCTGGATTTGATGTCATTCAAGTACTCTCTCTTTCATAAAGAACTGAAGTCCTGGGGCACTGGTTTCAGGATTTGCAAACCTAGATTTTCCAGGATGCCAGCTAAAATCTCAGTGAGGGTGACTCATCCTATGTATCTCTCCAGAAGACAGCGAAGCTAAATATCTCATGGTAGAGCCACTGTAAGATGAGTCCTTGCCTGGAGCACTCTATAGATGGGAAATACTCTTGCACATTCTCAATAATATAGTCTTTCCTCTGAAGTGTTTGCTCAAGTCTCCTACTCCAAACAGAGAATTTAGGTTAGTTTCCTTGTGTGTCACTCTAGCCTCTATTGGAGAACAGTAATATTCTGAGTTTGAAATTTCTATAGCATTGGACATGAGCTAAGCAATGGAGTTTTTGTCTCAGATGAGTGGGAGCAAACCTGCTTGAGATTTCACATTGGACAAAGGAGCTAAGTCAAATTCTCTCATGCCTTGAGAGACCTTAAATGTGGTATTGTTTCAGTGTCCACTAAACTTTGAGTGTACTTGACCACAGTCAAACTGGGTTATCGGAATCCTCCCCTTAAATTCTCTTCCATTTGCATCTTGTGTCCTAAATATTTGATGGAGGGGAGGGTGTCAGAAAAATTCACCTACACAACACATCATTTTCTTTCTTTTTCTTTTATTCCAAATTCAAGCAGAACCATGGCCTTTGGCACAGAGTTTTTAACGGATGCTGTACCACTGTTATTTTCATTAGTTGACAGGGAAATGATTACATTTTTTAGGGATTTGTGAATTTAAGCATAGATGATTACTTTGAATGTTGGGTTTCACAAATAGGAAGCCTTGTTGCTCAATTTACTAATTTATTTTGTGATCTGTGACTAAACTGAGTAAAAATGCAAATAGTACAAGGCCCTTTCCATTTTATCACCGGATCAGTTTACTGATGGGAGGATCGGAGTCACTAAACACTCTAACACTCTTGTGATTCCCAAGTAGTTGGGCATTACAAGCAGCTAAAGTGAAGACTCTGGGAAGATTGCCGCGATTCACACAGGGAGGTTTAAATGAAATCTAGTTATTTATTTTAGATTTAAAATGAAGAGTCTCCAGCTCAGTTTTATTGGCCATTGTGACAGCACAAACAGGTCTGTTTCCCATCACATGCGACAATAAACTGCATTGCTAGGAGGTGGCAAACTCATGCAAAAGGGAAAGCGTTTGGCAAAGACTGAGTGAATAATGCTGTAAGTTTAAAGGAACCCTGTTAAATGCTTTTGTATATTTGTTTGTATACAACTTCAGGTTGTAAAGCACTAAAAAAAAAAATCCCATTTTTTATTTCTTTTTTCTTTTTCATTTTGTAGGGGTCAAGTAAGTTTACTCTTTTAATACATGTGACATTAGAAATAATGCATTTTTATATGTACTTATTAGTATTTTTAGTGAAGTCCAGTCATCAAGAGAACACTAACAAGGGAAACCTAATGTGTTACACAGTGCATTCCTAGATATGTTAGAAATATTATGGGTCAGATGAAATCCCAATATGATTTAGTTGGCCTTTAACATGGAAGTTATTCTGAAATCCAGTAGAGAAAGTATGAAATTTTCAGTCACCTGTGCATAGATCAAAATGCCTTTAACCACACAGGATAAGAAACATATTCCCAAATGGGAAACATGACCCCGAAAGGGATCAAAAGACCAGATTCATTATCTCGACATTTTATAATATGACAAGCTCTGATATAGCACCAAAGTTGATTTGTTTAGCACTGTTTCTTCCAAATGTCTCTTCAGAATTATTGAATCAGACTAAGTAATGTAGCTCCTTTGTACAAGGTCAGGGTCTGAATTGTAGGGAATCCACACGTGCACATCTACAGTCCCTAACCCCAAGCCCCTGGGGCAGATGTATTTCTGCGTTCAGAAATTTTCCTGTAAAAAGGTAGTATGGTGCACATACCACAGATTATGCAATACCTCCAGCTGGGTCTGGGGCAGCACCCTATAATCAAACACATTCATGTTTCTGCATTGCAACATATGAATATTCACACTGAGTGGGATAAATAAAGACTTGAAATAATCTTCTTGAAATTAGTTCAGGTCTGGTTTTGCTGCCACATGAGTTATGAAAAGCCTTTTCAGAGCTTTTTGTTTTCAGAGTTGCAGATGGGAGATTGTGGACCAGCATTTCTATACTCACTTGACCTCTGTAGTTACCTTTGGTCATAGCTTAAAATTTTTATTTCAGTCAGGTCACAATATATTGCTGTAATTAAACAAAGCAAGTAGGGGCCCATATAGTGAGAAACTTACTTTTAGACCCCCCTTCCCCCTTTTTTTTCTTAAAATTAAAACTCAGCAAATATGTATTGATTAACAAATATGAGACAAGCACTGTGGCTAGGTGCCCAGGGGTATGAAGAAAGAGTATCATGGACATTGTCTTGGTAGAATTTATAATCAAATTAGGCACAGGAGATTTTCTTTCTCTCTCTCTTTCTCTCTCTCTCTTTGTTTCTCTCTTCCTTTCATACGTCCAAACACACACCCACACACACTTACAGGGTAATATCAAGATGTCTTGTATAAGTAAGTGCTAATTTGAGAGTTCCAAAGAATACAGGTTTTAAGCTAGCTATGGCAAATAGATTTCAAATCACCTGCCAAATCCTATTGATTGGCAGTGGCTACTGCTGGTGCTATATTGAGGCTTCTGAAATATGTCTGAGATTAGCTTCAAGAATCTTCTTATTGATTATCAATGTATATTATGGTGGCAGGAGAATGGAATGGCAGCAGACATGCCCTGTGTTTGCCATCCCTCTAGATCTAGGTAGTCTAAGTCTAGGAAGGATTTTTTCAAGAAGGATGTTTTGTTGCTGCGTCTGTGCAGTTATTATTAGTAGTAAATAGTTCATGTCAATTAAAATCATCCCATAAGAACTAGTTATTGGGTTGTCTGAAAAGTCAGGATGGATTTTTGCATAGAAAAAATATGTCATGACATCTCCAACAACTCAATATTTTCAGAAGTTTTAGTATGGATTTATGATCCATAGTTATAATTTTTTTGAAATAATGATTATAATTTTATTTATTATTATTATTTAAATCTGACCAGAGAGAGATAGAGAGAAAGAAAGAGGGAAAGTTAGAAAACAAGCTGCCAGGTCCAGGACTTGAACTACAGCCATCTGGGAATCCAGTGGGAGTTCTGTACCTTAACCTCCACACCACCTGCCGGCCTCCCTATGGTTAGAATTTAAAAGACCCGTAATATACAGCATCTTATGGGACTGTCCAGTGCTTGGGGCACTGGACTCCCATATGACCGGCTATAGTTCGAGTCCCAGACCTGGTGGCTTGCTTGCTCCCTTTCCCTCTCTCTTTCTTGTTCTCTTGCTCTGTCCCTCTCTAGTCAATTTAAAATGAACAAATAAATATATAAAATCAAACAAAAATAATTCTTTTAAAAAAATATATATAGCATCTTAATCTTTTGTGCACAATTCTGATCTGATTTTAGTTGAATATGGAGCAATAAAATTGACGTAATAAACTAGATTATAATCACATTGATGAGTAATTGAAAATTTCTTCCACTTAGTTTTTTTTGGTTTTTCATTTTTGTTAGGTTTTAGTGTGAATTGCAAAAATGTAATGATGCAGACCCAGCTGCAGTAGCATAGACAGTAGGGACAATGCAGCACAATGCTGTAAATCAAGGCTCCAGGTTCAAGTCCTAGCTAGCTGCAGGGGGTAGGATTATGGTGTAAAAACCCTGTAAAAACCCTGTTGAAGGTGCCTGTTTATCTCTCTCTCACTCTCTCTTTCTCAGGAAATAAATAAAAATAAACTTTAAAAAATGTAGTGATGCTAATTAAATGAGAACTGCTCTTCCAAGGAACAATAATCCATTTCAGGGTTGTTACTGTAAGTACTGTATTACCTTCTTGTGTTTCTTTTTCTCCCCTCTCATTATTTTAGGATTCCTGTTTGTAATTGGTATATCTAAATGGGAAGACTTTATAATCTTGTTACTAATGTTATTTGGCTCCTCAATTCATCTTCTGAAATGTTTAACTGTGAATGCAGTCTATTTGAAAAAGATCTCCTTCCAATGAGATTGTTTTCATATAAACATATATATATATATGTATATATATACATGACAAAAACTCATCAATAGCAAAGATGTAACACTCCATGTAGCTTTCCCCTGTCTCTCTCAACCCCAAGCATTCTCATATGACCTAATCACAGAAAAACGTGTCAGATTTCTCCTTACTCTGGAGTTTGACCTCTTCCCATACGAATTGGGTTTTGATATAAGCTTTTTCCAGTTCCTACTCTAATATCCTAAGATCTTATTTGGGAGATTTTTGTCTTGAAACTGTATTTTTAGCTTTGAGAGGAAAAAGATTATTTTAGTCTTCTAAATTATTTTGCTTTCTCAGGTTCATGGTAAATTCTGTGGTAATGTAATTTTATATCATTAACAAATACTGAGTTGAATCTTTTTAAATGAATTCTGAAAAGTTCAAAGTTCCCTGCTGCTTGTGTGAAAGGTTAGGCCATCACATTTAGAATAAGACAAAATGGAATAATAAGGAGCCACAGGCATCTTTTATTTCTGTATCTTGGGGAAGCAGCAGCAGGGATCAAACAGTTTAACTATGACAATGCCCTCCTAACCTGCCATGTACCTCCTTGGGCATGGGTATGGACAATCCAAGGGACCTGAAAATGTACTCATCCAGATCTTTGAACATCAGACTGGGCAATCATATCTGTACTCAGGGGAAGCTGATTCATGGCTGGCCACAGAATGGCAATGCAGGCAACCAAATGAAATGGATTATAAAATTTGATTGGTATAACAAGTCGAAGTTAAAATGTCCCTAAGTGCATTTAATACTGAACTGGGAAATGGTGATTAGATAGTGTAGAATTATAATTTATTTTTGCCAAAAAATAGGATACTGACTCATACACAAAAGAGTTTTATAAGAAATAGAAAAATAAAACTATTCTTTTTATAACCAGATATAAACTAATAAATAGACTTCAGAATCAATGCAATACACATTTAGCTTAAAAATATTTAGTATATAATATTTCCAAATGCATCCTGACTCAACCTATGTGATGACACTGATAAATATGTGTAAAGAAAATAATAAATGACTATGTTACCCTAAAAAATAATGAATGAAGAAAAGTTTTTGAGCTTTGAGACTAATTGAAATTCATGCAAAAATTATATTAGATAATTTTAAAGATGTGAAAATATAAGGAAAATACTATTTCTATATGATAAATAAAAGGACTATAAAGTTAAAATAATTAATCAAATGAAATGAAGATTTGGGTTTAAGTATTTAACTTGGTTACAGTATGTGTGGTTTTTATTCTAGATCCATAGAGTACTGAAAAACAGGCTCATGAATATGAAATGATTTACTGGATTGTTGGAAAAGTCATGACACATGATTGCATAGAAAAACAGAAAAAAATGTCTTGACTGTTCCAACAAGCCAATCATTTGAACAGTGCAATCTGTTAATGGATTATGGATTGGATGTTAATACATTTTTATTTACTTCTTTTTCAAAATTTTCTGAGAGAATTTTGCTACAGGGGGAGTGTGCTTGCCAGAGAGACAGAGTCAGAGAGATAGAAAGCGAGAAATCACTCCCTGGGGGGATGGCCAAGTGCAATCCCTTCTCTGCTTTCCTTTTGGGATTTTGGGCACACATGCACACATGCCTTGTATATTTCAAGCTGCTAGGTCCAGGACTTGAACTGTGGTTAGTCATGTGGGAGTCTAGTGCTTTAACCAGTCAGTATGCCACCTGTTTGGCTCCAATATATTTTTCTTATATTGAAGAAAGGATGATTTTTATCAAGTATACTGACTGTTTCAGATATGTTTGATGATGGTGATGAGAAGACATTACTATGTTGTATGTGCAGCTGAGAGAACATTCTTTAGATCTACTCACACATCTGAATATGTCAATAGTCTACAGTAGCCTCCTATGTATATTAACATTTATAAAGTGCCTGTGACAATGAGGATGTACTTACAGTCCTCCGACTCTAGGAAGTGTAATTGACCAAGAACGCTAGCTGTTGTGTTTCGAAATCTATTTCTGAGTTTGCACAAAGGGCATGCTTCCTGCATGCCTCAGCCAGTCACTGTATTTGGAGTCATACTAAGTTAGTCCTATTCCTGGGACACTTATGATCTCCAAAAGCAGTTTTGGCATGCGGATTCCTCTATGCTTGCTGAGCCCTTCTTTCTTATCCCAGCACTTGAGGAAGCTACCTGCTACCCCTTCTTCCCTCCTATTCAAATGGTACCATGGTCTAAGTGCTATCCCAGCTTCTCCAGTGAGCCTATCTTGGTATCTTCTTTTCTGAGGACCTAGATTAATATAGTGCTTTAAGGTTATTCTTTTTTTATTTTTTTAAAATTTACTTGTCAATGTCATTTTTTTTTATCAATTTAGACTTTAAGTTCTGAGGCTCTCAATAAATGCTTAGTGAATTAATGAATGAATAGGACTCTTTTTGAAATTGGACAAGATGCATAATGAAATTCAGTTAAGATGTGGTTTTGTCAACTGTGTTTTACTCAGTGTCCCAACTTAATTTTTTGACTCTTACATGATTTGAATGATTTTCAAAAATGAGTACTGCCTGCAACCTAGTGTTCATTTACAACCACACACATTTGTATAATACCTGTGACCACTACTGACTGGAAAAAGAGGAGAGCAAAGGCTGTACTCACAGCCTTTTTCCTCAACATGCTTTATTAGTGTATTTCTGTTGAGCAGGAACAAAACCAATAACATATGGGATGGTTTGAGACATATTGTTTCACATGTTTCCAAGAGCTGTTACAGGTAGTCTACTTGCATGCAGAGACTTTATGGTTAGTTTTCATAATGTTCTCAATGAAATGAAACTGTACTACCTGCCTACTTGGTTTTTCATGCTTACGGCTTTCTGTTTAGTAATATAGAATATCTGTGTTCTGTTTAAAGGGTGTAGCCTTAAGCCATTGGCTATCTACTCTTGCTGTTCCATGTTTTGTAATACTAGAAGTGTTACCTGGGAACTTGTTACAAATACAGAATCTCAGACCTACTCGATTAGAATCTTCCTTTTTTTTTTTTTGGAGAGGTTTTTACTACAGGGTGTGTGCACTTGCCAGAAAGACAGAGAGAGACAGAAAGCGAGAAATCACCCCCCAGGGAGGATGGCCACACCACACATGCCTGGCATGAGTTTAAGCCACCAGGTCTGGATCTCGAACCGCGGTCGACTGCATGGAAGTCCAGTGACACAGCCATTATGCCAACTGCTGGTCCTGAATCTTCCTTTTTTTTTTTTTTTTTAAAAAAAAAGTATTTAATTTTTCTAATTTATTCATTTATTTTTAATTTTCCCAGAGAGAAACACAGAGAGCCAGCGAGAGAGGGAAAGTGAGAAAGCATGCCACCAGGTTCCAGAGTTGAACCATGGTTGGACATATGGGAGTCCAGCGCCTCAGCCACCACACCACCTGTCAGCCCCTAGAATATTCCTTTTTAATGGGTGGTTTACATACATTTCCAAATTTGAAAAACAATTTTATTTTTTAAGTTTTGGCCATAGGGCATGTGCATTTGCTGGAAAGAGAAACAGACAGTGAGAGGGAAAGTGAGAAATTATCCTCAAGGAGGAGGGCCATGTCACAATCCCTTTTTCTCCATTCTTCTCTTGGGATTTTTGGGCATGCATGCACATCCATCCTGTGTGATTTTCAAGCCAGTAGGTCTGGGGCTCGAACTGCAGTTGGCCATTGGGAGTCCAGCAACTTAGCCACTACTCCACCTGCAGGTCTTGAAAAGCAAAGTCTTGAAGTCTAATGTTTAGATTATTGACTAAATAATCTAATCTAATAATCTGTTGTTGGGATGAAATTTAGATCATGGGAATCCACAAAAGACCAGGATCTCAACTTGAGTAGCAACATTCTCAACTAAGCATAACATACCAAACCTGATGGAGCAACATTTCATTATTAATTCTGTAAAAATAGTATTTTTTATTGACCAGCAGATGACATAATGGTTTAACAGTTATATAGTTGGACTCCCACATAGTCGATGGTGGTTTGAGTCCTGGACCCAGTGACTTAAAACTCATGCCTAATGTGTGTGCATGCATGCCCAAAATCCAGAGAGGAGAATGGAGGAGAAGGGATTGCAGTGTGGCCATCCCCCCGGGGGTCATTTTTTGCTTTCTGTCTCTCTGTCTCTCTCTTTTTCTCCAGCAAGTGCACAGGCCCTATAGCAAAAATCTCTTTAAAAAAAAAAAAAAAGAACAGTATTTCTTTACTTTCTAGATCTTGCATTGTTACCAAGAAGGTTTAAGGTGGTGCTTATCAAAAATATATAATATATAATCCTTTAAAGAGAATACTAATAGCAAAATTAATAAAAATAATGATACTGATGGAAATAAAGATGAAAATAAAATATAAATAAGAAACAGAAGCCATTGAGGCTAGTAGGTTGCTTAGTGGTTAGGGCCCAAGACTTGGGCTGTAACCACATGGCTGACCATGGTTTGAGTCCTAGGGTTGGTGGCTTGCTTTTTCACTTTCCCTCTCTCTCTCTCTCTGGTGAGCACACATGCCCTATAACAAATTAAAAACAAAAATTGGAAAAAAAGAAAAATAAAAAGAAACCATGGAAGGAAAGTGCACAAAATCCATGCAGAGAAATCTGGTACTTATGTTTTTTATTTTTTTTCTTTATAAAGTATCTTTTTAAAAAATACTTATTTATTTATGTATTTATGTGTGTATTTGCCTTGACTTTCAAGGTGCCTGCTCCAGGACTCAAACTGTGGCTGCCTGTGTGGGAATCCAGTGCAATAACTGCTATGTCACCTATTGGCTCCCTTTGTGTTTTCTTTCTCAATTAAATGTTGTTGAGGACAGTGTCCATCCCACTAAGAAATGCCTCCTCTGTAATATTTTCTATGAAATAATCTTCTAAAACTTAGTGCCAGGATAATCTTTATCATATTTGAAAAACTACTGTAATTCCTTCTTTATGATAATAAAAACTATATTTAAATTATTGTGTATCTCTCTTCCTGACTGCCAGAAAACATAGGATCAACTTTTGTGGCTGTCATGGAAACTATTTTAACCTTTACAACTAGAATATTTCCCTCTTCTTTTTTTGAATATTTAAATGGTTTAACCTTATTGTAACATGATCTATATTTTAACCCAGTTTAAATCACTCCAGAATTTTTAAAAACTTTTCTTTTATGAAAGAGAGAACGAAACAAGCATCTTTGACAGAGTCTTATCATGCTTTGGCCCTTTCTGTACCCACTAACCATCCAGGATCTCAAGTGTACATGTACTTGGTGTGTTTAGGTTGACCCAAGACCTGAACTATGGTCTTCCATGTGGCTTCAGCACTGCAGAAAAGTATCCTGCCACCGTGTCACTATAGCTAGGCTGCTCTTGGAAAAGATTTTAAAAAAAATGAATAGTGACTATTGTATCATCATATAATCAGTCAATACATTTTGTTTCCATTCTGAGTAATGTTGGAAAGGATGAAAAATGACTTTTCTGCACCACCAAGAAAAATGGGTTGTTTGTTTCCTTTTAACCAAACTCTAGCCTAGCTGGTTTGAAAATGTTGAGCATGTTGGTAAAAGGTGAATTCTGATGGAGAGTAAATGATTAAGGGGATAATAATATTCAAGACTATAACTAAATGAAATAAAGAGTGATTGTGAATTTGAACAAATACAGAATAACTTATATTATTGTATAAATGTTCCACTAGAATTGATATCTGTGTATCAACTTTCATAATGTGCTGATTGTCCAGCCCATAGAAGTGAGACAGCTAAGTCCTCAATTTTCAAGGTACAACGGTCCACATTCTCTAAGGTTGTATCTTAAAATGTTTCTTCTGCAAAAAGATGGCCAGGGCATGGGAAGGTAGGGTTGGATTTCCTTCTGTTATATTTTCACCATGTCCAGTTTAATATATGGATATTAATTTATCATTTTAATACTTCACTATTGCTTCTATATGAGCCTTTAGAACTTAAATATAGATAATCTAGCAAGATTATTTTAACTATTTTTGTGCATTCACTCGGGTTGATGAAACATTTGTGATAGATTATGGTGTGTGGCGAGGAGATAAAGTCTGAAAAAGCATGAAGGCTTGAAGGAATAAAAGGGGGAGTAGTGAAAAAGGAAGTGTTAGAAGACAGAAAGAAGAGAAAAAATATACAACTTTCTCATTGGATACTTTCTGCCACTCCAGCTCAGGAACCATTAGTAGATTTAATTAATTGATTAATTAGTTGGTTGTAAGGTATTTTTTAAAAAGAATCCTAACAGCCTCGATACAAATTCACTTGCCATATATCTGATATCTTTTGGCTTAGTTCTATGACTTAAGGTCTGGGAATTAGTCTTAATTTTAGATTTTCTTGCTTGCAGCTGGTGGTGATAAACAGTAATATAATTGAAACTTGATTTTTTTTTAAAAGTGAGTAGTTCAATTTTTTTCTGAAATATTTGCTCTTAAGAATATTGACTTAGGCCCAGCTACAGTAACATGGTGGATACTGCTGCAGGTTGAGGCAACATGGGAGACACAGGTTTGACTCCTGGTAGTTCATGCCTGTGGTCTCAGCTACTCAGGAGGCGGAGGAAGGAGAATTGTGACAATAAGATCCTACCTAAGGGGCAGGCAGGTGGCATGCTGATTAAGGGTGCTAGACTTCCACATGAGTCCCGGACTTGGCGTCTTGGTTTCTCATTCACCCCCAATCCCCCCGTCCCTCTCTGGTCAAATTAAAATGAACAAATAAATAAATAAAGTTAAATAAAATATTCTAAGGAAAAAAAAGAAGTCTTGCCACCATTATTACTTCAGCTGTTGAACTGCATTTATTTTGTAATTGATAGTTGTCAGACTGAAATTTCTTGCCTTGTTAGACCTTGAACATTTTATAATTTTCATTAGTTTTGGAGCATTTACACCCTACCTGTCATTGTACTTTTTAAAAATGACTAAATGAAGTAAGGTGATCTTTATTTAATTGTCTTACTGGACCAGAGGTTCTCAATCTGTGCTGCTCCGTTAGAAACACCTGGGAGCTTTTAAAAATCCAGTTGTCCACGCCACACCCCATATTAATTAAACCAGAGTCTCTGGGGTTTGGACCCAGGTATCAAGATTTTTTAAATCTCCCCAGCTGATTCCAACATGCAGTCAGGTCTGAGAACCACTGGGCAGCGCAATGAAGCACAGCTGCTCTCAGCTACTCCTGATGGCCCCAATAGATTTTGCAAACGATTCCCTGCCTCAGGCTTTATGCCCATTTGGTGTGTTCCTGTCCTGCTCCCTAAATCAATTTCAAGCAAGCAAAAGCTTGATGCACTGCAGAAGAAATGGAAGTATTTTGTAGTAAGTTTTACCTAGTGAAGTCATTGGCCTGTGACAATCCTTCAGATTCCAAACTTTGAATCTTTTCATAAACATAATTGATTGAGTCTGAAGTTCATTAAACATGCTGGTTATGAAATACCCAAGTAAGCATTCCACTGAATTAACCATGCAGATTGGGTCTACTGTTCAAAAATCATGAATATAAACCCACAGGGCAGGCATAGATAGAAGAAGAAATATATACACATACACACACACATCCTTTTTCTTGAGCCCAGAATAATTAGTCAAGGGTAGTGTTAGGAACCCTTACATGGGAGGCAAGAGCCTGAATTCTCTCCCTGCTCTATGTCTGCTTCTACCTGAAAATTCTGTCATTTTTATTGTGTAGACAGTTAAAAATGTAAAATCAGGTGAGATTGATTTCTCCTCTCTCTACCGCCCACATTTTTTTTTTTAAGTGCAGAATCTTGGGATAAATACCCTTAAGTAAGAAAGTTTAAGTGCCTACTCTGACAGTTACAAATAATTTTATACAACAGTCAGACAGACAAATTGTGCTGATTGTCTGTATTTCTTTAAAAAAAAAAAGAGAAAGAGCAAGAAAGAAAGTCTGGCCTGGAGACTAGAGTAAATCACAAAAGTGATCTCAAGTGAACAGAGATAGATTTCTGGAATACGGTGTGCAATGAAATCACTGACCTCTTATACATGGGTTCATGTCTTTTTCTACAGAAACAGATGGGTAATAGCATAATGCCGAAATCATGCTCTACATAATATGGACCTAGTGATTGCAGACCTGATTGCTTGCCATATGGTTGCTGAAGGGTTGAAGAGAAAATGGGATGATATGCAAACCCTTAAAAGCAACATTTTTATTGAATGGCCATTACATTAAAACCCAAACTCTGCAAATGAAGGCAAGAACTGTGGTGAATAATGATGAAATAACAAAGCAATAAAAGCAGCAACAGCATTGTATCTATTTTGTTTCCGTTATGCAAATTCAGGACAGACTTATTTTTGTCACTTTGCCTAGCATTATGATGAGCATTAGGGGGTAAGGTGGTGGGACATAAACGCCTTAGGGCAGAAATACTATGTGTGTAGGGCATTGCTGTATTCACTAGGTCAGAGAGAGAAAAAATAATCACTTGTCCCAGAGGAACTGAATTTGACTCAGAAGCTACCTGCAGTATGTGACTAACCTCCGTGAAGTTCTGTGTATCAGCAAGAAGCTAGTAGTAAAAACCTGTCTGCAAGTCTAGTGTGATAATACAAAATGAGGAAGACTGTTTACATTTTACCTTTGAATTTCCTCATGCAGATTTTGCTACTGCTTCTCTGTTGGCAAACAGGTGTATGGGATGAGGTGGATATCATTTCCCAGAGTGGGTTATACTTTAGTTGAGCAGCTGTGGTCTAGTCTGCTCTGAGTTTTGTTTTTAGCATGTTACTGTGAACAGATAGTTTTTTCTTTTAAAGAATTGTTTTTATTAGCTCGCTTCAAATTTGCATACATTTCATTTCCTGTCTCTTTAATGAATGTCTTTCAATCATGCAAAATCATAAGAGTTTGTGCTCTCAGAAATGGAACTCAAATACATTAAACTAAACCTACTCAGAATGTGCCGAGGGTAATGAGGTGAGAGGTAAAATCTCAGTCTTCCCATGAGTAGTCCAAAGCATCTAATTTTATTTCAGCATGTAAGAGCTACCGATCAAGACCAAATATGCACACTTAGTTCATATTATTATGCTAACAAATCTTAGGGGATTTGGGAAATTTATATTCCCTAGTGCCTACCTACGAAGGTTCATTCTTAAAGAAGTGTTTTTTTTTTTTTTTTTTTTTTTTAACAGCAAGTGCAAGCACCTTCTGCCAAATTTAAAAAGGAGAGAAAGAAATGCAATGCTCTGCAGGCCCAATCCACATAACACAGGGCCCAGTTCACATGTGAAGACCTCCTCACAAATAGCACCTGGCTGTGAATTAAATTTCTTATTAAACCCTATTTAATTTTTTTCAATTCCTAAGGATTAAACTATATGATTAGTGGGTAGCCCATGCAGTTTGCTTTTATTTTCCTCACATGTTAATTTTTTCTGAAAAAGCTCATTGCTCTAATGCATGCTTTCAGAAGCTAAGAAGTCTCCTGAAAGTTTTAATACTGACCAAATTCAAATTGGTAAGGGCTTTGGATCTCATTGTACTTGTCCATCATTTATGAAAAGCAAATTTGGAGTAAGAAGCTGACTTTGGCTAGTATGAAATTTGAGAATATTTTTTAATTTACCTCATTCTTGTCTCTAACTGTTAAAAATAACTGAAAGTTATTTTGTTAAAGAGGAACTATTATCTTCACCATCAAGCTAAGTAACTGATAGCTTAGTTTGAGGTTCTCTATGTGGAGGAATGATTAAGCACAAAGTGCTGTGTGCCTCTGCTCCCCACCAAGGTTTCTGATTCAGTGGGTCTTGGTAGAGTCATACTTTGCATTTCTAACAATTTCCCTGTTAATTGATGCTGCTAATTAATCCTCAGGATTACACTTTGAAAAACATTGGCAATGTTTTCAGTGCCTAGAGGTCAAGAAGAAAATTACGGCACCATCAAATATTATTGATTTGACCATGGAAAGAATTTTGCAAGCCTTCAATTTATTTGATATTTATGAAATAATGACCTGCACACCTGAAACAGTTAATGAAGGCACAGTGAGCAACAGTAACAGCCTTAGTCCAAAGGAAGGGTAGAGGTGAGGTGGAAGACCATCTTATCCTTGCTGAAATCTAACTTTCCTGGGTTCATCACTGTTGAAAGCCATCAGCAAGGGCTATAGTCCTGTGAGAATATATATCTCCTTGGCTTTGTAACTGAGACCTGTGACCTTCGAAATCCCATTTGCTTTTGCTGCAAGAATAAGAATTTCTATAGCAGTGTTCAAAGAACTCCCATCCAGTTAAATGAATCCCACAATTGTTAGGCATTTCATCAGCCTCATTGCTTTTATTACTTTCTGTGGCCTAAAGACATATGACAAGCGTAGTATAGTATTTAAGACGTTTACGAATGGCGAAAGAGTTTTTCCCTCCCAGTGAGGAGTAAAATTTTCTTCCTGCCTAGAAAGCTGATTTTTATACAGCTTGACTAGTGACATATCTCCTGTGTGGCAGAAATAAGTTTTGCATAACTTTTAAGCACCCAGGCTGACCTATTTAACAGATACCCAGTGCTACATAATGTATTTAGGTCAAGTATTGTGTTTAAGCTTCTCATCACTCTTGTACTAGTCTTGCTTTCTGTGAAAACCTCAGGTATATCATAGATACAAATATAGGCCGAGGGATGTTCCCTGATATCAAAATGTAATAAATCTCTATATACTGTAATTATCATGTCACCGAATTGTACCACTGGAGTTAAAAAGAAATCTAAGATTTTAATGAATATCTGCCCTACTGGTTTTACTTTAAGGCATTTTGAATGCTACTATTAACTATTACTGTGACTGAGAACACGAACAGAATCAGTGAACTTAAAAGGCTTTTGAATATCATTACTGTTTGGAATATTTTTCCTTAAAAATTAAAGAATATGGTGGTCTGCTATCATTTTTTGTAACTTTTTACTTGAGAAGTTGAATGATTAAGTTTTGACACATGTCTCTCAGGGCTGGTTTTTTAATAGCAAAGATTTCTTAGGTAAAGGTTGAAGCCTGAATATGGGCAGTGTCATTATTCTAACACATGGAAAGATGAATCCATCCATCTTATAACAATGCCTCATTGCTTCCAAAGTTCTTAAATTGTATAAAAGTAAATGTGAATTTGAAATGAAATTCAAAAATAATTTTAAACCAGCTTTTAACAGTATTTCTCAGATGTATTTGTTCCTTCTGTCTCCATACAAAACATTGATTTTTGTTATTATTGTTTTTTAGAATTGGTGCTAATAACATCCCTCTTTTGTTTTTGTTTTCATGTTCCACTTTCCCTCCTTTAAGATCCTAATACAAATGCTTGAGCTTCAAGTCAACCCATATCTAGAAGTGACAAGAAAAAAGCTTCTAAATTAATTCTTTAGCTTCTGTATGTAGTAGGCTATTATCCCCATTTTATTGCTTAAAAAACTAAGACCCACTTGCCTAAGAGCGTGCATCTTGTGGTATGCTGTAGGTTAGAAATGAACTCTCCTGACTTTCCTACCTTTTCATGGAATCATATCTTGGCCTTAGTACCAAGACTGTAAATCAGTAAGACTCAACCCTGGCTGCATGTGAGAGTCGCCTGGGGAGCTTTTTAAAAAAAAAGCTTGAGGGACCAGCAGTTAGCGTAATGACTATGTTGCTGGACTCATATGCAGGCGACCGTGGTTCAAGGCCCGGACCCAGTGGCTTAAACTCACGCCGGGTGCGTATGTATGTGCCCAGAATCCCGAGAGGAGAATGGAGGAGAAGGGATTGCGGCGTGGCCATCCCCTCTGGGGGGTGATTTCTCACTTTCTGTCTCTCTGTCTCTCTCTGTCTGTCTGGTGAGTGCACACGCCCTGTAGCAAAAATCTTTCCATAAAAAGAAAAAAGGAAAAAAAAAAAAAGCTAGAGAAGGGCCCAGGCAAGTATTAAAACAAACAAAAAAAACCAAATCTCCCCAGGTGATTTTAATTGTGCAGACAGCATTGAGAACCACTGTTTTAAGTCAAGCAACCTAAGAGCTTGTTCTCAGTCTATAGGAATCACCTTCTCAACATTCATAACCCTAGTCACAAATTACCAAATGATAATTAATCATGCACATGGAAGAAAAGAGACTCCATGTTATGACATTCCTTTTTGTAACCTACTTATAAAGAGAATAAGACATTTTACTGAGGTTTGAGAGCAGAAGCTCTGACCACGAGTTTTAAATAGGAAAACGATGACTGCACGGAGGTCTTCCCCTGCTTTTGATTTAGAAAAAGAACTATTCAGACAGCGCGTGAAAGCACAAAGCCAGGCAAGTTACTTACTGTTTTGTTCCTCATCCTCATCCATAAAATCATAGTAAGAGAATGGTTATGAGAATTAAATTAAAAATATAACATGTCTGACAAATCGAAGGCATGTAAATAATTTTTAAAAGTGTTTTGCCATAGAGCACATGCGCTCACTGGAGAGTGATAGAGAGACAGTGAAAGGGAAAGTGAGAAATCATCCCCTCCCCCCTCCAGCTGAGATGGCCATGCTGCAATCCCTTCTCCTCCTGGAATTTTGGGCACATGCACACATGCTCTTGGGATGATTTTCAAGCTGCCAGGTCCAAGACTTAAACCTCAGTAGATCATGTTCCAGTACTGTAACCACCATGCCACCTGCTGACCCTAAATGTAAGTGTTTTAAGATAAAGAATTAAGAACCACAGTTCTTGCTTTAGGCCAAATGGCAAAGCAGTAAATTTGTCTGCCATTACTGTTGTTCTTGTCTACACAATAAATAGATGAAAATGAATGTCAGTAAGTATAGTACACATCTTAAAACCAAATATGGGGTTGGCAGGTGGCAAGGTAGGTAAAGTATTGGACTCACACATGGCTGACTGTTGAGTCCCGGACTTGGAGGCTTGCTTTCTCAGTCCTCCCACCCTTTCTCTATGTCTCTCTCTGGTGAGCTCATGTGCCCTGTGGCAAATTTAAAAATGGTAATAGTGATCAATAAAATTAAATAATTCTTTAAAAAAATAAAAGTTACCTTTAAATTTGTGTTATTTGGATTATGTATTCTCTGTTACTGCACATACTCAAAATATGAATTCCTGCTCTTGCCCTTGCCCCTTCTTATTATTTTCCTACTGTTTTTTCTAGACAAATAGATGTTAACAGAACACATTAGTATACTGCATCATTGTAGGAGATCTTTCTGGGAGTAGAGTACATAGCCAAGACTCTATGAATAACTGCTGTACCATAGTGAATGAAGAATTCCATATGAGGTATGATTAGTCCTGCTCAGATGATCTCATCCACTGTAGTGGTTTGCCTTGGGTTTTATATACTCCTATACTGGTTTTTGCCTATCTTCTAATAGTAAATGCATATTTACTCTAGTTTCTTTAACTGTGATTTAAATTTTTTTTTTTTGGGAGGTTTTTGCTATAGGGTGCATGCGCTCACCAGACAGAGAAAGACAGAAAAATAGAAAGCAAGAAATCATCCCCCAGGGAGAATGGCCACGCCGCAATCCCTTCTTCTTCATTCTCTTGGGATCTTGGGCACGCACATACATGCACCCAGTGTGAGTTTTAAGCCACCGGGTCCAGGACTAGAACCACAGTTGACTACATGGGAGATGGGAGTCCAGTGACACAGCCGTTACACTAACTGCTGGTCCCCTTAAAATTCTTAATCATTGAAAAATATGTTTAGTTTATCACTAGAGTATGTTACTTAACTAGTAATGTGTCATCTTTTATTTTTATTTTAAATTAAAATAAATTTAATGGCTCTTTCACAAATAAAATAAATGTAGTAAATTTTATTGACCTTATTCCCTTATTAGTTTTGTGCATGAGCACATATACGTGTGTATGTGTGTGTGAACTTCAGCTTTTGCAATGGTTTATGTCTAATATCCTGGTTAAAATCCATTCAATTGAAACATTTATTCACTTTTAATAAAAACATTAAAATATTATCTGCACTTTTTTTCTTTAAAGACAGACATCTAATTTTCTTTATAATCACAACACTTTTTTTTTCAAATAGTGATGCTTTTAATCATTTAATTTAGAGAACTTATATTCTGTAATCTTATAATTCTGGGGAAAGCTGCATGTAAGTGACATGTATAGTGTACATACCTTTTGACATAGGGATGTTTCAGAAGCATGTGTACATTAATTTTGTGACACTACCTCATGAAACCTTGACCCATTAAAAAAACAAAGAACCCAAATAGCAACAACAAAAAAATCCCAAACTGCTCTTAGAGGAAGAAATGCCTTCCTTCCACATGGTATTCCTTCATCCTCATCCCTTTGTCCTGTTTCCAAGGCTGCAATCCATCTATAAGTCTTCATTTTGATTAACAGCCTTTCTCAGGAAGTGGGAGGCAGAGACTAAGAAGCTAAAGTCTTTGAAGTGTGTTTTTGAATCAATTTCTGCAAGCATTCCCTTTTAAACATGTAGCCTGCCAAATCTTTGTTGGATTACATTCAACTAAAGCGACAACAGAAGCACCTTTCTCCATGATACCTGTCTGCACACAACCCTCAAGGATGCAAGTCATTTGTAGTTCAGCTTCATTATGCTTACCTTAGAGACAATGTTTTTGAGAAAACATTTAATATTAATTTGTCTTTACATTTAAATTTATTAAGGCCTGTCTCTTCATTTTCATCACCGCCATTACTATTAGAGTTCATTTTAGTGGACTTATTTGAGTAAGCAAATAAATCATAATTGCCTATTTTAAGAAATGGCCAGGAATAAGTCAAACTAACTTTTGACTCACCCTTTTTGAAGCATAATTATGTATTCTATATGGTGCTAAGGAGGTATTATTACCTTATCCGAAATGGAAGTGAAAAAGAAAAAAGAAAAAAAACAATAAAACTTTTGTTGAGTATTCCTTCATTTCCGTAAGGGAAAATAAATTAACAAATTTGTTTACACCCAGCTAATTATATATTAAGGCAAAGATTATTCAATTTTTAAATGGATCTGTGAATAATTATAATCCATTCTCAAAACTGAGCTGAGAACCAAGTCCGATCTCCAAGTGGTATGATCTAATGAGAGGGCTGGTGTCTATTCAGGGGAAGTTGGTGACTATATTTCAAGAATAGAAATAGCAATATTCCAATTGCCTTTTATTCTGATGATTGGTGATGTCCTTCCTGTGAGAGTATACTTCAAGATGAGCATCACTTTTTAGAACAAGGAATTTGAAATTCCTTATGCCTAATTTAGGAACAATAAAGCCTATATTACCAAAAATTAAATTTCCAAGTTCAAATTTAATATCTCCGTTTTTTTCTTTCTCTACCAAACAAACCTGATTTCCTTTTTTAGATTTGTCTCTCCCTTGTCACCTTCAGTGTGATGCAGTCATTTAGGCTATAAAAGAGGTGGAGCAGAAGGGAGATTATAAACCAACCAGAAGGATAGTTCACAGATTTGTGTGAGTTAGCTAAAGATCTTTTAAGATGTGGTCTTCAGATACCTATATCAGAACCACCCACAATGCTTGCTAAATTGATAGATTCCTGGCCTGTCCTCAGAGCTGAATATATGCCGCTGAAGGTGGAGGCCAGTAATCTGTTCACCTGGCTCCCAGGTAAAGCTTGTTCAAATTCGAGAACACTTCTCTGAAGTTTAACATTCTCTTTGACATGTGTATTCATTTTTATGAATAATAAGTCCCTTTACACAAGTTGGGTATTCATTCTGACCAAATAAATAAATTTGTTAACAAGCTCCACAGTAGAGAGGTATAATTGGCTATCTGGTAGTTACTAACAGGAAAAGAGGGAGAAAGAGTGAATGTTCGGTGCAAAGTGTTCAAAAGCTACTTCTTAGAAAAACTAAAGGATTCTCAATAAGAATGAAACTTAAACCATATTAGTTCATGAAGATTTGTGGTTTGATTACTAACTTTTCATATTTGCCCATAGGTCATCTTTATCCTCCTGCTTCTTCATCCTTCCCTCTCCTTTTTCTCTCTCCTTTCCCCCTTTCTCTCTCTACTTTCTTTCTCCTTCTTTCACTCATTATAGAACTGTTATGAGTTGTCTTACAATTTTCACTCAGAAACTTTATTGAGTAACAAATATATTTTTCTTTTGGTGGCAAATAATCATCATTTTAAGTAGTATGGGGGTTTTGAGAGAATTGGGAAATTAGACCTAGATACAAACAGTATTTAGTATCCCTTAAGAGTATAAAAGAGATTATCAATATATTGTATAAAAATTCTGGTGATGCTTTCTCTCCATAAAGAAGCATGGTATTTATTTTGAGGTGCAAGCGAAAACTGATATAATGCTTAATAAAAACAGTTTCTTTTTATTTCTCAGTATTTAGAAATATAATTTCTTTGTCATTTCAGTTTACGTAGATACAGAAGTACATCTAGGATTTGTTTTTGTTCAGACATAGCAGAGATGTTTTCCATTGGGTGAGAAATGGATGTTAATGATTTACTAAGATGTGATGCTAAATGGGATTGGGACAGAAAATAGCAAGTATCTAGTGGGTTAATGTCATAAGAGTATTTCTTTTTATTCACATCCACTGGAGGTGGAGGCTTTCTTTCATCTCCTGTGAAGACTAGAGTGATTGATTTATAAACTTCCCCCCAGTCATACGGTACAAATTTAATCTTTTGAACAATTAAAGCTAAGAAAAACAGAAAGGGATAATCACACGTAGGTGATCTCTGTGCTTGTCCTGGTTGCCTTTCCTATGTGCTGATTATTTTCTGGGTGGTTGTGTCAGGTAAAACTTCTGTCACTGATCTGTTAACATCATAGTTCATTCTTCCTTCAGGGAAGAAGATAGTGCAGACACTAATGCTATCTCTCAGGTGGGTGTCCCCTAGCGGTGTCTTGAAGTGGAGAAATGGTGTAAGGGAACAGAGGTGGGCACATGGTGTCAGGTGGAGCCTAGCTATTGCTTACCTTCCAAAGTTGGTATCCCTCAAATCAAGGGAGTAGGAGGTACTACCTACCTCCCATCCCCTAGTCGTCCTGTGTGGGTTGCTGGAGGAGACAGTTTTAACCTCTGCAGTGAAATGGATCTTCCTAGTCTTTGGTCGATCCTGAAGAAAAGAGGAAGGCTGAAAGCCTTTAGCAGCAAACTCCCCCAGAAGCTGGGGGATGGCTACACCCAGGTAAAAGAAACTGGGTGGAGCACTAGTAGCATCCATTTTTGGCCTTTTGTTTCTCTCCTTTTCATCCTGTGTTTCACTGTGCAGTCATTACTGTGCATTCATTATGCTACCTTTCTGTTCAGAAACCATCAAGGACTCCTCACTGCCTAAGGAACACATTCCCAATTATCCATTGCTCCTCCTTTTTTATTTTCAGTCTTTCTGCCATTGCAATCCACCTTAGTTCTGCATATGTTGCATGAGTCTGTCTGTTTTTTACCTGATTCACTTCCTTGATCATTCCTTTTTCTCAAATGTTTTCTTCTTTATGTCTTGAGGTTAGGGTCAATAAAGCTGTGAATGAATCTCCATTCTAACACAGTTGTGCTTAGGTAAGTTATTTGATCTCTTTGATTCTTAGTTCTGTCCACTTATAGAAGGGGTATTTAGCTTGTAAGATCTAATGAGATGGTTCATTTTATTGTATTTCCTTCCTTTTTTCCTTCCTTCCGTCCTTCCTTCCTTCCTTCCTTCCTTCCTTTCTTCCTTCATTCCTTCCTTTATAAATTAGGTAGAGGGTGTATGTTGTTGTCAGAGAGAGAGAGAGAGAGAGAGAGAGAGAGAGAGAGGAGGAAAGCACCCCTACTGGGGCATGATCATGCTACAGTCCTTTCTCCATACTGCTGCCTTCCTGAGATTTGGGACATACATGCACACATGCCTGGCATATTTTCAAGCTTCAGGGTCCAGGACTGGAACTGCCCAGTCAGTCATGTGGGATCCAGCTGCCTTACCCACTGTGCCACTTGCTGGCCTGAGATGTGACATATAAAACATAAATTTTTTTTGTGTAGTATCCATTTATAAAGGGACGACTCAAAGAGATACTGTGCTCCTTTTATTCATTGAACTTTCTTGTATTTATTGTATTAGTTCTTTGGCATTTATTGTAACTGCACTTGAATTTGGAAGCAACATTGTGTTTGGGCACATTATCTTCTTAACTTGACCATATATATGCTTCCTAAAGGCAGGTATCCTTGCTTAGTCAGCCTTCATAATGTCTAATATAGGAAGTTTTCCATGGAGATTTGTAAATTAACATGCTTGTTTTTAAATAACAAAGCTGTCTTATATCTGAATTATAAAAGTATGGAAAGGAGAGTTTGAGGCCTACATGATTGTAAGTTAAAAAATCCAAGTAAGTTTAGATGGGCAGTTATAATAGAAACTTGGGAGTGATATAATGAACACTGATTAAAAGCTCACTAAAGGAGACCAGCAGTTGGTGTAATGGCTATGTTGCTGGACTCCTATGTATTCGACTGTGGTTCAAGTCCTAGACCCGGTGGCTTAAACTCACGCCGGGCACCTGTGCATGTGTGCCCAAGATCCTGAGAGGCGAATGGAGAAGAAGGAAAAGGGATTGTGGCATGGCCATCCACCTTGGGGGGTGATTTCTTACTTTCTGTTTCTCTGTCTCTCTTCTGTCTTTCTGGTAAGTGTATGTGCCCTATCGTATATTTATCAAGTTACAGCAGAATAAAATGTTTTAAAAAATAATTTTGATTTCCTTAGAAATTTTGAGTTTGTATATATATTCTCTCTCAAGACAAATATATAGTTAGGATATCTGATTGAAACTGTATGTTAAATTATCAGACTCAGTAGATTCATGATAAAAAGCAATGCTACCAGGAATAATTTATTATGTTTTTTTTTTGTCTGAAGTTTATTTTTTAAGTATATTCCATCATGCCCCAAAGATATTTATAGACAAAACTTTATAGAAAGACTGGTTTTCATGATTTCCCTTCATGTACTGGGCTTGTATAAGTGGCTATTGAATACTAGCCAAGATGATTCACTTTTTATCATAAAATGGAAAACTTCTTTCAATATGGTTTTTTCTGAGGTATCTGTTTTCTGGTACTAGTTAAATACCAGTAACATAGAAGGTGGTAGGGATGCACTAAACACTTTAAGATGAATAGTTTAGGACTGTTTATAAAACTGAAATTTTGGATTGTGATGAAAAGATACAAGTGGGCTATTTGGAAACAAACTGAATTTCTGAATTTAATTATCAGACTTCAGTAGATTCATGATAAAAAGCAATGCTACCAGGAATAATTTATTATGTTTTTTTTTGTGCTGAAGTTTATTTTTTAAGTATATTCCATCATGCCCCAAAGATATTTATAGACAAAACTTTATAGAAAGACTGGTTTTCATGATTTCCCTTCATGTACTGGGCTTGTATAAGTGGCTATTGAATACTAGCCAAGATGATTCACTTTTTATCATAAAATGGAAAACTTCTTTCAATATGGTTTTTTCTGAGGTATCTGTTTTCTGGTACTAGTTAAATACCAGTAACATAGAAGGTGGTAGGGATGCACTAAACACTTTAAGATGAATAGTTTAGGACTGTTTATAAAACTGAAATTTTGGATTGTGATGAAAAGATACAAGTGGGCTATTTGGAAACAAACTGAATTTCTGAATTTACTCATTTTCCTTGTTATCTCCCACTTAAAATCCTTAAATACAGAGGTGGGGGAGAGAAAGAAATTATGAAAGATCTAGAGAAATACCTAATTAGCCCAACTATTTCTACTATAGTTAGCATTTATTTCCTTTTAAAACAATTGACAGTTTATGTGTGTTTCTCATCTGCAACTTAGAAGATCAGAAAAGATAGGAGAAGATCAGAAAAGATAGGATATTTGGCATGTCATGTAGAGAGAAGGATTGCTGTCAAACACATTAGTGAAGCTGGGAAAAAAATGAAATTGAGACAAAGAACACCTGCTACTTTAACTCATTTAAAAAAGCATAATGTTCTTTACTTGCTGACTGGAAATATTGTACTTTCAGAGAAGAGAAAGTGCTAATCTAAATGGGAGAAAATTTAATGATTCACTATGCAATAATATGAAATTAGAAATATTTTAAATTGGATATTTCAGTTCGTGGGGGGGATAGATGTTTTGCATAAAAATGTTTTTGCTCATCAGGTGATGAATATTTCTCTTACATTCCAATAAAGAAAATAAAATCGGCTTGTCACTAAAGATTTTTTTTTATTGACATCTTTAGCTTGTCTTCATGCCAGTAATTAAATTGCTAATTATGTGTTTCTGTTACTGTGGTCATGCTTTTATTACATAATTGCTTTAAGTTTAGCTCAAATCACTAACAATATTTATTTAACCTTTTTGTGCATTAGATACATTTTAATATATAAAAGCCTTGGAATGAGTTCATTGACTCTGTTTTGATTAGCAAAATCAAAGGAATTATAACCTTTCTTACAGTTACATGGGTTGTTGGTCATGTTTTCGATGAGATTGCTGATAATTATTAATTTGAGAAATAGCAATCACTGAAAGACCAATTGAAATAGAAGAGAAAAAATACAAAGAGAACTTTTCAAAAACATGGTCTCCATTCCAGAAAAATATAATCGTCTTGCTTGAGGAAATTGGAAATATAAAATTAATAATTTGATCCTTAATATGTTCCAAAAAAATTTGATTAAGTTGTGGGTAACTCAGTTACCAAGC
The DNA here is from genome assembly GCF_000334495.1 of Tupaia belangeri chinensis. Classification (NCBI taxonomy): domain Eukaryota; kingdom Metazoa; phylum Chordata; class Mammalia; order Scandentia; family Tupaiidae; genus Tupaia; species Tupaia belangeri. The sequence goes on from NW_006160142.1 coordinate 10,269,610, forward strand.
TGCCCCCACCTCTCGTCTTTGAATGTAGGCATAATATTTGTCAGTGTTTCAATATATTCATGATTTTTTTCTCATTTGTTTATTTTATGCAAACCATAAGAGACATTTTTCTCAGTGAAGATTGCCTCTTTATTTTATTTTGAAATATTTGTATATTTATTTCATTAAATGAGATAATGCTTTTTCTTATTAACATAATTTCCAGTACATTAAACATATTTCTCCACAGACAGAAGAGAGGAATCAAATTAAATGACAGCTAAATCACTTGCAGCAATTTCAACTGTTAAAAGAAATAAGTGTCTCTGTTTTCTTTGTGATCACAAGATGTGCTGTAAAGGGAAATGAAATACTAAAGAAAGAAGGGAAAACATAAAGAAATAATGACTGACTTATTGCAGTAATACCATTGAGAGAAGAAAAATTCACTACAAATAAAAGGAAAAATAATATAGTGGATTTGAAAGTTACCAAAATTCATTTCTTATTGATGAGTTCAGTGGAAGCCTAATACTAAGTAAACTGATGAAAAAAAATCAATGCAATAAACTATGAATGATGAAAGTTGAAATAAATACTTTGCGTATAGAGGACCATTATTCTAAATGTCTTTAATTTTTTAATAATTCATGTCTTTATGTTTATAAAGAAAGGAAAAATTATTGCTCTGTGGACTTAAAATGCATGTAAAAAGCATGTACTAGAATCCTATATTTAGAACTAAGTCCAAATGATATTGGTAACCTTCTGATTTTTAGGACCATGCCCTATCTTTTACATAAGTGTATTAGGAGGTGGTGAATTTGACTTTTAAAAATGGTGCTGACAAAAGATGTTAGTACATTTATATAGCATACTTACTCCATTGAAAACAAACTGCTTTTCAAAAAGACAATCTCTGATCCATAGAAAGAGCAAAACTCAGAATATGTGTTATGTGTAAGTATGTATATAGTATGCTTATGAATATTCTGGAGGACAGTGATGCACTTCTTGGCAAAATCTATATCACCACACACACACACACATGCATATTTATTTATGCACACACACTGTGTGTGCGCACTTGTGTGTGTGTGTGAACTTTTTGAATACTGGTCAAGATGTTAATGTGTTCAAATTATACCATATAGGTTACCTGAATCTGAGTATTTGCAGGTGGGCTTATCCACTCATTTTTTGTCTTTTTTCATACATCATTAAAAAAAAAAAAAAAGACTAGTTAATCAATTCAATCAGAAGGCAGGCAATTCAGTAGGGGGAAAAATCATTCCAGCCATTTTTACTGAATTGATTCTGACTGAATTAACCTTCTAGTACAGTTGATCTTGTAGCCCTCTCTTCTCACATGCCTTTTTCTCCTCTTCCTCTCCCTCAATCTGGCTACACTTTAATCCTTCACTCTTTTCTTTCTCTTTTCCTCTTCCTGACTCTTCCTTTTTGGCTTGCTTTCTTTTCTTCTCTCCAGTATGCTAAGAGACTTTCTTTCTTTTCTTCTTCTCTCCAACATATGTGCTAAAAAGCCTTTTCCTCATGGATCCCTCTCTTCCCATACATGCCTTATCATGTCTCATTGCTGAGAAGTCATAAAGCTGATTTTTAAATTTTTTTATGATGAAAAATTGTATATTTGGAATTAACTGGCTGGACTCAGTTTAGATAATCCCAATTTTGTTGGCAATATCCAAAGCATCATAATCAGAAGTCAATCACACACATGCCTTCTCCCCATCAGTCCTGATTAGGGTGTTGATGTCCACATCAGCACGTTAAAACTTCTTCACAGGCTAGGTGATCTCGTGGTTGTTGGCCTTGACATCCACAATGAACACAAGTGTGTTGTTGTCTTCTGTCTTCTTCATGGCAGGCTCAGTGGTCAGGGGGAACTTGATGATGGCATAGTGGTCAAGCTTGTCTTCCCTGAGCTGCCTCTGAAGCCAGGATGTCTTGAGTTGCTGAAAGTGGGTAATGTGCAGATTTTTTTTTTTCCTTTGGCTGTGGATGCCTTTCAGCACAGCCTTCTTGGCCTTAAGAGCCTTTGGTTTGGATCCATATTTGAGAGGGGAAGGAGTTTCTTTCATTTCTTTCAGCATCATCTTGGTGAAAAAGGATTTTGGTTTTACAGACATTTGAAACTATTGCTTTGCTGAAAGCATCTGACTTTTGGTCTATGATCTGCCAATTAAGGTAATAATTGTAATTTGTTCACTTTTAGAAATTTCTTACCCCAAAGTTCTTGGGTCTCCACCTGGTAGAAACTTTTGGCTTTCTCTTGGATTGTCCCCCTGCCACCACTATTAAGCCTTTGTGAGAGAGTACGGTGTGTGGGAGCTGCAAGACAAGCAATTTTAAGAGGGATGGGTGAGGGCCAAGTTGGAGGGGGGCGATGTTAATGTTCAGGAGGCCTTTGGACATACTTCCTCTTTTTTCCTCCTTATTTTATTTTATAATTTTAGAAATACTTCCTCTTATCTTTCATTCAGGATGTGGGGGATAAGGCAAAAGTGCAGGCCACATGCAAGAGATTTTGAATTATGCATTAAGCTGATAATGCCCCAGAATGCAAGCTTGTGTCAATAAATAACTAGGCTGGTAGGAGGAAGGTAGTCACCTTACCAGTGTGGAGGGTACCACATAGGGGGAAAACTAGGCAAGAGGTGATAGGGGGCTCACATTCTTTTAGCTTGCACTGATGAAGAAGCAGAAAGAGTAAGTTAATATTGAAATTATAGCCTAATGCCTATTTGCTTTTAAATTGACTTAGCCAAGGCAACAAGACAGTTTCCAGTGTAGGCCCTAGGTGAGCAAGTTTGCATTTGTGGCAGGGTCAGCCCTTCTGTGGAGACTTATATAAAGAAATTCTGTCTGGGGAAGAAATTCATTTAAATCCCTTAATAAGACCTGTAAGCTCTTTAAAAAGGCAAGATTTTTCATGTTGAAATTTGGCAAAATTTATAATAGCATACTCAAGGTTTTGTTTCACCAAGTATTCTTTCCTGATTAATATGTAGTAGAAAAGCGGAAGTTAAGCAAGTGGAAGAAGCAGAAGGATTAAAGGATGCTATAAATTATCTCCCTGGCACATGATACAGCACTACCCACAATGCTGATGAGAACGATTCTTTAATCTTTGCATTCCTTCTCCTGCTTTAGCAAAATGCACCAATGAATGTGTCTATCTTTTCTGTGAGAAATATGCAGTAGTGTGTTCACTTGTATGTGAACACACATACACACTTAAAAATGTTTAGTTCTCTCTTCCTAGGTAATGGAAAGTTGCAGTGGGCACCCTAGTAGATGGACAGTGGAGCCTTTGCCTGTTCTTTTTCTTTCTTTTTTTTCTCCTAACTGAAAGAGGGAAGAAATTGCATAAGCATTTCATCATTTTTCTAGTTTTAGACAGTCATTTGCAGCCCTGGTTTTGCAATCTGAATCGTTTGCTTCCCCTCTTTGTAGCAACAAATACGTTTGTGAGGCCAGTTCTATATGCACACACACACACACACATACACACACACACACACACACACACACACACACACATATATATA
>NW_006160142.1:10273188-10278136 GCF_000334495.1 Tupaia belangeri chinensis
TATATATATATATATATATATATATATACATATATATATATACACACCAACAAATTAAAAATGGATCTGGGAAAACGCCCTTCTCCTCAGAGATTTGTATCAAGCAGTGTTTAAATTAAATAATTTGCCAAGTGTGGGGAATAAAGCTTTTGTAGCGGTATCTGGGGATTTTGTTCCCTTAGGAAATTCTTGCCATTTAGTACAATCTGGTGCATGCCAATGAGACACACATGCGTGCATACACACACAAGTAGATATATTTTATTTTACATCTAAATTACATTTATTTATTTGGGTTATATGCCATTTTGTGTTTGTCATTGAGTTAAAAACAAAAAAGGCAAACCTTTGCGAATGGTTGAGGTCCTTAAGATCCAAACAAAAGGGAGGGAAGAAAAAAGGAATGAGAGAGGGCTGACTTCTGGCATAAAGCCAGTTACCCCCACAGCTTCTGAACTGGGGAAGGATGGCTGTGATGGAGAGAATGTTCAGGCTCAGGTCACTGATTTTGCTCCCAGCCCATTGACTGATAGCGAAAGAGGAGCCATTGCTGTGATGAGGTGATATGATTGGACGAGCTACAAGTAGCTGAAATTAGTTGATTTCTTACTACTTGTCCTGCTCAACCAATAGCTAATCTGAACTGGATGTTAAAGAGAAGTTTTCCAGTCTAGACCTCATTTCATGTCTCTAGTTAACTCATTTCTTTAGAGCCAGATATAGAGATAGAGTCTAAGCAGCATACCTATCCACCTGTAGAGTGAATAAAATACAGTAAAGCTGGTGAGTGATATATTAATAGTAGAGACAGGGATCAAGGGAGGTAGGGGAGGAGAGACAGGGAGAGAGAAAAAGCAAGAGTGATAAGATTAAAAAATATGTAGTTATTTGTATCAGGCCTACAATTGTCTCCATATTCTTTAGAGTCCCACTTATATCCCTCACTTAAAGAAATTCTTATGAGTTACTAGTATAAAAGCTGTGAGTTAGAGTGAAACTCCCAGTTACTCTCACATTCTGGTTCCCTATTTCCTTGATGAAAATATTAGTATATTAATTTACTGGGGCTGCCATAACAAAATACCACAGACTAGGTGACTTAATTTTTTAAACAGAGATTTATTTTCTCTCAGTTCTGGAGCCTAAAAATCTGAGATCCAGATGTCAGCTTATTTGGTTTCTTCTGAGACTTCCTTCCTTGCCTTGCAAGTGATTGCCTTCTTATGTCCTCAAACAGTCACTCTTCTTCATGCGTGAATTTCCTCTTCTTTTTTAAAATAAAGAATTATTTGGGACCTGCAGTTGGCATAATGGCTATGTCACTGGACTCCCATGTAGCTGACTATGGTTCAAGTCCCGGACCCGGTGACTTAAACTCACGCCAGGTGCGTGTGTTTGTGTGCCCAAGATCCCTAGAGGAGAATGGAGGAGAAGGGATTGCAGCATGGCCATCGCTCCTGGGGGGTGATTTCTCGCTTTCTGCCTCTCTCTGTCATTCTGGTGAGAGCATGTGAAAAAAACACAAAAAAAAAAAAAAAAAAAAGAAAAAAAAAGAATTATTTATTTAATTTTATTTATCATTATTATTATTTTTAATTTGCTATAGAGCACATGGACTCACTAGAGAGAGAGGGAAAGTGAGAAAGCAAGCTGCTGGGTCTGGGACTCAAACCCCAGTTAGCCATGTGGGAGTCCAGAGTCTTAACCACTATGCCACCTACTGGCTTAAAATTTCCTTTTCTTCTAAGGAAACCAGTCATATTAGACCCACCTTAAAGACCTTATCTACAAATACATGTGGAGGTACTGGGTTTTAAGACTTTGACATGTGAGTTTTGGGGGCACACAGTTGAGCCTGTAACAACTGGACTTCCAAAATATTTGGTAGAATGATTTTGTTTTCATTCGTTTTTGCGAGCTTAGAGATTGACTCCCCCAATTTTCATTCTTTCTTTTGCATTTTTATTAATAATGAACTTAAAGTAGTAATTTATTAGTTATTGCAGGTAGTTGTGTTTTATTTTTTAAAGCAGTGAGGTTTGCAGAGAGATAAAGGCTCATGTAAGAAAACAATCTTACCTGCAGGACCAGTAGTTAGCATAATGGCTATGTCGCTGAACTGCCATGTAGCCGACCACGGTTCGAGTCAGGCGCGTGTGCATGTGTGCCCAAGATCCTGAGAGGAGACTGGAGAAGAAGGGATTGTGGTGTGACCATCCCCCCTGTGGGATGATTTCTCGCTTTCTCTCTGTTTCTGTCTTTCTGGCGAGTGCACACTCCCTATAGCAAAAACCTCTCCAAAAAAGAGAAAACAATCTTGCCTGATTTCTTTTTCCTTTTCTTTTTTTCTTAAAGTTTAAGTAAGCCATCCTTTTTTTATAGAACAAAATGACAGCATGACAGGCAGTTTTATGGTAGAGTTAGCTGACCGGAGTTTCCAATCAGCTCCTACACGTTTAACTCTGACCTTGGGCATTAGTCAGCCACGTTGTGCTTCCTGATCCTCTGTATATTGTAGATAATAAACCAAACTTTTGCAAAGAGTTGCTAGGAGGGTTAACTGAGATAATACATTTAAAGTACTTAGTATGTGCCTGGCTCAAAGAAAATGCTTAATAAATGTTATTTATCTAAGAACCATAAAAGCAAAAGATACTTCTAGAATGCTATATTTATTGTACACTGACACTGGAAAAAATGAAAAAAACGTAATACCTTTCTTGAGTTTCATTTGATTACAGACTTATTTCCTCCTTTTAGAAGTGAAGTTAGGAGCAGGTTCTTCTTTTCTATCAGTTTAAGGGGACTTTGATAGAGACTTAGATTCACAGTATGGATAAACACAAACAGACTTGGGATCAGAAGATGGCATAATGCTTAAGTCATTGGACTCCCATGTATTTGACTGCAGTTTAAGTCCTGGACCCAGTGACTTAAAACTCATGCATGGCATGTGCACGTGTGTGCCCAAGATCCCAAGAGGAGAATGGAGGAGAAGGGAGTGTGGCGAGGCCATGCCCTCTGGGTCGTGATTTCTTGCTTTCTATCTTTTTGTCTCTCCAGTGAGCCCTCACACTCTGTACCAAAAATCTCTCGATAAACACACTCACACACACACACACACACACACACACACACAAATAGGCTTTAATGTCATCTCTTGTCCTCTGGAAACCCAAAGATCCGTGGTCAAAAAGGAGACCAAAGAGAGGGACAGTTATCGAAGAGTGTGTGGAGTCTTCTGATAACTTGTGTGTCCCCAGTATCCCAGGCTTTTCTTTGAAGGATCTCAGCCTCTGTACAGTGTGAGTGGACAGAATTGGTGTGTGTCCTGTGATCTTGGACAGGGGACTGTCACCAGGCTTTCTTTTTCTATTGGAGACAGTGGCTCAGCCTCAGGGGCCACTTGACATTGAGGACTGGGCTACCAGACAGAGGTTACCCACAAATCCTCTCCAAATGTATAGTTAAGAGCCAGACACATTCTTTATTAGGCAAAGTGTTGCCAGCTACAGTCAAAATTTGGTATATACTATAATTACCTTAGTATATTACTTTAGTCTTAGCCAATAATTTACTCTTTAGACTCTCAGGGCTCAAAGTACCTTAGAATACTCTGGTGACCAAGGAAATAAAAGAATCATTGTTAAATGGTATTTTCTTAAAAAATCCCTTGACTCCATAAAATTCATACCAAGCCTCTGGCCTTGAGTTTTGTTTTTTAGTTTTTTTTTTTTTTTGAGAGGTTTTTGCTATTGGGCGTGTGTGCTCGCCAGACAGACAGACAGAGAGAGACAGAGAGACAGAAAGCGAGAAATCACCCCCCCCAGGGGGGATGGCCATGCCACAATCCCTTCTCCTCTATTCTCCTCTTGGGATCTTGGGCACGCATGCACACGCGCCCGGCGTGAGTTTAAGCCACCATGTCCAGGACTCGAACCACGGTTGACTACCTGCGAGTCCAGCGACATAGCCATTACACTAACTGCTGGTCCCTGGCCTTGAGTTTTGAAAAAAATTGGGAAGTATAAATATAGCTTGAATTGAATACAAAAACCAGGTGCTTAAACTGTGTTTAAATAACAGTGCTAATGATACTACAGCTGATGCGCATTGAATGGTTTCTTTATGGGAGACTTGGTGCTAGGCCCTTTATATTTATTATCTCATTAGTCCTCTCTATTATCTATGAGATAGGTATGTTACATCAAATTTAGGATAAACAATGAAGGAAAATGAAATGTTAGGATTCAAACTCAGGCATTTGGGTTCCAGTGTTATCTATAGCAGTAGTCACTACATTTGGATGATAATAGTCATCTGGGGGCTGGAAGGTGGCGAAGGTACTCAACTCTCACCTGGCCAACTGTGGATCAAGTTCCAGGCCTGCAGGCTTGAAACTCATGCCCAATATCCCAGGAGGAGAATGGAGGAGAAGGGATTGAAGGTGTGGCCCTCTCCCCTGGAGGGTGATTTCCCAGTTTCTCTCTCTCTATCTCTCTGGCAAGTGCATGAACCCTGTAACAAAAATCTCTCTTAAAAAAAAAAAAAAAAAAGAAGAAAAAGCAAAAGAATCATCTGGAAGAATTAAAAAATGAACAAACACATTTTCATACCATACATAAAAATAAATCCCAGAAATTCTCAAAATCAAAACCTTAGAAATCACAAATATATGAAAACATAAAACATGAGATGATTTTTAAAATTTTCAGTGAGTAAAACCATTCAGGGAACCAGCAGTTAGAGCAATGGCTATGTTGCTGGACTCCCACGTAGGTGACCGTGGTTTGCGTCCCGGACCCGGTGGCTTAAAACCCATGCCGGGCGCATGTACGTGCGTGACCAAGATCCCAAGAGGAGAATGGAGGGGAAGGGATTGCGGCGTGGCCATCCCCTCTGGGGGTGATTTCTCACTTTCTGTCTCTCTGTCTCTGTCTGTCTGGTG
>NW_006160142.1:10278167-10278945 GCF_000334495.1 Tupaia belangeri chinensis
ACCCTAAATAGAAAAACCTCTAAAAAAAAAAAAAAAAAAAAAAACCCATTCAGAGGAACAGACAAAAAGCCTTCACATTAAGTACATTACGTACCAAGTTAAAAGTCAAATAGTGAGCTTTCAGAAAGTAATAAGAAAAAGATAAATTATACAACAGAAGAATGGGCATAGATTATGAATGGACAATTAAGAGAAGAAATAAGAATAAAGCTGAAAATGAAAATTTAAAATGAGATACCATTTTTAATACATTAGATTAGTAAAATTTTAAATTATCACAAGTAGTTAGTATGGTGAGTTGTGGAGAAATGGACCCTCATGTTTTTGTAGTTGAGAGTAAAAAATGATATAGACTCTCAGAAGGGGAATTTTTCACTATCTATTAAAATTTTAAATGCACAGATCATTGATACAGAAATTCTATTTCTGGGAGTCTTTACTGCAAAAACACTTGTGTTTACATGGAAATAAAGTATAAGGATGTACTTGGAAGCATTGTTTCTTTTTTTAAATTTTAAATCCCACTCAGTTTTTTTCTGAGATTTTTTTTTTTTTTTTTTTTTTTTTGCTATAGGGCGTGTGCGTTCGCCAGAGAGACAGAAAGCGAGAAATCACCCCCCAGAGGGGATGGCCACGCCACAATCCCTTCTCCATTCTCCTCTTGGGATCTTGGGCACACACGCACATGCACCCGGTGTGAGTTTAAGCCATCGGGTCCGGGCCTTGAACCCTGGTCGACTACATGAGAGTCCTTTTTTTTTTTTTTTTTTGAGAGATT
>NW_006160142.1:10279177-10304615 GCF_000334495.1 Tupaia belangeri chinensis
TTTTGTCACCGTTGGTTCCCCTCGTTTTTTTTTTTTTTTTTTTTTTTTTTTTTTTTTTTTTTTTTTTTTTTTCTGCCAGAAGACGTGGATATTTTCCAGAGAGAGACAGAGAGACAGCAAGAGGGAGAAGGCACCCTTGCATGGTCACATCACAATCGTTTCTCCTCCATCTTTCCATTTCACTGGGATTTGGGCCATGCACCCGCATGCACTCTGTGTGTTTTTCAAGTCACTTGGCCAGGGATTCAGAACATGACTGGCCACGTGTGATCTGTCTCCCTTAACCAGTGCACTACAGGGTTGGCCAGGAGCATTGCTTTTTTATTTTTGTTTTTGTTTTGGTAAAGCTTACTTTAAGTTAGAAACTATAGTAAAAATAAAGTCAAGGCTAAACCATTCTGATTTATCCTAGGCAGTACTATGTAGCCATTAAAAATAATAAAAATAATTTTAGATCTGGATATAAATCAATATTATGTAAAACGGTAATAAGCAAAAGTCACAAACCGTATGTGTAGTTTAATTTTAATTATGTAAGATCTATATGTAAATGAATTAAAAGTTAATACATAGAAGTACTGTAGGGATGTATCTATATTTAAAAGTAATTGAGACTGGGGCCAGCGGGTTGTGTAGTGGTTACAACCCTAGATGCCCATGTGGGTGACTGTGGTTTGAGTCTTGGACTGACCTGCCTGCTTAAAAATCACACCTGGTCATATGTGCATATGCCCCAAATCCCAGGAGAATGGAGGAGGAATTGCAGTGTGGCCCATCACTTTCCCGCTCACTGTCTTTCTCTGTCTCTCTTCAGAGAGTTCACATGCCCTATGGCAAAAACCTTAAAAAAAGGAATTGGGCCAGCCCTATGGTCTACTTAGGTTAAAGGAGCCAAATCCTACATGGCCAACCACGGTTCAAATCTCAGCCCTATGTGGTTTGAGAAACATATCAGGTATTTGTGTATCTGTGCTCAAAATCCTGACAGGGTGGAAAAAATGGAGGAGGATGGATTGTAGCATAATCACATTCAATTGGTGGTTGCTTTCTCCCTTTCTTCCTCTCTCTGTCTCTAACAAGCACACATGCCCTCTGGCAATTAAAAAGAAAAGTAATAGTCCTGTGAGGGACAGCTATTGAGAAGATGAGAAAAATGTCCTTTCATGTTTTTACTTGTATTGATATATAGTGTGTTGGTTTTTAGCCATAACATATACACATATCATGTTTTCATTTTTTTCTTTTCTTTTCAGAGAGTTTTTTTTGCTATAGGGTACTTGTGCTTGTCAGAGACAGACAGAGAGAGACAGAAAGTGAGAAATCAGTTTCCATGGGTGATGGCCACACCACAGTCACTTCTCCTTCATTCTCCTCTTGAGATGTTGGGCATATATGCACATATGCCTGGTGTGAGTTTTAAGTTGCTGGGTCTGGGACTCATACCACAGCTGACAACATGAAGAGTCCAGCAACGTAACCATTATGCTGTCTGCTGGTCCCATGTTTTCATTTTTTTAACAGTGATTTTCCCAAACCTTACTGAAAATATTATTTACTTGATAACTTTTATGTCAGGATATGTGTGAATGAAAAGATAGATCATGGATGGTAGCTTATAGGTAGTTTATAATAGCTGTCTTTTAAAAAATAATTATTTATTTATTTATTTAATTCTATTTGTTATTATTTTTAAATTTGACCATAGGGAGAGAAAGGGAAAGGAAGAAAGCAAGCCGCCAGGTCTGAGACACAAACCATGGTCCGCCATGTGAGAATCCAGCATCTTCAACCACCACACCACCTGCTGGCCCCTATAAGTTTTCTTTCTTCTTTATTTTTTTAATATAGATTACTTTGTAAGTATTCTGTAGTGAGTACCTATTGGTATGGATAAAAACCACAAAATTGAGGCTCCTGAGATCTGCATTCTAAGAGATTTCTGAGTTAAGTCTAGTAGTTAGCTGGGTTTGAGAATGACTAAACAAACTGATAAAACTCCAAGTACTGAAAGGTGACATGGACCTTAGAATTTTTTTTTTTCCCCTCTCTCAGGCCTGTGCACTTGCCAGAGAAAGAAAATGAGAAATCACCTCCAGGAGAGATGGCCACACCACAATCTCTTCTCCTCCATTCTCATTTCAGGATTTTGGGTATATACAGGCACACATGTCAGGCATGTTTTTTTCAAGCTGCTAGGTTTGGGACTTGAACCATGCAGTTGGCCACATGGGATCCAATAGCCTTAACTTCCATGCCACCAGCTGGCCTTGGACCTTAGAATTTGAATATGTCAAGACAAGCAGATGGCAAAAAGGATTACATAGCTGGACTTCCATGTAGTCGACCTCGGTGGAGTCTTGGACCAGGAGGCTTAAAACTCATGCGAAGCACATGTGCATGAATGCCCAAAACCCTGAGAGGAGAATAGAGAATGGATCATGGCGTCGCCATCTCCCTGAGGGTGTGTGTGTGATTTTTCACTTTCTGTCTCTCTGTTGAGTGCATGCGTCTTATAGCAAAAACCTCCTTTTTTTGTTAAGAATTATTTTAACTTTCTTTATTTGTTTACTTAGTTTGACCAGAGAGGGACGGGGGGGTGGGGAGAGTGAGGAAGTAAGCTGCCAATCTGGGACTTGAACCATGGTCGGCCATGTGGTAGTCAAGCGCCCTTACCATCACACCATATACCAGTCCCAAAAACCTCTTAAAAAAATAATTAATTGAATGTGTTGGGACCAGCAGATGGCGTCAGGGTTACATCGCTGGACTCCCATGTAGTCCACCAGGGTAGAGTCCTAGACCCAGAGGCTTAAAACTCATGCCTGGCACATGTACCCAAAATCATGAGAGGAGAATGGAGGAGAAGGGATTACCACGTGGCCATTCCCGGGGATGGGGAGGGTAGAGGGGGATTTCTTGCTTTCTGTTTCTCTGTGTCTCTAGTGAACGCACATGCCCTATTGTAAAAAGCTAAATAAAAAAAAAAATTGAATGTGCCTAGAAAGAGTGATTTCAGTTAGGTTTTGCTTGGTAGTAAATGTGAGAGAGCATAACTGTTTTCTTTACATTTCATGAATACTGATTCAGCACTCCTTTTTTGTTTTCAGAGTCTCAGAATCCTAATGATGATGCTGTTACTCTGGTAAGTTTTCTGTATTTTCTGGATATCATACATCTCGCTGTTATTTATATTAACTGTATATGGTTGGTACTCTAATTTCAAACTCCATCATGTCTGTGTATGTATTTAATTGTTTACAGAATAATCCGTGGATGGTTTTAGAAAATACATGACTGATTCTCTTCCTCTTCTTTTCCTTTACTTCTTATTTTCTTTTTCTTAGGGATATACCACACACCTTTTCAGGTCATTGAACTCTTAGAACCTAGACATCATTACATTTCATATATGAGCACCTTCTTTTCCTGAATCTATTATTGTAAAGGAAGGGCCGAATGTGTGCGTTTTTAGAAAGAACCTTGGATTAAACTTCCTAACTTTGAAACATTCTGACATGCCAGTGCATGTTTATCTGCTTAACAGTAAGATACTTATTTCTATATTTCCAGATCTATCGATACTTTCTTAGAATATAGTTTCTTTCTGAGTGAACTGTGGAATAGGATCCATTTTCCTTGTTTGCTCCATAGTTCTGTGAATGTCCGATTTTGCCTTACGTACTTTTTGTTTTGGAGGTCAAATCATGGGTGAACTCTTATATCCCCTGATACCTACTAAAGCAATTCTCGTTGGAGAAAAATATAAAATATACATTTGTGGTTTGTCCTTATCTTGAGGATCTTTCTTTCCATTCCATATTTTGGAAGCTCAATGAAGCTATGGTTTCAAACCTTTGGGGCACAATATATAGCCCTGGTTAAGTTTTTCCTGCTTCAAAAGTAGCTATAAGAATAAGAATTGTTATAAAGCGAAGGAAAAGCTCTTCAATAATTAGGATTCATCTACAACTAGAGCATTTTATTAATTACACATTGTAATCACATGGATAGTCACAAAGCCAATCGTGCCAGTCTGTATTTAGAGATTTGTAGACAGAAGACTTAACGTAAACATAGAAATGTTAAACCTACTCAACTGTAACCTGCAAAGAAGATAACAAGAAGGATTCTGTTCTCTGTATGATTTGTGAACAATGCTAAGTAAATATTCATCATTAATATATAATAACTGTTGCTTTTGGCAGTTCACTTTTCATTTAATTTGATAATGTGTCCAGCAAATGAAGTGGTACAGGCTACAGTGTTTTACCAACACAATTGCATATTTTCAATCATTGTTAAATGAAGGCAGCTCAAGGCAAAGCTTTAACCCCCACTAGTTTTCTGTGTGATAAAAAGAGAAGGCGCTATCAATCTTTATTGTCTGTCTCGCTTACTGTAATTGCATTCAATAGTCCACTGATTCTGTTGTCTGTGCTAATGTCAGGAACAGAGGAGAGCCAGATGCTCAGACTTGATCATATGCATCCAGTGGCCACTTTGATAAGTTGGCAGCAAGTCGCTGGGTTTGATGATAAATTGTTAACGCTATAGATTATGAACAGCTGAACACTGCAAGTGTACATGGAGGAAACTTCTTACCTTGTTTTAAATCTGGCATCATGATGCTAGCTAAAGGGCATGTCATGTATTATTCAAATGCATCTTGCACTGGAAATGTGCCAATGACTCATTGTATCCCTATGAATAGTAAAAGCAACAACAACAACAAAAATCCACAGTGATTTGAACATGACATTAATGGTCCCAGGATTATGAAAAGCATTTTGAAATACTGTTTAATAGTTTTGATTATCTAATTCAACAAGAAGAAAGCTTCTGAGTTGTATTCACGTTTAATTCATATTAAATCATGTTCTTCCTGGTCATTCCTGTTATATTAGCCAATAATGAGAATGTTTTCTAAAAACAGACTGGTTTTTCATTAGTTAAAACCAATGGTAGTTTGCTGGTGAAGGGACATAAATTGGAGCTGGGGGTGAACAGTGTGTTGAAATTTGTGCCAAGATTTTGTTTTATGTGAATGGTGTTTCCTCCTAGAGAGATATGATGTAGGCCATTTGTATACACTGTATAGGCCTTATTTCCCCTGAGCCTATGTGACAGTTTTAAAACTTCAGGATTGTTAAATCACTGGACATCTATTAAAGTTGCTTTAAAAAACTGAGATAACCCTGGGTTACACAGTCTCATTCTAGAGAATGTGAGCTATTGACCACACTTTGGATGGGAAGTTCTAGCTACAACCAGATAAATATTTCTTTATCATTCTTTGGAGGAATTGCTATTGAAGTCTCTGATCATTGTGTGATTAGGTTTCCCTAAAATAAATACATATAAATAATACTGTTGGACTTAAGGACTGGGACAAGAAGGTCTCTCACCTGACAGGATGTTTCTTCTCACTAGATCATTGAAATTTTGTAATCTATTGTGTATTATTTTTTCTCTGTGCTGCCAGGAATCTCAAAACTCTTTCATGGTCACTTTTCCAAGTTTTCAGCTGTGATCTCTTCTACTCCTTCTTAATTCTTTCTCTCTTTTTAAAAATTTTTAATTAATTAATTAATTTACATTAATTCACTGAGCATCATCACAGCATACGAAATATGATTTCCCATCCAGAATATACTGCATAGTGGTTAATCATACATATTATCATATTATCATTGATAATTTTCTTTTTCTAGTTTCATATATATATATATATATTCACAAAATTTCTTAAATAATCTAACTACTTTCAATAGTAAGTTCAGCTGGTATATATATATCTATGAATACATGTCTGACTTTAGGCATAAAACTCTGAGTTGAATGAATATACTATAAAGTAGCACCTAGCTGATGCTATATAGTTTACTATGGTCATTAAATAGGTATTTTTTAGTATTTTTTTTTAATTTCAAGAAAAGCAGTTTTAGCTTTAATAAATCAAAGAAATGCTAAGAAACTTTGCTTAAAACTTAAAGCCAGGAAGCAGGTTAGGATTCTATTCAAATAGTAGGTACATGAACCTACTGACAGCTCAAGATAGGACAAAAATCCTTAAAACTGGTAAACAAAGTCTAGAAGAAATCAGCAATGTTTTAGTCAAAAATCATAAAATTCTATTTCACCAGTTCAGTCTCATGCACTTAACCTGTCTTCTGTTGTGGTCTGATCTTCCCGATTAAATTCTGGGATATAATATTCAACTCCAGACTTGTCCCCATAGTTAAGTTGGCAATTTTCTTAGTTCTTGGCCTCATATTTCTGTGTGTCTGTATTTAATTTTCCTGGTATAGCACTCTCTTCAGAACTTCTTGGAGAGCTGGTCTGGTGTTGGTAAATTCTTTCAGGTTTTGTTATCTGAGAATGTTCTTTTCTTCCCATATGAAGGATAGTCTTGCTGGGTACAGTATTCTTGGTTGAAATTGCTTTTCCCTTAACACTTTGAATGTATTTTCCCATTCTTTCCTTGCTTGCGTTGTCTCTGACAAGAGGTCTGCCGTTAGCCTGATGGTATATCTTCTGTAGGTAACTTGACGTTTCTCTCTTAATAATCTTATTATGCTGTCATTGTCTGTGCTTTTGGTCATTCTGGCTATAATGTGTCTTGGAGAAGATCTTCTTTGGTTGATTCTATCTGGGGTCCTCTATTATTTCTTGGGACTGGATCTTTGACTACTCCTTTAGGTTTGGAAAATTTTCTTCCAGATTTCATGGAATAGATTATCAATGTCCTAATGAGTCTCTTTGCCTTCTGGGATACCAATTATCCAGATATTTGTATGTTTGATGGTATCTAGTATTTCTCATATATTTTGGGCAATTTTCTTAGTCTTCGTGGTGGATTCTTCTAGGCTAGTGATTTTTTCTTCTACATCTGAGATTCAATTTTCTGTATCATCTAGTCAGCTTTTTTTTTTTTTTGAGAGTTTTTTTGCTATAGGGCACGTGTGCTCACCAGACAGACAGAGAGAGACATAGAGACACAAAGCAAGAAATCACCCCCCCAGGGGGGATGGTCACGCCGCAATTCCTTCTCCTCCATTCTCCTCTCGGGATCTTGAGCACGCACGCACACGCACCCGGCGTGAGTTTTAAGCCACCGGGTCCGGGACGCGAACTGTGGTCGACTACATGGGAGTCCAGTGACATAGCCATTATGCTAATCGCTGGTTCCCTCATCTAGTCAGCTTTTAATACTTTCAAGGGGTATTTTGACTTCCTGTAGTATAGCCTTCATTTCTTACAGGTCCATTTGATTCTTTTTTATAGTGTGTATTTCCTCTTTAAGATCTTGCAAGAATTTCCTCACCTCCTGGAACTCGTCAGCTCTATTCTCCTGCCTCTTCTGCAGTTCATTTTCTCTCTTCTCTTCCATCTCTGTTAGCTTTGTCACTAGGAATATTCTAAATTTTTTATCTGACATTTCCATGAGTTTCATTGTACTGTCTGAGAATGAAGAGAAGTTATTCTTTTCTCTTGGAGGAGAGGTAATTTCTTGCTTTCTCATATTTATTGTGACCTTGCAGTGATTTCTGGTCATCTAATGGATGGTGTGTTTCTTCCTAATTCTTGAAGTTCAATCTGGACATTCAGAGGCTTGTAGAAGGAGGTGATCTGCAATCTCTCTTCCATTCCATTTTTCACTCTCTGTGCATCAAATTAAGTGGGAATTGAGAAATATTCTGACCCTAATCATATTTAGATGTTTGGATCCTATTCACTTGGACCAGTCTAGACACTCAGCACATGGAGGTCACTAGAAATGAATCTGGAGGGACAAGTCTCAGCAGAAAATCTCTGTTTTTAGTCAATGAAAGCAATATTTCACAGCTTAAGTTAAGTAATCATCTCAGGGTGGGCCTGAGTTTTGCTTTTCCTACTAGAAATGAATCTGGAGGGAGAAGTCTCAGTAGAAAATCTTCATTTTTAGTCAATGAAAGCAATATTTCACAGCTTAAGTAGCCATCTCCCCTTGATTCTTCTCTTGTTATTTTATCTGGTTTTTCCTGTCTCTCTTTTATTGGCAGGTTGAGTATATAAGAAAAATTGATAGCAGAAAATAAGGGAAGGACAAACATTACTATGATATTTAAGGACATAATGAACCATTATGATATTGAACCATTACCAGAATAAAGACGAAAGCCTATAGTTATGACCAGTGTGGGATCTTAGTGGATTTTGGGAAAGTTACTTAAACCTTTATTAGGGTTACTTCCCAATCTTAACAAATTGGGCATAATAAAAGCATTTAATTTATAAGATTTTAGTGAGGGTTAAATTAATTAATATAAAATCATCATTTAAGAAAATAAGCAGTTATGAAGATCAAAACTTTTTACATAAGCTGGTTTTACATAAATTAATACTATACATTCTGCTCTATAAAGATAGGATAAATGTATGTCCCTAAAGCCTGTATTTACTTCTGACAACGTTTGAAATTAAGCTCAATTCTTTATATAATTTCTCCATGATTTGGTACACTACAAGTTAAATCTTACTTTAGGCAAAATGATATATGAAAATCTTGGTTTACTCATTTGTATTTGAGATGCATTCCTCTTTTTTTTTTTTTTTTATTTGCCTTGGGGCACATGTACTTGCCAGAGAGACAGAAAGAGGAAGTGGCAGAAAGCATCCCCCAGTGGGGATGACCATGTTCCAATCCTTCTCCATTTATCTATCCTGTTGGGATTTTGGGCACACATGCACTTGTGCCTGGATTGCCTCCATTTCTCATACTGCTGGCCTGAAGATTTGAACCAAGTAGTCTATCATGTGGGATCTGGCTCCCTTAACCACCAGGCCATGGGACCAACCTGCACTCCTCATTTTTATAAAAGGTGATGTAAAATTCCACCTAATCTTCTTTTTGAAGTAAAGTTATTCTGTAAGAATTAAATGTATGCAAAATTTTCAGGAGTATATTGCCCTAATGTAAGATATGGCTTCCATTCACTTAACAGTGTGAGTTCAACCTAGGTGAGTATTCTGCTCTTTGATTTGTGGTATTATTGGTAATCATTATTTTTCTTGCATTTTTTTGTTTGTTTGCTTGTGTTTTTTTTTTTTTTTTTTTTTTTTTTTTGCTATAGGGTGTGCACTCATCCAGGAGAAAGAGTGACAGAGACAGAGGGAGAGGGAAAGTGAGAAATCACCCTGGTGGAGAGGGCAGGGGGAAGACGATGGCAACATCACAATCTCTCCTCTGTTCTCCCCTCAAGATTTTGGGCATACATGCACACATGCCTGGCATACTTTTCAAGCCACAGATTTCAGTACTCAAACCACAAAATTGGCCATGTGGGATCCAGTGCTTTTACACCACCTTCTGACACTCTCCTGTTTATTTGTTTCTCCTAGTTTCCTTGGCCTTAGTCACTGCTCTTTGCCAGTCTTCCCTACTTCCTATCTGTTGCCACTCAGTTTCTATATAGAGTGCCAGGGACTTGGTTTCTTCTTTGCTCCACTTATGCAATCCACTCTTGGTGACTTCATCTAGCTCCAGGGCTTTAAATGTCATTTATTAAGCATATAGCTGCCCAATTTCTGTCTCCAAGGTGATCCCCTCACAGAACTTCAGATTTACATACACCATAGGCATCTAAAACTTACCTTGATTTTTTCCCACTCCCCTAGGCCATCGTATTCCCCAGTGATCTGAATTTTAAAAAGCATTACTATCATGTAAAATTGCTCAAGCCAAAAACTTAGTTATCATCCTTGATTTCTCTCTTTCCTCATTACCACACAATCCATCAGAAAGTCCTGCAGGGTCTATCTCTTGACCATGTCTGAATCTTTCTGCTTCTGCTCTTCCTTTCCACTCCAGCCCCTATGAGCCACTGGCCACTCTTGCTTGTATCACAGTAGCCTCCTGGAATCTTTGCTTTCCCTCTTGATTTGCTTACAGTCTGTGCTCCATACAGCAGCACAATGGATAATTTTATTTTATCCATTTATAAAGTCATACTGTGGACTTCTTTCTAAATCTCTCCAATGACTTTCCATCACACTTGAGATAGAGGCCAAAATTTCTGTCATTGTCTGTGAGGCCCTACATTTCCAAACTCATGTCTTAGATCATCTCATTCTTGTACTTTAGATACTAACATTACCCTAACCCAGGGCCTTTGCACAGACCACTTTTACTTGGAACATTCAGCACCCTTTTACAGGACTGGCTGCTTCTGATTAGGCAGGTCTCAGCTTAAATGCTATTTCCATGGGCATTCTTTTTTTTTTTTTGAGAGATTTTCACTGTAGGGCACGTGCGCTCGCCAGACAGACAGAGAGAGACATAGAGACAGAAAGTGAGAACCACCCCCCAGGGGGTATGGTCACGCCGCAATCCCTTCTCCTCCATTCTCCTCTCGGGATCTTGGGCACGCACGCACACACGCCCGGTGTGAGTTTTAAGCCACCGGGTCCGGGACACGAACCACGGTCGACTACGTGGGAGTCCAGCGACATAGCCATTACGCTAACTGCTGGTTCCCTCCATGGGCATTCTTGACACACATCTCGACTGTTTCTCACATCAATGCATTTAATTTTTTCAAAGTTTATCATTGTCTGATGGCTTTCTTCTTTATCTGTTCATTTTTTGTATTGCATGTAAGTTTCATGAGAACAAGAACATTTTTATCTTGTTTGCCCTTGAGCTCTGTGTTCTGCATACCAGTTGGGACTATTGACTCGTGGAACAGATTCACTAGGTTTGAATGCTATCACCAGTACTCACTGCTGCGGTAGTTCCCACCAGTTGCTTTGCTCTGAGTGGCTCAGTTTTCCTGTGTGAAAATGGAGTCTATATTAGTTTCTGTTCATACTGCTGTTTTAGGGAATAAAGGATATGATACATGAGAAATGCTAATGACAGACAGGTCAGGCATTAAGTAGATTTTAGCCATTTTCTTCCTTAGAATTTTACAATGATTTAGTATCTATTATATGAAAAGATACACAATGATATTTTCACGTGTTGTTGATATTTTGAATTTCATCTATTTAAATATTGATTTATGAAAATATTTTATTTTCATACACAAGAATTTATGAAAACTGAAATTTAAAGTTTTTGACCTTAGAAGAGTAATTACATATTTATAATATTTAACTCAATGACATATGAAAATCATGTTATTAAAAATATTTTTAAGGGAGATTTTTGCCATAGATTGCATGTGCTCACTGGAGAGATAGAGAGAGACAGAGAGACAGAAAGTAAGAAACCCCCCCCCCCGCCAGGAGGATGGCCACACCCCAGTCCCTTCTCCTCCATTCTCCTCTCAAGATTTTGGGCATGCATGCACATACAAGTGCCTGGAATGAGTTTTAAGCTGCTGACTCCAGGACTCCAACCACAGCCAATTACACCGGAGTCCAGCAGTGCAACCGTTATGCCATCTGGTGGTCCTATCATTTAAATGTTTGAGGTTGGTATATTGAATCTTTATACATTAGGCAATCATTTTTGCCACATTAGCTCACTCATAATAAATGGTGAAATCAATCATTTGACTCTTTTTTCTTAATAGAATTTTAAAGGTTGATAACTCCTTTTTTCTTACATAAACATAAACATAACTTGTTATCTGGGACAGTTAGAAATTATAGTGGAGCAAGATGATAAAATAAAAATAGTTGATATCTTTTATCACATTGGGGTAGCTTCCTTCTTTTTCTATTGGGTCATGGGAAAAGTCATAACATATTTTTCTATGAAAAAATACATTATGATTTTCCGACGACCCAATAGTTTTCTGAAAATTTTTGTCATGAATAGATATTTTATTTTTCTATTTATTTCCTACATCTACTGGGAAGATCATATAGTTTTTCTTTTTTATTATGTTAATTTGATGTATTCCATTTACTTCTTTTCAAATATGAAACAGCCTGGATATGTTAGTTATGGTTTATTTTCATACCACTTTATTATGATGTATCATCTTTTTAATATGTTGTTAATTCAGTTCGCTAGTATTTTGTTAAGGATTCTTGTGCCTATACTCATAAGATTTATTTTTTAAACTTACTTCTTTCATGAGAGTAAAGGAGAAAGAAAGAAAGAAAGACAAGTACTCTCAACAGGGTCTCACCCCCACAAACCCCTTCCCAGCCTTCCTAGCCATCAGGATCATGAACTCACATGCTCTGAGGGCACAATGTCTCCTGGGAAGCCAGAAGACATCTTCTGTGTGGATCTGGTATTGCTTGTGTTACCACTGTGTCACTGAGCCATCAGCCTGGCTTATAGCTTTTTGTTTTTGCTTTCTTTGTCCTGAGAATATCCTTGCCAGGTTTTGGTATTGGAGTTATATTAGGTCATAAAATTAAAGATAAATAAGCCCGCCTTTGCTATTTTCAGAAGGAGTTTGTATAATATAGTCCTGACTTCATTTTCAAATGTTTGGTAGGACTCACTAGTTAAATCAGATATATCTGGAGTTTTCTTCATAAGAAATATTTTAATTGTAATTGAAATTTAATTACCTAACTGGCTGTGTGAATTTTCTATTTTTTCTGTGTCACTTTCTGTAAGCTGTGCTTTTATAATAAGTTAACTCATTTTTCTAAATTCTTGAATTCCTGAATATAAATATATATAAAATATTTTTTAAAATCCTTTTCTTTTCTTTATAATCTGTGATGATATCCTTGCTTTCACTTTTTTAAGAGCTATTTATTTATTTATTTATTTATTTTTGAAGAGGGTTTTTTTGCTATAAGGCATGTGCACTTGCCAGAAAGACAGAGAGATAGAGAGACAGAAAGTGAGAAATACCCCCCCACACACACTGCAGGGGATAGCCACACCGCAATCCCTTCCCCTCCATTCTCCTCTCGGGATCTTGGGCATGCACACAAACGCGCCCAGCATGAGTTTAAACCACTCGGTCTGGGACTCGAACTGCAGTTGACTATATGGGAGTCCAGCGATATAGCGGTTATGCCAACTGCTGGTCCCAAGAATTTTTTCTTTCTTTCTTTCTTTCTTTCTTTCTTTCTTTCTTTCTTTCTTTCTTTCTTTCTTTCTTTCTTTCTTTCTTTCTTTCTTTCTTCCTCTCTCTCTCTCTCTTTCTTTCCTTCTAATTCGACCAGAGAGGAACAAAGAGAGATAGAGAGAAAGTGAGAAAACAAGCTGCCAGGTCTGGGACTCAAACCGGGGTCAGCCATGTGGGATTCAAGCTCTGTTAACCACTACGCCACCTGTTGGCTCTCCTCATTTTTATTTCTGATATTTATGCTTTGTATACTTTCTCTTTTTCTCGATCAATTTGATATAGGTTATTATTAATTTTTTTTTTCAGTTTTGCTATAGGGCGAATGTGCTCCCTTGAGAGAAACAGAGAGAGATAGAGAGGGAAAGTGAGAAATCACCCCCAAGAGGGATGGCCTCAATCTCTTCTCCTTTCTCTTCTTGGGATTTTGGGCACTTACACACATGCACCTGACATGTTTTCGAGCTGCAGGTTCTGAGACTCAAACCATGGACTTAGCCATGTGGAATCCAGCCACCTTAACCTGTGCACCACCTGCTACTCCTGTTAGTAATATTTCAAAATTTTGGTCTTTTTAATTTTGTCTATTGATTTTTTTTTGACTCAGTTATCATTGATTTTTACCTTTATTTTTTCCTTTTATTTGGTTTAGTTTTCTTTTTTATCTTAAGATAGAAACTTAGATCACTGATTTTATGTGTTTTTTTTTTGGATCCTTTTCTAATATAAACATAAACTATACATTTCTCTTTAACCACTACCTTAGCTATATGCCACTATTATTGATACTTTGTGTTGTTTTTACAATTCAGTTTGAATATTTTCTCTTTTTTTTCTTTCTTTTTCTTTTTCTTTTTTCTTTGTGGAGAAGTTTTTGCCTTAGGGCAGCCAGAAAGAGAGACAGAGAAACAGAAATCGAGAAATCATCCTCCAGAGAGGATGGCCACGCCGCAACCCCTTTTCCTCCATTCTCCTCTCAGGATCTTGGTCACACACGTACATGCACCTGGCTTGTGTTTAAGCCACCAGGTCCGGGACTGGAAGCATGGTTGACTTCATGAGAGTCCAGCGACATAGCCATTATGCTAACTGCTGGTCACTTTTATTTTTTGCCAGAGGGTGTGTACACTCACTGGAGACACACACACACACGGAGAGAGAGAAAGAGAGAGAGAGAGAGGGAGAGAGAGAGAGATAAAGCATCCCTTAGACATAGGTCATGGTCAAGCCACAATCCCTTCCCTACATTCTCAACTCCTTTTGGGACTTTGACATGCATGCACATATGCTTGGCATGTTTTTCAGGCCACCAGTTCTGAAACTCAAATAGCGCAACTGGCCATGTTGAGCCAGACTTCTCAACCACCATTTCATGAGCTGTACTCACTTTGAGTATTTCTAATTTCTCTTAATGATTTCCTCTTTGATTCACTGGGCAAATAAATGACTATTTACTTTTCAAATATTAGGGTTTTATTTTTTCTAGTGACACTTTTTTTGCCCTCTATTTCACATTTTTCTATTTCTATTCTATTATCATGAGAAAAAAATTATAGAATTTTCCATAATCTTTCAATCTTTCTAATTTCTTTAGATTCATTTATGGTCAACTGTGTACTTGAAAAGAGTGTGTATTCTTTATTGGGTGTAGTATTCCATAATGTCGAGGAAGTCAAGTGTGCAAGTATTCTATACCCTTTAGCTGATTCGTTCTATCAGTTTCAAGAAAAGAGTGTCACAATGTGCAATAACAGCATGTATTTGTATGTTTCTATATTTCTATCTATTTATTTCAGGTCTCTTGGAGCTCTGTTATTAGGGACATACACATGTATGACTGTCATTTCTTCCTGATACATTGAACCTTTATTATAAAATGTTCCTTTTTTGTTTCTGGTAATACTTGTGACTGGAGTCTAATTTGCTTGATGTTATTATAGTTATACTAGTTCCTTTATACTTACTCTTGGCTGCAGATTAACTTTTTAATCTTTTCTTCTTTTAAGTTGTTGTATTTGAAGTAAATCTCATGCATGGATGTATGTCTTGTTTGTTACTCAGCCTGATGATTTCCTCCTTGTAATTTTCTGTGTAATTAAAAATATAGTTGGTTTAAGTCTAGAATCTTGCCTTTTTTTCTAGTTACCTCATTATTTTCTAGCTTTTTAATTCACATCTCTCGCCTTATTTTAATGACACATTTTAAAAGATTTTCTAACTTTATTTCCATATTAACTTTCTTTAAGAGAGATTTCTGGTATAAGGCATGTGCACTCACCAAAGAGACAGAGAGTGAGAGAAAGAGAAAGAGAGAGAGAGAGAGAGAGAGAGAGAGAGAGAGAGAGCATGCAAGAAATCACCTCCCAGGGGGATGGTCACACTGCAATCCCTTCTCCTCCATTCTCCTCTGGGAATTTTTGGGCATGCATGCACACGTACCTGGTGTAGGTTTTAAGCCACGGGGTCCAGGACTTGAACAGTGGTTGACTACATGGGAGTGCAGCAACCATTATGTCCTCTGCTAGTTCCTACTCTTTGGATTTTTTTCCTTTCACATTTTTGTTTAGGGTTGCTCCAGAGAATAGGCAACACAAGTTAGCCATACAGTGCAGTGGTTAAGTATACTCAGAAAGCTGGGTCCTAATAGCCAATTAGGGTTTGAGTCCCAGCCCAGGTGGCATGAAAAATATACTGGGCACATATGAACATGCCTAGGATTTTGACAAGATGCAGAATTTGAGGAAAAATTATTGCAACATGACTAGAGTCTTTTGGGGAGTGCTTTCTCTGCCTCTCTTACTCTCATGTATGCACACATGTCCTTTGGCACTAAAAAGGAAAAAAAAATGTATTAGAATATGGCTCTCAAAACATCTAACTAGTTAATTTAGCTCTTAAAATAATGCTGTGGGCTGGGTCCAGCAGTTGGAGTGGTGGTTAAGGTGCTGGACTCCCATGTGGCTGACCATGGTATGAATCCCGGATTGGTGGCTTGCTTTTTTTCTCTCTTTGGTCAAACTGAATAAATACAATTAAGTGAATAATTTTATTTTATTTTATTTTTTTTAGAGAGAGAGATTTTTGCTTAGGGTGCATATACTCATCAGATAGAGAGAGACAGAAAGCGAGAAATTACCTCTGCCCCCATGGAAATGGCCACGTTGCAGTCCCTTCTCCATTCTCCTCTTGGGATTTTAGCCATGTACGCACACATACCTGGCATGAATTTCAAGCTGCTGGGTCCAGGCCTTGTACTGTGGTCAACTATGTGGGAGTCCAGCAATGTAACTGCTATCTGCTGGTTCCTAAATGAATAATTATTAAAAACTATTTTAAAGAGTTAAAAACAAAAAAAAAACTTAAATAATTAATTCCATGGAATAGAAGATATATGATAAATACTTGTTCAATATTTTAAATGACAAAATTCACAGAGTTATATTTTTTGGTTAATGATTTTGAATTTTATCTACTTATGATACTGATTTTTAAAGATATTTCAACTTTTGGGACCTGGAAAGATTAATTGAATATAACTTTTTTCAAATGATGTGGTAATAATATTATGTTGCCATTTAAATTTCTAAAATTGGTAGATTTATTCTTAATATATTCTTCAATAAATTTAACAGATTGTTCTACTCATCCTAAATGGTGAATTTACTTCTCTATAGAAATTAGAATGAGTAATAACTTTTTTTTCATGACATAAGAAAGACTTGTCAATTTGGTATTTATCAGTTACTTCAATAATCTGAAATTCTTGGAAAGCCAGTACTACTTTCAGTTGCATCTGCTAACTCTTAGATATATCTGAACTCATGTTTTCTTATGTGTATTATATTATAAATTATGAACACTCATCCTTGGTATGGCATTATCTTGGAAATCCTGTGCTGTCTCGATTGAGTGTACATCTAAAGAGATTTTATTTTCTGTCCCAAGGGCTAGCCTAATCTGTGTACAGTGTTTATACTAATTTCATAATTTAGGAATTCCCAAATCGTAGAAATCTAATCAATATCCTCTGTACATTTTCAAGAATGGTCATCATGCTGCCTGTAGGTTCTTTCTCCAGTTTTTTTCCCTCACTCTCTAATACCCAGTGCATATCCTTGAGGTAGAGGCAGGTGGTGTTATTCAGAAAACTTCAACTTCAACCCTGTCTCTAGCTCTGCCCTAATTTATCAATGATTTACTTTAAGCCAAGATTGTACTTACCCTGAAGGAAATTCTGGTGACTATTCTTTCATCAAGAAAAAAAAATACCTTCAAAAAGGATATTAAATGTCTGCTTGCATATACTGTATAACCCTACCAATTTGAAATAAATGACTTGCTAATTTAAATGTCTTACAAATTAGTGGTCTGAATTGGTAAAATGTTTAAATTATAAAAATGTTAGGTATCTGGGGAGCAGGTGGCATGAAGGTTAAGCTGGTTGGATCCCACGTGGCTGACTGCGTGGTATGAGTCTTGCATCCAGCAACTTGAAAATCACTCCGAGTGTGTGTGCATGTGTGTCCCAAGTGGAGAGGGGATAGTCATTCCCACTGGCAGGTGATTTCTCATTTCTCTCTGTCTCTGTCTCTTTTAGGCAAATTTATGAACCCTATAGCAAAAACTAAAAAAAAAGAAAAAGAAAAAGCTGGGTATGTGAGGGGTCATTCAGAATGGAGGAAGACTTTACAAAGGGATAACCGTTACAGGGTGATCCACAGAAGGAAATAACTTGCTTGCAGGCTAGGAATGGTAAACTACTTTAAAGTAACACATCTATTTACAAGAAATGTTGTAGACATACAAGTAGAGACTAAGTAGCTAAAAACATGTTGCTGGATATCTGTCCTTTATTACCTTCCTTAATGGCTGTAAGACTAGTCTATAGTTAGCATATTCACCTTCTAAATGCAAAGTCCTCCAAGTATTTCAAACATGACATGAGCATCTACTATAAGCCAAACACTGCTGCTCTTCATGGCTGGTCATGTGGTTTTAACGGTGCTTAGAAAAGGCCGATAGGTGGTGTGGTGGTTAAGGTGCTGGACTCCCATGTGGCCAACCACAGTTCAAGTCCTGGACTTGGTGGTTTGCTTTCTCATGTTCTTCTCTTTCTCTCTCTGGTCAAAGTAAAATAATAATAATAATAATTACAAAAATAAATGAATAATTATTTTTAAAAAGTGCTTAGGAAACAAATCCATTTCTAAAATGGGCATAGTTCCTCATCAGAATTTTCTAGCACAGAAAGAACATTTTGCTGCAAGTATGAACTGGACTAATTTCTGAGTTACATAACTACATCATTAAATCTTACTTCTGTGATTATTTTTATTTATTAGCACTTCTTGTCAATTAACTATAGGAGACACTTGCTTTTGTTTCATTTCTTGGTAATAACTTTTTTTTTTCTCCTCTCTCCTTACCCTTGGTTATTGAATGGTGTTGATAAAAATATCTTTAGACCTTACTTAAAAATAGAATGTGTTTACTAGTTGATAGCAATGATAACTGAGAGCAAACTCTCTCATTTTTCATATGATTCCATGTCTATGGAAATTGTGTGTCCTTGACAGTTCCATAGTTTGGATTTTTTTTTTTTTTTTACAGCTAAGTTACTGTTCTGTTCTCTTTGGTCAAACTGAATAAATACAATTAAGTGAATAATTTTATTTTATTTTATTTTTTTTTAGAGAGAGAGATTTTTGCTTAGGGTGCATATACTCATCAGATAGAGAGAGACAGAAAGCGAGAAATTACCTCTGCCCCCATGGAAATGGCCACGTTGCAGTCCCTTCTCCATTCTCCTCTTGGGATTTTAGCCATGTACGCACACATACCTGGCATGAATTTCAAGCTGCTGGGTCCAGGCCTTGTACTGTGGTCAACTATGTGGGAGTCCAGCAATGTAACTGCTATCTGCTGGTTCCTAAATGAATAATTATTAAAAACTATTTTAAAGAGTTAAAAACAAAAAAAAAACTTAAATAATTAATTCCATGGAATAGAAGATATATGATAAATACTTGTTCAATATTTTAAATGACAAAATTCACAGAGTTATATTTTTTGGTTAATGATTTTGAATTTTATCTACTTATGATACTGATTTTTAAAGATATTTCAACTTTTGGGACCTGGAAAGATTAATTGAATATAACTTTTTTCAAATGATGTGGTAATAATATTATGTTGCCATTTAAATTTCTAAAATTGGTAGATTTATTCTTAATATATTCTTCAATAAATTTAACAGATTGTTCTACTCATCCTAAATGGTGAATTTACTTCTCTATAGAAATTAGAATGAGTAATAACTTTTTTTTCATGACATAAGAAAGACTTGTCAATTTGGTATTTATCAGTTACTTCAATAATCTGAAATTCTTGGAAAGCCAGTACTACTTTCAGTTGCATCTGCTAACTCTTAGATATATCTGAACTCATGTTTTCTTATGTGTATTATATTATAAATTATGAACACTCATCCTTGGTATGGCATTATCTTGGAAATCCTGTGCTGTCTCGATTGAGTGTACATCTAAAGAGATTTTATTTTCTGTCCCAAGGGCTAGCCTAATCTGTGTACAGTGTTTATACTAATTTCATAATTTAGGAATTCCCAAATCGTAGAAATCTAATCAATATCC
This sequence comes from Tupaia belangeri chinensis, assembly GCF_000334495.1. Lineage (NCBI taxonomy): Eukaryota > Metazoa > Chordata > Mammalia > Scandentia > Tupaiidae > Tupaia > Tupaia belangeri. Next base: position 10,298,853 of record NW_006160142.1, read on the forward strand.
TCTGTACATTTTCAAGAATGGTCATCATGCTGCCTGTAGGTTCTTTCTCCAGTTTTTTTCCCTCACTCTCTAATACCCAGTGCATATCCTTGAGGTAGAGGCAGGTGGTGTTATTCAGAAAACTTCAACTTCAACCCTGTCTCTAGCTCTGCCCTAATTTATCAATGATTTACTTTAAGCCAAGATTGTACTTACCCTGAAGGAAATTCTGGTGACTATTCTTTCATCAAGAAAAAAAAATACCTTCAAAAAGGATATTAAATGTCTGCTTGCATATACTGTATAACCCTACCAATTTGAAATAAATGACTTGCTAATTTAAATGTCTTACAAATTAGTGGTCTGAATTGGTAAAATGTTTAAATTATAAAAATGTTAGGTATCTGGGGAGCAGGTGGCATGAAGGTTAAGCTGGTTGGATCCCACGTGGCTGACTGCGTGGTATGAGTCTTGCATCCAGCAACTTGAAAATCACTCCGAGTGTGTGTGCATGTGTGTCCCAAGTGGAGAGGGGATAGTCATTCCCACTGGCAGGTGATTTCTCATTTCTCTCTGTCTCTGTCTCTTTTAGGCAAATTTATGAACCCTATAGCAAAAACTAAAAAAAAAGAAAAAGAAAAAGCTGGGTATGTGAGGGGTCATTCAGAATGGAGGAAGACTTTACAAAGGGATAACCGTTACAGGGTGATCCACAGAAGGAAATAACTTGCTTGCAGGCTAGGAATGGTAAACTACTTTAAAGTAACACATCTATTTACAAGAAATGTTGTAGACATACAAGTAGAGACTAAGTAGCTAAAAACATGTTGCTGGATATCTGTCCTTTATTACCTTCCTTAATGGCTGTAAGACTAGTCTATAGTTAGCATATTCACCTTCTAAATGCAAAGTCCTCCAAGTATTTCAAACATGACATGAGCATCTACTATAAGCCAAACACTGCTGCTCTTCATGGCTGGTCATGTGGTTTTAACGGTGCTTAGAAAAGGCCGATAGGTGGTGTGGTGGTTAAGGTGCTGGACTCCCATGTGGCCAACCACAGTTCAAGTCCTGGACTTGGTGGTTTGCTTTCTCATGTTCTTCTCTTTCTCTCTCTGGTCAAAGTAAAATAATAATAATAATAATTACAAAAATAAATGAATAATTATTTTTAAAAAGTGCTTAGGAAACAAATCCATTTCTAAAATGGGCATAGTTCCTCATCAGAATTTTCTAGCACAGAAAGAACATTTTGCTGCAAGTATGAACTGGACTAATTTCTGAGTTACATAACTACATCATTAAATCTTACTTCTGTGATTATTTTTATTTATTAGCACTTCTTGTCAATTAACTATAGGAGACACTTGCTTTTGTTTCATTTCTTGGTAATAACTTTTTTTTTTCTCCTCTCTCCTTACCCTTGGTTATTGAATGGTGTTGATAAAAATATCTTTAGACCTTACTTAAAAATAGAATGTGTTTACTAGTTGATAGCAATGATAACTGAGAGCAAACTCTCTCATTTTTCATATGATTCCATGTCTATGGAAATTGTGTGTCCTTGACAGTTCCATAGTTTGGATTTTTTTTTTTTTTTTACAGCTAAGTTACTGTTCTGTAGTAACATTCTCTTCAAATACTAGCAAAAATATGAGAAATCTAGGGCTACCGCCATACCTGTGACAATTAAGTTTTGATAAAAAACTTAGTGACGTAGTAAGAAAATGGGAGTTGATAAGGTAAAGAGAAAACAAAATACTGGGAAGAGCATTATTTCCAGTAGATACTATAGAAATTACCAAACTATTTAGACTACTGCTCCCTTCTGAGCAGGAATAGTTGGGGCATTGGTGTATTTTCAAACTATGTGGAATATTTTCCTAAGAGTAGACTGTAAACTCAGCCCAAATACTTTACATAAAGATACTAAACAAATACTATATATGGTCACATGTGTATCCCTGTACATGTTTTTGATAAAAAAAATCTTATCATAAAATACTTGTCTACTTTGGCAAATCAATATGAGTGTATTTATAGCCATGGGAATTATTTAACGTTACTTGATAATCTCTTGTTTTGTTTACACAGAAAAATCCTTAAGTAAGAAGCAGAGAAAACAAAAAAAGTGGTTTGTTAAATTCATATTACCTACTGTTCTTTCTTTTTTTCTGTATTTTCTTCAAATTAATCAATTAAAATGCACAGATGTTCAATTAAAACTATAAAAATTTTCCATGGCTACAGCTGTTTTGAGGCTGCATTGTTGAAAATTTAACATATCTAGTAATGATTCCCTCTCAGAAGAAATTAAATTAATGACTCTTTGCTAGATTATTTTCCATTTGATAAATTAAACAAAATTAGAAAAAAACCTGAGAGTTACTCTGCCTGCTACATTTATTAATTAGCATGATAGACTAGCAGATATTAATATGAAAAGGCAACAAAAAGGAAAATGTTTCTTATTTTTCAAGTGAAATTCCTTTAGGACTGCAGTTTATCTTTTCAGCAAATGGTTACATGGTATAAATTATTTAGATTTCACCTGTAAATAGCAGACAAGTGACAAATTTTATCATCCCACATGATAGAGACAGCAGAGATGTGATCATATAAGGCTGATGTAACATTTTTCTTCACATTTTTGTCTGCCTCATACATGATCATCAGTGATCCTTAAATAATAAGTAGAAAAACAGAAATTTTTTCTTGTTATGTTGCTTTATTGCCAGGAGAATTTGGTATTTTTTCCTCATTCCCAATTTATTATTTAAATTTTAAAGATTTTCCTGTTCAATTTATTTTTCTTATACAAAATCTAATAGATGCTCGTTGTAGCAGCGTTCTCCAGAAGACCAGAATTGACAGGGTGTGTGTGTGTGTGTGTGCACGCGCGTGTATGTGTGTTTGTATACACATGAAGGGGCTTCAAACAGTTTTTAGAAAAGTGAAATTAGAGTACAGGTTTATTGCAATGGCCCCAGATTTTGAAATCCATGTTGTAGCCATTTCATACTATACATTTTCCATGAACTTTTCAGTAACTCCTCACATGTGTAGGAGAGAGAGAGAGATTATTTTAAGGAATTTGCTCTCACAATTATGGGGACTGGGAATTCTGAAATTTGTAGAGTAGACTGTAAACTCAGGCAGGAGCTGTTACTATTCTATTTAGTCTGAGATCTCCAGGGCAGGGCAATTAGACTGAAGAGTCAGGCTGATCTCTGTGTTGCAGTCTTGAAATAGAATTTCTTCTCTGGGAAATCTGCTTTGCTTCTTCAGGCCTTCAACTGATTGAATGAGACCCACCCACATTGTGAAGGGCCATCTACTTTAAATTGTAATTGTAAATGTTGGTCACATCTGAAAAATGCCTTCACAGCAACATCTCAACTGGTGCTTGACCACACAATTGGGCACAATAGCCTAGATAAGTTGATAAATAAAATGAACCATCATACTAATTAAGGGAATTCTAGAAAATAAAAATGAACTGACAGTGGATATTATAAAAGTACCTGTAATCAAGCCCTTTCAAATGATATTTGCTAACTTTTTTTTGAGAGGTTTTCGCTATAGGGCACGTGCGCTCACCAGACAGACAGAGAGAGACATAGAGACAGAAAGCGATAAATTACCCCCCAGGGGGGATGGTCACGCCGCAATCCCTTCTCCTCCATTCTCCTCTCGGGATCTTGGGCACGCACGCACATGTGCCTGGCATGAGTTCTAAGCCACTGGGTCCGGGACACGAACCGCGGTCGACTACGTGGGAATCCAGCGACATAGCCATTACGCTAACTGCTGGTTCCCGATATTTGCTAACTTTTCAATGCACAATCCCAGAGCGTTTCTCTTGTGTTTATACAAGGAGGATTCAAAATGTCTCAAAAATGGAATTAAAGCATGAGTTTGTGCTGGTGCAAAAATATTTTTGAAATTCATACATAGTTATTTTATAATTGCATTTTTTCATTGATTTTTGAAAGAACCTCTCATATTTTGTCACTATTTTTTAATTTAAGAGTATAGACACTTTATTAAATTAGTTCTATTGCAACTTATGTTTACTAGCTGCAGTATAATCAGTTGAAGGGCTTGTCAGACCCTTAGGTATTTGATTTTATAGGGGGGGTTTATGTGCTCCTGCTCATCAGAGAGAAACAGAGAGGAACAATGAGAAAGAATTCCATCAAGAGGAATGGTCATGATCCAATCCTTTCTCTCCCATTTCTTCCTTCTTTTGGGATTTTGGGCATGCCCCCCTACACACACACTCGATGTGTTTCTCAAACTGCAGGGTTTAGTACTCAAACTATGCAGTTGGTCACGTGGGATCTATTGATAGTTCGTTCATGTAACCACCAGGCCACAGGCTAGCCCCATACTTGTCTTTTAAATGTATTATGATGCATACATTTGCTAGTTAAATATATGCAGATTTTAAAGCTTTTTGCAAGCATTGCTAAATTGTTTTCAGAAACATACCAGTTTACATTCACAATGGCAATGTTACAGTAGGTTATTTCTCACTCTCCTTTTCAATATTAGGTGTTGGAATAAAAAAAAATTAATCTGAAAGATAAAGAAAATCTTTAGTTGTTACTTTAATTTGAATTTCTTTGATTTCTGGGTGCTATTGTATGAGTTTCTTAGGTTTATTGATTTTTTTTAAACAGAGATTTTTGCTATAGGGCATGTGTGCTTGCCGGAGAGACAGAGAAACAGAAAGCGAGAAATCAAACTCCCCGGGGGTATGGCCATGCTCCAATCCCTTCTCCTCCATTCTTATCTTGGGATTTTGGGCATGCACACACACACGCCCAGCATGAGTTTAAGCCACTGGGTCTGAGACTTGAACTGTGGTTGACTACAGAGGAGTCCAGCTATGTAACCATTATGCCATCTGCTGGTCCTAGATATTTGTAGTTTTTTGTGAATTGGATACTTTGTCCAATTTTCATTAAGATGTTTGTTTTACTATAAAAACAGCATGTAAGATATTGATATATCATTCTAAATAATAAATTGCCTCATATATATATATATATATATGTATGTATATATATTTAAATCACTTTATTTCTCTTATCTATTGCAAATACTTCCCCTCATTTGTTATTTGCTTTACATTTTTGTCTATAATTTCATTTGATAGACTGAAATTTTTGCCTTTGTTTTTGAACAACAAATTCATCTACTTTTTGGTTGTGTTGTGCTTTGATATCATATATTTCAGCCTTCCCTATGCCAGGGTTATATATCTTCTAGTGCCAATATAATTTTCTTTTTCTTTCTTTGTGTTCTGGAATTTGATGTGTGGTATGAGGTAGGGATTACTTTTCAGTTTACAATTTTGGCTAAAATGCAAATTTTCTATTTCTATATGTGAAGGAGATGGTATGCAAAAGATTGAAAAAGCTAGAAAGGAATGATTTATCAGTTTCACAATGTATATATCCAATAAAGACCATAGTGATTTGTGATATCATTATTCTGTCTAAAATATATATATTATATATATATAAAAAAAACACCAGTTGCCTGAGGCTTCGGTGCGAGTGGCTGCATTGTATGTTCATGTATGTATATGCACATGCAAAAGAGCATGTCTATTGGATGGCAATTCAAATTGTGGGAACTGTTTTTGATGGCTCTCTGCAATATTTCTGACTCCAATATTTTCATAGACTTGGGCTTCTTTTTTCATGGACAATGCCTGCATCTTTAATCATCCATCACACTAGATCAAGCAGTATTAGTTATAGTTTTTGACAG
>NW_006160142.1:10304708-10320230 GCF_000334495.1 Tupaia belangeri chinensis
AACAAGATACTGCTTATTATCTGTGGACAAATTCTGTTCATGATCAAACTTTGTTACCAATAACTAAACTGAGGCAGAAATTTTATGATACCACTCCCTAGCTTAGTACTGACTGTTGCCTTATTATTACTTTTTTCTTTGTTTTTTGGAGAAGTTTTTGCTACAGGGCATGTGTGCTTGCCAGAAAGACAGAGAGACAGAAAGCAAGAAATCACCCCTTAGGGGATGGCTATGCTGCAATCCCTTCTCCTCCATTCTCCTCTCGGGATCTTGGACACGCACGCACACACACCTGGCGTGAGTTCAAGCCCGGGTCCGGGATTCAAACCACGGTCGACTACATGGGAGTCCAGAGATACAGCCATTATGCTAACTGCTGGTCCCATCTTATTATAAGATTTTTTACCCCCATCTGAAACATCTTCTATTTGTATTTTCAAAACCTCACCCTACATAGTCTCCTTTTCTCCCCAATCTTAAAATATCTAATCACTCTCATCATCAATTTTCCATTACTAAATGTGGGGTAGGAAACAGTGATGTGAAATTTTAAGAGACCTATATAAAGAGTTATGATTTTCATAATTGCCAAAAGGACGTAGTCTTAGTAGTTTGTCAGTATTGGGACCAGCAGTTAGCATAATGGCTATGTCAATGGACTCCCATGTAGTCAGCCGTGGGTCGAGTCCCAGACCCAGTGGCTTAGACTCATGCAGGGAGCATGTGCATGTGTGTTTTGACAGTATGTTTCAGATATTCACCAATTTATTTTAGATGAATAGTCTCCTTTTTTTCAGGGTTATTTTAAAGGTTTTTTTTTTAATGTGCAAAATTCCTTATTAATATATATAAGATTTTTATTGTTTGTAACACTGCTTGAGACTTGAAATTTCTAAGAGATGGGGCTTAACATTTTTTCACTTTATCAAGCTCCCCAGATTTTCAACATAGCCATTAAAATTTTAGAGGCACTAGATTACTGGATTTGGTTTTGTAATTGGTTTACTTGGGGGAATTTTCTCATGAAATATTTTGAAAACAATAGGTAGAAGTGCCTAGCATTTTGTTGGGCACAGAGTAGGCATTGCATAAATGTGCATTACTTATTTCATTTGGGTTTTAAAAACAGTTAATAAACTTATGTGTACTGGTTTATTCTACATTTGTGACTCTAAGGACACTTCCATTTAAATACAATTATTTTACAACATATTCTTTGTTTACTAATCTCTATGAACTTAACATTTAGAGGACAGTGTTTATTGACTTTTCAGTGTGAACAAGCTCATCACTGAGTTAAAGATTCAATATTCTGAATATTCCAGAAACATAAATATCCATAAGTATTACTTGCATTAACTAACAGAAGTGCCATAAATTTGCACAGCTGTTAAATGGTTGTCTTAGAAGTTTAAAAAATAATTCAGGTGTATGGAATTATTCAAATTATGTAAATATTCATACGTTTATACCAAAATAAGAAGATGCCACCTTGTGGTACAAAAAAAGGATTCCTAAGTATATGTGTAATATGTGGTTGACAATTTTTTTGAATAATATGTGGTTGACAAACCTATTTGAATAAATAGGAAAAGCAGCTAAAATGCTCATTCTTGTATCCAAGTGTTTTAATTCAGTAACTGTGTCACAAATAGAAAGATCACATGGGGAAAATTATGTGCAAGTGTGTTGTTTTATGAAAGCAGGGGTCTATTGAGTAGTATACAAAAGACACATAGAAACTAAAATAGAATGTTTCAATGGCGTTCAATATAATAAATTCAGAACATTTATTTTAAAATCAAGATTGGGTTGTTTTTTTAAAAAACAATGGCTACATTTGGTTCCTTTTAGGTAAAAAGTAAAATTTTATGATTCCATTTTAATGAGTTTAAAGATATCTTTTATCTGAATAACATTTATGTATATTAAAATGATGTTTTCTTAAAAAGATAAAGATTACTTGAAATGGATTTTGAACTATGGTGTTTTCTTAGATGATAAGTGGGTTCCTTACATCAAAGTATCCTAAAATTACTGAGGCTAAATTAATCTTGGAAATCAGGTAGGCCAATCCTGTCTTTTATAGGAATTTAACTGAGGCATGGAGGTATTAAATGGCTTGCTCAGGAACCCCCACCAATCCAGCAGCTGGATTTCTTCATCCTGTGCTCCTCTACCTCCTCATACTGCATTGAATTAGTCTCTGATATTGAGAAGCTTTTTTTCTCAGGGAAAAAAAAAATAGAATAGAATACATTTCTCCCCTCTGAACCTTTCATTAAATGTTTATTCTGTTGCATTTCTCTATAAGCATTTTTATATTGCTATTTTCTCCTCTTATTAGAATACTTAATATAGTTCCAAATAGTACATAATTGAAAACAGTTTATCATATCCATTTTTATTTATTAGTATAATAGTGTCCCTGCGATCTGGTGGCAGGAAAGTACTACACTATTTTATTGTAATTTATCCCATTTTAAATGTTCATTTGGGTCTATGAAATTGCATAATACTTTTTAGAAATACACTTTCAGAGTATGAGTTGGAAAAAAGTCTTAAATATCAAAATTGGCTTAGAACTTTTGCAGACACAATATAGCAGAATATTCCAAATCTGAACATAAAAGGATTAATCAGCCAATAATTTCAAAGATTTTTAAAGCATACACACAGACACACACGTGGGGGGGGTCTTCAAAATATTCATGGAAAATTGCATTATGAAAATATTATGCATAGATTTAAAATATTTCTGTACAAAATAAACTCATAACTTAATTTGATTTTTAATGAACTTTTGAAGTCCCATAATATGTGTGAGCACCAGTGAAATAAAAACTATGTCTCTAGGTTTGTTTATGACAAAGGAGGAAGGCACTGGCAATTCTTGTTACTGAGTTTCAGAGGAGGAAGGGAGCACTATAAACGGATTTATCAGAAAAAGTACAACAGATAGAATGATATTTAATTGGGGTCTTGAATTTAGATAATTAGAAGAACTTAGATAATTAGGTGACCCTTGGGAAGGGGTCACATACTAGGCAGAAACTGTGCGACTCAAGTCCCTTTCTGTTTGAGACATAGTGATTACAATTTTTTTTTTGATGGACAATAAGGATAAGATTATTGAAGACATAATCAACAAAAAATGTTTAGCTGGGGCCAGCAGGTGGTATGATAGTTATAGCACTGGACTCCCATATGGCCAGCCGTGGTTCGAGTCCCGGACCTGGTGGCTTGAAAAATCACTCCAGTAGTGTGTGCATGCATGTCCAAAACTCCAAAAGAGTGGAGGAGAGGGGAGTGGATGGGGTGGCCATCGTTCCTGGTGAGTGATTTCTTTCTTTCTCTCTCTGATTTCTTGCTGTCTCTCTCTCTTTCTGTCAAGCACATGCACCCTATGGCAAAAACCTTACAAAAAAAAAAGTTCAGCTTTTTTCCACATATAATAGAAAGCCATGGCTGACTTTTGCTTTAACAAAGTGATATGAATACAGTGGCTTTACGGATGAAGATTACATAGAAAAATAAATTCTGCGAAAATAACATAAAGTGAAATGTGCTTGTGTTGATTTCCCTTATTAAACAGATAATCATTCAATTCTCAGGTGTACTTTGATTTGCAAATATCACAGAATAAAATATTTCTATTGTTATTATTCAGATTCTTTCCCTTTCTAATTGTATTGTTTAGAAATGGGGCAATGGAGGGGAGAAAGATATGGCATAATGGTTATATCGCTGGACTCCCACGTAGTTGACCGTGGTTCGAGTCCTGGATGCAGCAGCTTAAAACTCATGCTGGTCAGGGACCAGCAGTTAGCATAATGGCTATGTCGCTGGACTCCCACATAGTCAACCACGGTTCGAGTCCTGGACCTGGTGGCTTAAACTCACGCCAGGCACATGTGCATGCGTGCCCAAGATCCCAAGAGGAGAATGGAGGAGAAGAGATTGTGGCGTGGCCATCCCCCCGGGGGGTGATTTCTCACTTTCTGTCTCTCTGTCTGTCTTTGTCTGTCTGGTGAGTGCATGTACCCTATAGCAAAAACCTCTCCAAAAAGAAAAAAAAGAAAACTCATGCTGGTCATATGTGTATCTGTGCCCAAAATTCCAAGATTAGAATGGAGGAGAAGGGATTACACTGTAGCCATTCCCCCTAGGGGGTGATTTCTCCCTTTCTGTCTCTATCTCTCTTTCATGCACCCTATAGAAAAATCTCTCTAAAAAAACATAAAAAGAAATGAGGCAGTGGAAGATCCATACTCTCTTTTTAACATCAGCTTTTCAACAACATTAGCATATAGGACAACTGTTACCTTCATGTGTAGATTTATTTAATACTAATTAAAAAAAAGAGCCTAGGAGTTGTTGCACATTAATGTGATGAGGTAAAGTACCCATCTTTTATATGTTTTATAGATGGTATTAGGGGGAGGTCTGCTGATTCAGTGTGGCACTGAATAGGCCTCAAGAAGCTAAAGGAGAATACTTTTCTCAAAATGTCCCAATGATAGTCAGAATAATGTTCCCCCCAAAGATATTCATCTTCTAATCCCCAGAACGTGTGAATTTATTAGTTTATATGGCAAAAGAGAATTAAGTTTACAGATGGAGTTACAGTGGTGAATCAGCTGTCCTATAAACAGGGAGATTATGGTAGAATCTTGAGGCTCAGCAGTTATATTTGGATTATCTGGGCAAATCCAAGGTAATCACCTTGGTCCTTAAAAGTGGAAGATGAAGACAGAAGAGTAAGTCAGAAATGATCAGAAGGGAAAAGGACTTATCCCACCACTGCTGGCTTTGGAAGTGGAAAGTGGGGAGGGCATGCATATGAGACAGGAATGTCAGCAGTCTCCAGAAGCTGGAAAAGACAAAGCAACTGGTTCTGTTAGAAGCTTCAGAAAGTAATGTAGGCCTTAGGCCACCTTGATATTTCCTAGTGAGACCTGCATGGAAATAACATAAAATGATTTGTGCATTTTTTAATGAAATAGATAATCTTTTAATTCTCAGGTATATTTTGATTTTCAACTATCACAGAATAAAATATTTCTATTCTCTTTATTTAGGCACTTTCCATTTCTTATTGTATTTATTAGAAATAAGGCAATGGAAAATCCATACACTATTTCCAACAATTCCGCTTTTCAACAGCACCAGCATATAGGACAACTGTTACCTTCATGTGCAGATTTAGTAAAAAATAAAATAAATAAAAGCCTAGGTGTGACCTAGGAATAAGAAATAAAATTTTGTTGTCTTAAGCCACTAAACTTGTAATTTGTCACAACAGTCCATAGAAAACAAATACAGCACCAGCCAAAGTAAGAGGAATCATCATAATGATGAGTGTGATGAGGATGGTGATGATTCTTCTCTTCCTCTCACAGTTACTCTTTGTGGAGGGCTATCTATCATGTACTCTTGGTGCTTTAGCTATAAGCTCATCTAGTTCTTAACCACCACCTTGCTGGTAGATAATATCTGTTTTGCAGATGATAAATAAAGACTGATGGATTTGAGGAGGAATGCCAAGAGCCTTCCAGTTTGTATGTGTCAGAGGCCATATTAAAACTGTTTATCTGAGGACAGAGCCTCATTCTCTTCACTGCAAGAATGGCAGAGAGGGAGTAAACCTCGGGGCTAAACTTGTTGTCTCTGGAGTCAGCCTATCTGGTCTGGAATCTGGTTCCTTATCTTACTAGTTGGACTAGTGTCTGAGACATAGTATATCCTCAGTATATTTACTGTTGGCTGTTATTATGATTGTTATTATTTTTATTATATTATGTAGATGGCACCATAAAACTAATCACTGTCATAGGAAGGTGTTTACTAATGAGACTACTACTTTTACATCTATATTCATGAACTTAACTATACACTTCTTAAAATTTATCTCATCTCTGAATTTTGGCTTTTGGAATTTGTTAAAATGCCTCTCCACTGAATGGAGGAGAAGGGATTGCAGCGTGGCCATCCCCCCTGGGGGATGATTTCTCGCTTTCTGTCTCTCTGTCTGTGTCTGGCGAGCACACGCACCCTATGACAAAAACCTCTCAAAAAAATAAAAAATGCCTCTCCACTTCATTAAACCATGAGCTTGAAACTCATTAAATCATATATTTACCTGGCAGGGTCCTTATTTCTAATTGTTGGTCATACCCTATATCAGTCTGTCTGCCCCTGCCCATTGCTTGAAAATATCTTGAATTAAATTCCTGTAATCCTTATTCTTTTGACTGTCCCTATATTTGTGCAGAGTATTGCTCTTTGGAAAAGTTATTTGGGTTTAGAAAAATAGACATCATACTGGACAGAATACCACTCTTTGTGTAATGATCAATTCTACTGTCTCCCACTATAACATAGCATTGTGATTTCATGGACACCTGTGTAACTTGCAGCCCCACTGTATTATTAGCTTATGGAAGAGCTCCAGGCTGTTTAACCAGCCGTCAACCAGATCAGAAGATGGGGAATGAACTGAGAAAGTTTTACAAAGGCAGAGTGCAGTAACTGCATCTCTGGAGTACACTTTTGGTAATCCAAGATGACAGGATGTCTGGTTGTCCTAAGATTCTGATTCCAGGTGTCAGTACATGCCTACATCCATCTCTGGCCCTCAGAACAGGGCTGTAAATATGTGTTAGTCATCCAATTCTAGGGTGTATTGAATTCGAGACTAGGCAAAATCCTAACACATGGCACCCTCAAATTCAATCTCTTGCTAGTTACCTTCATGACCTCCAGTTTGCTCTTCAACTTCTGTGGCTTCAAGTATTCTTTTGTAGTTTCTCCTGGTTCCTCTTTCAGTTCTCATTCTTGGTTTCCATCATGGACTCCACTTCTACAATTCTAACAGTAAAAGAGCTTTCTCTAGTCTTAAAATGTTTGTTCTGTACTCTTTTCATTTCTTTTGCTCTAGCTTCTGTTAGCATGAGCTTCATGTTAACAACATCACTCCTTGATGATGACTTCCCCTACTATCTCAGTAGCTCCAACACCCTTCTCTGATTTCTGGACTTATAAACCAAATGGCCTGGATTTGGATGTTGAGATGAATCTTACAGGAAGTCTGAAGATTAATTTGTCATCTTTCTTTTATATCCCAGATTGTCTGTCTTAGTTGTGGCACTACCATCCTCTCACTTTCAAATAAAATAGTATCCCCCTTTTTTGTCTGTTTTGAAGTGTTCTTGGCCCAGCCTCTGTAGTGCAGGTGGTAATATGCTGAACTGCAGTGCTGGAAGCCACATGGCCAACCATTGTTTCAGGTTCCTTTTCAACCTGAAACATGTCAGGCTTGTGAACAGGTACCCAGGATCTTGACTAGCTGAGGGCTGGAAGAAGAATCACAGTGATGTGAGAGCCTGTTCTTGATGCCTGTTTCTTTCTCTCTCTGTTTTCTTTCATGCATGTGTATATGCATGCAAATGCTCACTATCATGAATAAAATAAACTTTAAAGTGCTTATGAATATGTTTTCCCTCCATCTTAATTATCATTGTCTTGATTCAATCCTTCCTGTTTGTCATCTGAATATTAATTTTGCTTTAATCATTTACATGTGAATTTTATCATTAAATATATCCATCAAACTTTTAAGTTTTTAATTCCCTCCATTACTTTAATGCTTAGGCAATACTGATCTACCATGAAGTAAATTAAGTATTCTTATAGATTTTCCTCTAGATTATTATTGTTTCTTTTTTCTTTATTAATTCATTATTAATGCTTTTATGGTTTCTTTACTTTTTAATGTTGAATGTTTTTTTCCATTATTATTATTACTCATTTAAATTTTGGGTACTACATCTTTCTTAGATGAGTTTATCAAATGCTTAAAAGTTTTTACAAAACTAGTTTTCGTAATTACTTACTAATTTTAGTGTATTTGGTTTTTTAAACATTTCTACTTTATAATATTTTCTTCTATCCATTTCTTAAATTTTTATTTATTTATTTATTTATTTATTTATTTATTTATTTTTGTGGGATAGAGACATTTTTGCTATAGGTCACATGTGCTCACCAGAGAGACAGACAGAAACAGAGAGACAGAAAGCAAAAAATCACCCCCCAGAGGAAATGGCCATACTACAATCCCTTCTCTTCTCGTGTCCTCTTGGGATTTTGAGTACACATACAAATGTGCCCGGTGTGAATTTTAAGCCATTGGGTTCGGGACTTGAACCACAGTCGACTACATGGGAGTCCAGCAATGTAACCATTATGCCATTTGCTGATCCTTTTTTGATTTTCTAGGGTCGCTTTGTTGATAGATAGTATTTAAGATTGTGAATTTGCCTCCAGGTAGTAGTTTTATTTTTTCTTTGCAATAAGGCACGCGTAATCACCAGAGAGAGACAGAAAGAGGGAAAGTGGCTATCCCCTTGGGGATGTGATTTGCAAGCTGCCAGGTCCGGGCCTTGAACCAAGGTCAATCCTGTAGGAATCTAGCACCTTAATCACCACTCCACCTGCTGGCCTCAATATTTTTTAAGCAAGCAATATATTATAATATGTAATACTTATTAAATTTTCCATGTGGTATACAGTGTCACACATATGCAATATAAGGAGAATAGTTTCATCAAACCTCAGAAACCTACCACAAACTTCGATATTTACATTTTACTATACTTATTTCTCTTTTATCTTAATTTTTTTTCTGTAGTATTTTAAAGCAAATCCTAAATATTGTAAAATGTAGTAATACTAATTTATATTTTTATTGTTGAGTTTTTCATTGTTTCAAAAAATGTTTAATATGTATGTATGTTTAGGTTTGATTATGGTACTTGCAGTGGCAGGACATGTAGTCAGATTATTTGACATATATATCTGTTTTTGGTAATATACTAGGTGTCACCTCATTTTACCAACTTTTAAAAATATTCATGGATTCTTTATAGGAAGGGAAATCTACTTTTAGAATAGGCAGCTCAATACATGTTATTAACTCTACTCTTAAATTCTCATGTTATTATTATTGTAATCATAATAAAGCAATCTCCAAGATCTCAAATTCTACATGATCTAAGACAGAGAAAGTTGGGTTAAATCAATAATGACAACTTTGTTTCTGTTCATTTTTCATTTTTTCTCTGCCTGCCAATTTTGTCTTAACAGGTTTAAATGTTGTATTACTTGACTCATAAAGGTTCATGGCTATTATATCTTCATATCATAACCTTTGTCAATATAAATCAGCTCTTTTCTCCCCTTTTATTCTTTTTAATCATAAAACCTACAATGTCCAAAGTTGACATTGCCACCTCTACTTAAATTTAATTTGTGTTTTCTTGAGAAATCTCTATATATTCTCCATTTTTAACATCTGCATGCACTTCCAAGTTAGAGTTTTTACAGTAGAAGCATGTAGAGTGTATCTTAACTAATTTGTATCTTTTAGCTATTTTTGATTTTTTTCAAAACTGATAAATTTATTCTTATATCTTTTTTGTGATTATCTCCATTTTTATGTTTTATTTTATTTTCTTCAGTTTTTTTTTCTTTTTTTTTTTTTTGTGGAGAGGTTTTCGCTATAGGACGCATGCACTCGCCAGACAGACAGAGAGAGACAAAGAGACAGAAAGCGAGAAATCACCCCCCCAGGGAGGATGACCATGCCACAATCTCTTCTCCTCCATTCTCCTCTCGGGATCTTGGGCACGCACGCACACGCGCCCTGCGTGAGTTTTAAGCCACCGGGTCTGAGACGCGAACCGCGGTCGACTACGTGGGAGTCCAATGAAATAGCCATTAGGCCAACTGCTGGTCCTTATTTTCTTCAGTTTTTATTGCACTTATTTTATTTTTTGTATTTTAAAATTTTTTGTCTTTGGTTGTTTTAATGGACTATGCGTTCATCTTCTCTAGTGATTAAAAAAGTAGGAACCTTGATATTTATTCTAATCAATTTCCAAAATAATCAGTCTATTTCTTTTTTTATCATTAAGTCAAGAAAGAGGGTCAATGGTGCAGCAGTACATGTGATGCTGTATGAGGTTGACCTACCTGGGAAGAGTCCAGGTTCATGTCTGAGACCTCTCTAAGTACAAACACCTGCATGTCTGTGATACAGGCCAAGTAGAGGCTGGGGATGGATTGTGGGGTTGGGACCCTGTTGGCAGTGCTCTCTCTCTGTCTCTGTCTTCATCCCTCATAGAAGAAGGAAAGAATCTTTTTTTAAAAAAGAGAAACAATATCTTTTGTTCATATACAACACTCCTATCACTACCTATTTATATCAAGAGATGTCAAACTCAGACTTACATTAATATCATTAAATTATTTTCATTTGAGATCTATTCTTCTACAAGAATTATTCTGTATATTTTCATTCAGAGTTAAAAATACATGTACAACCACTATTTGGGTCTAACACTTATGTTTAATTATTTTAGGACTTATCATTAAGTTTTATATTCAACTTTCCTGCTTATGAAGTAATTTTAATTATTTTACTTTCACCTCAGATAGTCCTTTTCTTAAAAAATGACATATTAAACAATGCCAAAGTGTTTTCTAAAATTTTCTTCTGGTTTCTATGAGAATGAAAAGTATACACAACTTCTGAATGAATTTCCCTTGCTTGTTTTACCATATTTAATCACAGGTTTTTTTTTTTATTATTTACATTTACTTAAATGAGAACTTTTCTCAGAGTTATTGTTCTTATTTTTGTTCCTTGTATCTTTACCTATGTGATATCAGGTAGGTTGTTACATTCATTTTTTTCTTCTCAATTCCCAGTGACCAGTGAGCATTCAGTGTAATGAATAGCATGGCTTGCTGTATTTATGTGGAATTTTCTACCATTTCCATTACCTACAAAAATAATAAAATTAATTAAGACTACAACCTTCGGAGCCACCAGAGGGCATAGTGGTTACATTGCTAGACGCTCACACGGTTGACTGCAGTTCAAGTCCTGGAACTGGTGGCTTGAAAAACACTCTGGGTGTGTGTGTGTGTGTGCATGCCCAAAATCCTAGGAGAATAGAGGAGAAAGGATTGTGGTGTGGCCAGGCCCCTGGGGGCGTTATTTCTCATTTTCTCTCTTACTCTGTTTTTCTCTATCCTCTCTCCCCAGTGAGTGCATGTGCCCTAAGGCAAAAACCTCTTAAGAAACAAAACCAAAAACCTTCAACCTTCAAGATACATTGAGTGTTTCTTCCACATTTCATTTGTGGGTACAGTATCTTACAGGATGCAATGTACTGTGATTGTCTCCTTTCCTTTTGTTTAACTTTTATTTTCTTAAGAGTTCCTCTATTTGAAAAAGCGCAGAAATCTGAGTGGATAGGAAGGGAGTTTAACATTCTGTCTGAAAATCAGCACTCATTTTGAATGTGGTGCTACTCAGTTTCCTGTTTAGTAGTGGACTGGGTCCTGAGCTAAGTTGTGCAGCAGACAATGGAAGCAGAAAAACATATGGAGTGCTCTTTCAAGGAGGTGGACTTTTCTGTTCTATGAGGTGATGCTTGCATAAGCTACTGAATGTTTTCTCACTCTTGAATCATCAAACTTATAATCAGTCTAAATTGTTGCCAGTTTTCTGACTCTAGGTTTCCTATCGGTCTTAGTTTTCTGTTAGTTTTCCATTTTTATATGTATGTTATTGATGATTGGGAGAGGCAGTGGCAAGGGATGGTGGCCAGATGCCATTTTATTCCAGAAGTCTTCTGTTATCTACATTAATGGTTATAGATAGTGAGTATATTTGTTGGGAGTTGATTGCACTCACTCATTCCAAAAAACTCTAAGATTGATTTTCCTAAAGATGAATTAAACTCAACCCCTATTGTGTGCTCATTTTTAAAAACATGTGTCCATTATTTAGTAGAATAAGAAATTACTTTTGCTCCAGAATATTATGATTAGGGCTATGATAGTACTAGATTTCTAGTGCTAGGTTGAAGGGTCTGTGATATAGAAGAGGCAAGATTTTTTTTTTTTTTTCCTGGAGAAATTAGAAACACTTTACAGAAAGTGTGAAACTTAAGTGAATCTTAGGATGTCAGTAGGTATTCAGAGTTTGGGTTGGCAATTCAGGGCATCCTTGGCAGAAGGAAAAGCACAGTGACATTAGAGTGTGGCATAAGATCAGACTATGGTGGTAAGGTGTAGGCAGATAAGCTGTAGAGGTTTAGGAGGCCCTCATTTCATTGGGGTTGGTAGACGAGTGGGGAAAGATGGAAGATCTGATACTAAGGCAGTTAAAATCATCTAGGCAAATTAAAATAGGGAAATGATAAAAAACATTAGGGATGGAAGGGAAGTGACAAGTTTATGAGTCTCAAGTGGAGAGACAGGATGAAGGAAGAAGAATACATAGTTTGAAGATCATTTCTTCTGATCTGCTAATCATGGTCAGGTATTTGTGCGATACAGTGGTCAAAATAATTCATACATAAAAACAAGCTATTTCTGTGTTTAGCATTTGCAGAGCAAGTGTCTGCTGTTTCAGGTTATCATTCTTGTGTTTGGGTTGTGATTAAATAAATCTATTCATTTAACACTCTTCTTTCGTGATGGTACTAGTACTCTTTTTTTTTTTTTTTTTTTTTTTTATATATCAAGCCAAACAGTCATGTTTTTCATGATAGAAAAACTAAAGCATGGTCCTTTTGGCTGGAACCGCCATCTTCGAGTAAATAACCAAAATGACGAACACAAAGGGGAAGAGAAGCACCCAATATATGTATGTTCTCTAGGCCTTTTAGAAAACCTGGAGTTGTTTCTTTGGCAACATACATGTAAATCTACAAAAAAGGTGATATTGTAGGCATTAAGGGGATGGGTACTGTTCAAAAAGGAATGCCCCACAAATGTTACCATGGCGAAACTGGAAGAGTCTACAGTGTTACCCAGCATGCTGTTGGCATGGTTATGAACAAACAAGTTAAGGACAAGATTCTTGCCAAGAGAATTAATGTTCATATTGAGCATATTAAGCATTCTAAGAGCAGAGCTAGCTTCCTAAAATGTGTGAAGGAAAATGACCGGAAAAAGAAAGAAGCCATAGAGAAAGGTACTTGAGTTCAACTAAAGCGCCAACCTGTTCCACCCAGAGAAGCACACTTTGTGAGAACCAATAGAAAGGAGCCTGGGCTACTGGAACCTATTCCCAATGAATTCATGGCATGATGGGTATTAAAAATAAACTAATATGTGGTCTATTACAAAAAATAAAAAAGAAAAACAAAAGAAAAACTAAAGCATGAATGAATTTGGCATAAATCTTGAGGAATCCCTGATACTAATAGAGACATTAGTTGGGTAATAAATCTTGTTTTTGATTTCTAGTCAAACATTCTTTCTAATGGAATTGCCTACTTTTTTCTGCAAAAAAAAAGAATATAACTATCTAAAAATTCATAATAATCCATAAATAAGGATGGAAATAATTTTGTGTCTTTGTTGTGATTGTAGTAAATCCGAGTTCCAATGAATGTATTTTTAAGATATCTGTCATATAGGTGTGATTAAAATAAATCATAAGAAAGGCAAAATTGAACTATTTCCCTAAAGTTTTTGGGAAACTAATACTCTATGCAGAGAATCAAATGGCATTATCCAAGTGAAAATATTATTTATCCCCCAAAGGAATTTCTACCTACTACCCTCAATTCAGTTAGATAGATTTGCTTCTCATGTTTGAGTTTCTTCTCTAAAACCATTTATCTTTTATATTCAACTGAAAATATATATTCTCAAGCTGTATTACTGTGAAGTTTTCTACTAATGGGAGAGTAAACAATAAAACAAAACATTTCTTAATACACACTAGAATTGCTTGAACAACTTAAAGTACTCATCTTATAAACTCATGATACATTTATAGGCTTCTGAAACTGAGAAAAAAATCTCCATTTTCTCTAGTCAAATAATTTTTAGAGAGGTGCTAGAAATTACATATTTTTTTCAGATTTAATAACTTGGTGATGTGCATTATGAGATATTACATTCTTCTCACATTCTCACTACAGGAGTAAAGACTTTTAGAAAATACTTAAGAGTGAACTGAGATATTCACTCCAGAAATTAATGCTAAACTGTTTAGTAATACACTTGTATTAATTTAAAAACATAACTTGTTAACAATTATATAATATTTGTTTCCAAACATGTAAAAAACTCTAATAAAAATTCTAACACAATCGTAATCAGCTACAATCAACATGCAGAGGCTGGTTTTCTTTTTCTACTTTGCATTGAGAGGCAATTCTTAAGGTACTGAAGACCAAGCTGTACTTGAAAATCACTGAGACTTATTTGTGCTTAGATCTCTTATATTCCTCCTCAACTTTTAAGACGTGCCTTCATTTGATAAGAATGCTTTGGAATCTGAATTTTAACATGTATCTGTGTGCATTTCAGTATGCATATATACAAACTATATATTATTTTGCTTTTACAGCAATTATTTTCACTTATGAAATTCTAAATTCAATGTTAAATATTGAA
This sequence comes from Tupaia belangeri chinensis, assembly GCF_000334495.1. Lineage (NCBI taxonomy): Eukaryota > Metazoa > Chordata > Mammalia > Scandentia > Tupaiidae > Tupaia > Tupaia belangeri. The sequence goes on from NW_006160142.1 coordinate 10,319,199, forward strand.
TATTTTGGTTAAGTGACAGCTTGCACTAGCTTTAGGATATTCCTGCCTGATAATTATTCATGAGAAGAACAGCTGAAAACAAACTAGTTATACACCTTGGCAAATTACTGTGATTGTAATTCTGTGAAATTTCCCTATGGCCATGTGACTTTATTATAAGTACTCTAACAGTGCAGATGTCCAGAATGTTGTCATTGTCACAAATGTTATTCCTGTATTCAAAGTTTTTGAATTACTCTTTACTGCTTCAGCGAAAACGTGACAAAGGAGATGAGACATGCAATATGTATGATAGAACATATGCAGTTCTGTTTGGCGCCTGTACTCCCTTGGTGTGGAGTGGGCCTCGTGCTTGCATACTGCATTCCTGTAAAATACAGAAGCAGTGGCATTTTTGTGAAATCTAGATGTGATGAAAACATTTCCTATTAAATGTTAAGAAAAAGGAAAAATAGCCGCAATTTATCATCCTTCAAAAAAATTCAGCCGAAAATCAAATGTTATTTCTCTACTCTCCTTCTCCCTTTCAGTTCCTTCCCCATATGGTTCCTGAAATGTTCTTCCATTTAAATGGATTTTAAAGCTCATTCCTTATAGTTCCTAGAGCATTCATTGCTTTTGAGAAAAAAAAGAAAAACATTTTAGCATGTGCTATTTTTGTTATTCTAATTAGCAAAAACAGCTGGTCCTGTGCAGCTCAGACTGTAGTCTTTTTCAACACATTGTTCAGATTTTTTTTTCTTCTTCTTCTTCTGTCAAACTACAGGCTACCACCTCTCCTCTTCCCACACAAATCAACCCCCAAAACACCTGCACAAACAACCTTAAATATCACCTACATCTGCCATGAAAGGAAAAGGGAAACAGCCTCTCATTCCTGGTAGCTGGGCAGGGCACATGCACCAAATTATGTAGAAGGTGAACAGAAGTCATTCTGAAGGTTCTCACTACTTCACTGATTTTCCAGTCACCAAGTGCTTCATTCTGTTGTTTCAAAAGTACAGCTCTCATATATGTATGTATATATATGTA
>NW_006160142.1:10320365-10407064 GCF_000334495.1 Tupaia belangeri chinensis
TATATATATATATACTTGTTTTCTTTCCCCCCACCCCACCCCAAACCCTTTCTGGCAAATAGGAATAACCTCTTGTAGCTTGTTGTAGAATCAAAGATTGAAAAATTGGATAATCAAACCTTACTCACAATTTGCTATCTATCAAAGGCGTGTGACTGCCAATGATCATTGGAGCTGATCAAAGTCACATTCTGTTGCCATGGCAACGAATCCCCATCTTGTTTATATGGAGGGGTACACACCACAGGAGAATAATGTTGAGACGAATTAAATTTGTGTTGTTGAGAAATTAACATGCAGAATGTTTAGGAGTGAGTTGAATGGGTGTTTATCAGTGTGATTTTGTGTTTTTAAAGGGAGACGGTGGGGGGTGGGGTGGGGACAAAACATGACATAGAGAAGATATCATGATGGAAGTTTCCAGTAAAATACTGAAATGTTTCAAAAGTGCATTTCTTAGATGAGGTTCACTTATGAGGTAATAGTCTATTTGGTTTTGTCACTGAAATATTTTAGGAGCTAAAGTCTCTCCAAGCTCTTCAGCTCTTTTCCTTTTCCAAATTTAAACAGGAGTACAAAAGCAGTGTCTTTCAAGCTTTGCATTTGTTTATCCATTGAGTTGGAAACAATTCTTAATCCAGTACTCTTAATCTGCTAGGAAAAATATAGTATGATTAGTACATTTTCATTTTCATTGATTTGAGACCTCTCCTAGTCAAATTTTGTGACTGCATGAAGCTCTGTGTTTCTAGTTTATAAAAAATTATCTGGTCATGGCAGTGGTAAGTTATTAACATTTTTTCCATGATTTTTGGACACTTCTTGTTGTTTTAAAATTTTCATAGCAAAATAGAGTTATTTCTTCAAAGGAAATACAATATGGATGATTTATTTTAACTTTTTTTTAATGTTCAAACACAAACGCATTGCCACCTCACCCATTCTTTCTCCAAGCATGGGGTCTCCTGCCATTGTATCACTCTCATCTTTCCACTTCATTCAGTCTTCATGTAAAATGTTTGTACTATCATTCTCACCCAACATGGAGCCATCATTTTCCTCTTCCCCAGCAGCTGCCAGGAATCATTTACTAATATTTTCTAAAATAAACAAGACTATTGTTCGTCAAATGCGAGTTTCTCTCAGTTGCACTTGTTATTTTGGCCTTCTACCTCTTTATACTTCTCTCATTATTATTCAAAATATGAATTCCACAAATATTTGAAGTGACTGCCTCTTTCAAGGCTGTGCTGACATGTAAGATGTGATCCCACTCTGGGAGTTTATAATCTTGTTATAAGAAAGGGAGAGAAACCAAAATTCACTGACAGTCTCCTACATGTCAATGCTCCTGCTCAGCGTTTGATAAATGTATACCTTGTTGAATGTCTATACACATGGGGAGATGAATAACACCCTCATTATTCAAGAGAGGAAACTGAGTCATGGAGAGTTTTGGCAGCTTGTCTCAGTATATGCTGTGGCGGACTACCCCTATGTTAGGAATGCTTTACTCTATATTTGTTTGTGTGTGTGTATGTGTGTGTGTGTGTTTTTTTCTGGGTCACATTGGGTGATAGAACAAATACACATACACACATAAATATCACATAAGATCACATAAGATGCAGTGCAATGAGTGTTACATGAGTGTTCATGACAATACTTTAGAAGAGAAAGATAAGGAAAGGCTTTTTTTAAAAAAGAACTATTTATTCAATTTTATGTACTATTATTATTATTTTTATTTTAGAGAGGTTTTTTTTTTTTTTTTTTTGCTATAGGGTACATGCACTTTCTGGAGAGACAGAGAGAGACTGAGAAATAGAAAGCGAGAAATCTATCCCCAAGGGAATGGCCATACCCTGATCCCTTCTCCTCTGTTCTCTTCTCAGTATTTTGGGCATGTGTGCACATGCACCTTAAGTTGAATAAGATTCACGCTACCAAGTCCAGGATTCGAACCATGGTCATCTACGTGGAAGTCCAGCACTTTTACCGTTACTACACCTACTGGCCCCATATCATGTGGGGAACCACAATCTATTAGTCAAATTAAAGAAAATCAATGAAGAACTAGTACAACTAATCTTATACAGTTACCAATTATATTAATATATGCTAATCCGACATTCTGATAAATTCAGACAGAATACATTCAGCACTTCTTTACTGTTTTCTTAAACCCTTTCTTGTCCCAAGTGGTGAAGACCTGGTAACATTACAGTGAGTTTCTTTTCTGATTGCTGGAGGTGTTAAGAGAAACAAAGAGTAGAGTCAGGAAATAGGAAATATGCCAAATTATCTGCTGGAGAGGATAGTAGACTGAGTTAGACTGAGGGATAGTAAATTTCTAGACCATATACTTAGTTGTATACCTTGTAACGCAATCATCTTTCTTCCTCAATTTTTCATCTCCGTAACAAGAATGATCACACTGCTATCATCAGTAGAGTTATTGGCAAAGAAGTATTGAGAGTGCATGTACTAATGGAGACAGAGAGAGAGAAAATGAGAAATTACTCCCCCCAGGTGGGATGACTGCTTCAGTCCCTTCTCCTCCAGTCATCTCTTGGGACTTTGGGCAAGAATGCACATGTGCCTGGTGTGATGTTTCTAGCTGCCAGGTCTAGGATGTGACCTGTGGTCAATCATGTGACAATACAGTGCCTTAATCAACATGACACCTGTTTGCCCTCTATGTCGTACTTTTTTTTTTTAAAGGAGGAATTTTTGCTATAGGTTGTGTGCACTTACTTACTAGGTGGGAGTCCAGTGACATAACCTTTACACCATCTGCTGGTTCCCTCCATGTCTTTTTATTTTATTTTATTTTATTTTATTTTATTTTATTTTATACCATCTGCTGGTTCCCTCCATGTCTTTTTATTTTATTTTATTTTATTTTATTTTATTTTATTTTGAGAGGTTTTTGCTATAGGGCACATGTGCTTGCTAGAAAGACAGGGACAGAGGAACAGATAGCTAGAAATCACCACCTTCCTCACCCCCTGGAGAGATGGCCATGCCACAATCCTTTCTCCTCCATTCTCCTCTTGGAATCTTGGGCACGCACACACATGCACCTGGCATGAGTTTAAGCCACCATGTTTGGGACTCGAGCCACAGTTGACTACATGAGAGTCCAGCGACATAGCCATTACACTAACTGCTGGTCCCTCCATGTCATTCTTAATTGACTTAGTATTAATTCATTTCAAGAAGATTATTTTCATAATAAAACAAAATATCTTGCCACCCCAAAGAGGTCCTATCTGTGTTCTTCTCCTTGAAGGAAGCAAAAGGCTACACACTTATTATTGCCCTCGCCACTCTGCAGAAAGTCTAGGCCTCCCTTAAAGAACTTTGTGCCTCCGGAATCTTCCTTTCCTTATAGCAGGAACCTGTGAGCAGGGGAGCATCTCACACTGACCCTTTCCCCTCTCAGGGAGATTCTTTTAGCCCAAGACTCCCTGCACAATGCATGCAGATTTTTTTTTTTCCTTCAAGTATATCCTTGGAGGCATCTTTCCCCCTACCCCTCACTTTTCTCCTTTCTCTGAGAATATGAACAAAGCTGCTATATTTATGGAACAGAATTTTTTAACCTGAAGTATTAAACAATCATATTATTTGTTATTAAACAATCCTATTATTTCCCAATTTTGTTTAAGCTGCCTAACTCATGTATTTGTTTAAAAAGAAAAGAGATGTGGTCAGTCCCCTTTACGAAGTGAATTAATCAGCTGTCAGATAGTGCCCGTGTTGTTATCATGGCTGACAGGTCATCTGACTGTAAGAAAAGGTTTTCACACGCAGCATTCCAAACCACTATCCTAGCATTTTCAGACTATTTTAACTTTTATTTAAAGACGTTGGAAGAATGCCTGTTACTGTCCCCATTTATAACATGGTGACAAATTGGGGGATTTCAAAAACGTATTTGTGGAAATAGATAAGTGGTCACAGCTATCTTGTAACTGATCTGTTACTACTTAGCTCCTTCTCATCCAGCACCCCACCCACTGCTCTGAAAGAATCCTATAGGCTTTTGACGTTTCAAAATGGACTTTTAGACTGGAAGGCGAAGTGTGGGGGATTCAGGAGCAGAGCGCTCTAGCTCAGCCTCTCTGTGGTATTTGGGCCTGTGGAGTGTTCAGGAGGTAGCAGTGAAGTAATGAACTTCGGCACACATCTTTGGCACAGGGTTTTTTCTTTCCATAGTTGGCTGTCTAATTAATGAGGGCAGCAGGCCCGTCTCGCTTCATAACAGAGACCTGCCACAAATTTCTGCTTAATCAACTTTTACTCTCTTCATGCACACCCAAAGAGTATTGGGGCTTCGTACTCAGTTATTAAGGAGTTGTTAAATAGGTTTTATGTGGAAATGAAGTTTCCTGAAATACATTTGCATCATCAGAATCTAAGTTTATGTGCCTCGGTGACTCTGTCTTCTCCTAAGTTTTTGAGTGGCTTTTTTCACTCAGTGCTATTTTTATCCAGCATAGAGGAACAAATTCATAAAAGAAATATCAATTTGTTAAAGCCTGATATTATGCATGTAATGACTAAATTCTACAATGAACTGACTTGTGAATTTTAGTGAGTGGTAAATGAACGGATTGGAAACCACTGCTTTTAGAAATGGGCTCCTTCTGTTCTTCTATTCTAAATTTCATACTAGGAAGAAAGTTATTTTGCAGGTATAGTCCTTTTGCCTGGAGGTTGATTTTAATTTACTTGAAATGGTGGTTTCTTCTTTCCATTAAAGCTTTCCTCCTATTCAAGTTTAAAGCATTGGAAACTGTAGTAAGCATTTAGATCCTTTGTGATTTACAGGTTTTATAAGTTGAATATATATATTCTTTTTCCCAGGCATGGAGAAATACTGTCTAAAAGTAAATAAAAACATCAATAAGGGCTTAATGAATTTCATAAAGCCTCGGGAAAACAAAAGACCACGGATGACTTCCTTCCTTTCTCTTCTCTCCTCTTTTGTCTTTCCCTTCTTCTTTGTCTTTTTTTTTTTCTCTTTTTTTGAAAACAAAAAAAATATATAAAAATAGTAAACAGTTTAAATAGAATATTTTGGTTTACTCATGGACAAGACTTATGCAAAAAAAAAGAAAAGAAAAAAGAAGAGAGAGAGAAAAAGAAAGTTAAAAAACATTCACATATTTGAACCCTTCTCTATAAATTATACAAACCAACTAGACACCGTACTACCTCTATTGGCTCTCTGGGAGAGTTGGAAGCCGAAAGATTAGCTTGTCCTAGACTTTTTGTAAGGCAATAATAACTTCTCTCTTTTGTTTAAGTTTTTTTTTTTTTTTAAATTTATTCCATGAACAAGGGAAACACATGGAGAAAAAGACGGGGGGAGAGAGAGAGAGAGAGACAAGCACCCTCAAAAGAGTCCTGACACCACAATCCCAGCTTTAGCCAGCCCTGGATCATGTACGTAAATGTGCCCAGCTTACTCAGGGCGGCCTCTAAATGAGGGCCTAAACCTTCCTAGTGGGTCAGTCTCTCTCTATCACCGTATCACGTTTCCCCATTGTGCCACTGTCTGTCCTCCACTCCCCCAGATCTCATGGCAGCAAATTTCTAGGATCAAAATTACATTCCATTTACTTTAAAAGGAGGTAAAGTTCACAATGACCTCTTTAATTTTGTTTCTCATTTGAGAAATAAAGTTCACATTCTTTTTAAAATACAATCATATCATCATGCAGTATCTTGTTGAGAACAGCATTATTAGGAGAAGGAACTTGCAGTAGAAGAAAGTGGCCTTGGATTTTAGTTCTCTGCTCCTACCAAATATATGGCCAATTAAGATACTGAATTCCTTCTGGCCTTCACTTGTCTCTTTGCTATAATGGAAATAATACTGTATGGACTTTCTAGTCCACAGAAACAGGAAGAAGGGAAGGCCTTAATGTCCCTTTTAGAACATGTGTGCAGTTTTTATGATGTCATACGCCATTGATATTCTCAAATTTTGGCTGAGAGTCAAGATTCCCCATGTGTTGTAATAAATGAATCTGCATTCTAGACAATGAAACAAGAAAAGGTGGGAAAAGTCCTAATGGCTATCCCACTTTATTTCCTTTTTTAAAAAAAGAATGATTTATTTCATTTTATTTATGATGATGATTATTATTAATTTGCTGTAGAGTATGTGCATTCACCAGAGAGAGAGTGAAAAAGAGAAATCAAGCTTCCAGGACTGGGACTTGAACTGCATATAGCATGTGGCATCCAGCATCTTAACCACCACACCACCTGCTGGCCCCCTCACAAGCATTTCAAAACTGTCAGACAAAAAAAGACTTTTTTTTTTTTTTTGAAAGCTGTTTAATTATTATAGGTGCTAGATGAACTCTGCATGTTGTTGGTTTGCTGGATTGGTGACTGTTCCATTTAGCTCTTTCTAGCTTCCTGTAAATAGTGTAGAGAGTGACAACTCATTGATTATACTAGCTATCATTGCTAACTTTTATCCATCCACAGATGAAGAATTTGCCACATTTGTTATATATTAAGCAAACTAAGTGTATCCTTTCATCCTACCCCCCTCACTCCATTACTGGAACCTATAACCTAACTGAACACTTAAAAAACAAATATCTAATTACTAGTCTGAATAATAAATTATCACCACAGTTACTGTCATAAACCAATTATTGATTAAGCTCATTGGTTCTGTGGGTCAGGAATTCAGACAGGAAAAGATGAGAACATCTTGTCTCCGGTTCACGATGTCTGGGGCCTCCAGTTGAAGACTTGAAATCTGGCAACTGGAATCATCTGAAATTTTCTTACTGACATTTCTAGCAGTTGATGCTGTAGGTTGAAACTTAGCTGAAGCTGTTGACTAGGACACCTACATGGGACCTCCCCATTCGGACTGAGCATCTTCATAATGTAGAAGCAGGGCAGAAGCTATATCCTGTCGACTTTGTCAGTCACATAATACCACTTCCATCCACTCAGTTGGTCTCAATAGTGGTGTGCCTACCTAGGTTCCAGGGAAGGGGAAATAAACTCCACCTTCTTGTAGAAAGTGAGAAGGTTTTGAACGAGCATGTAGGACTCCAAATATTGCTGTAGTTGCTTCTGAAAACGCAATCTACTACATTTCCTTCAACATTGAGAAGTTACAAAACATGTACTGCTTTGTAAATATTCAAAGCAAAAAAATAGTAACAGTAACTCCTACTGAGTTGGTACCTTGCTTCTCATTATGAGTGAGGGCTATTTTTCTTAGAGAGAAAGAGGAAATAATTGTAAACAGAATCATCTGTAACACTTTAACTACATGTTCTATGAATTCTTCCCCTGCCCACCAAGATTTTTGCCTTTCTGCTTAATCAGCTTGGGGCATGTGCACTCTCTAGGGAGAGATGGTGAGAGGGCAAGTGGGAAATCACCTCCTGGAGATATGGCCACTCCTTCTCCTTCATCCTCCTCCTGGGATTTTGGGCATGCATGCACATGTGCCTGGTGTGATTTTCAAGCCTCCAGGTCCAGGACTTGAACCACGGTCGGCCATGTAGAAGTCCAGTGCCAAAACCATTATGCTACCCACTGGACCCAAATTATAAAATAATAAATTATTCCCAAATTTAATATTAACAAATATTCAGTTAATATTAAACAAATATTAAATCCACATTACAAAGTCAAATTGAAATGTTCTGTATGGATTATTTTTCTGGATTATTCAAGACCTCAGCATTATTCCACAGACTGGATATTCTAGTTGCTGGTTTCTCTTCATAGTTCTGTAAGATTAAAGATGGTAGTAATGCTGGTATTTTCAGAGGAAAGGAATGAAGTCACCACATGCCAACTTTTAGGTCATTGGGAAAGTCATAATGTATTTTTCTATGCAAAAATGTGTTATGACTTTCCTGACAACCCAATATGATCAGACTCTTACTAATCATTTGTCAACTGTTTAGAATGTTTCATAGGGTCAGAATCTGTCTTTGGGCCACTGATACATTCATTCATTCTTTTGTCTCTAACCCACATTTATTCAATACCTACTATGTAAAAGGCATGCTAATTGTTATTTGCTCTGCCAAACACAAATATTAAAAATAAGCAGTGTCTGTACTATATAGTAGTAGTATGTTACTATTGGAAGCAATACTACTATCATAATATCCTCAGTATCTTATTGATTACTTAGTATATGCCTAGCATTTTGTTAGCACTTTTTGTACAGTGTTACTTATTCTAATTGCATGAATTAGGGAGGCATTATTATTGCCCATTTTAGCCCTCCCCTCCCCTCTCCTCTCCTCTCTCCTTTTTAAAAAAAGTTTTCTTACCAAAAAGAGTCATGGAACTGGTGGTATTTGAATTAGGACTTAAAGACTTTATATGATTTTAATAGGTGGATGAGGATGAAAAAGAAAATTTAGATGTTGGGAAAATGTGCTTGTAGTAGAAAGAGCATGGAGACATTTAAAGAAGAGAAAAACATACCCATTACAGGAGTCCATAGGGTGGGAAGGATTAATGTTAGAAGGCTGGAAATAATAATTGAAATATCATATATGGCAGCTAGTGGAAATTCAACTAGGAGTTCAGTGAGTAATGGTGAGTAGTTGAAGGTGTTTGAATAGGAGAGTTCATGGATGGAGTGGAATGATAGGAAGAAGAATCCAGCTGGGCTTCTGGATGGAAAGGGTTTGGAGACAGTGCTGCTAGGTTTTCAGTACTCTGGAAGAAGGTGATGAGGGCAAAGATGGGATTGGTGATGGGAGCTGTGAAGAGAGACTGAAATGTACTGACATTTCTATAAAAGGTTAATAGCAAATCTGCAGCAAAGAGAAGAGCCATTTGTTATTATATCTGTCTATCTGTCTTTCCTACCAACTGACCAGTTGTTCAATTAAAAAACATTTCCCTCTTCCCTTGAATTATCTTTTTTTTTTTTTTTTTTACTTTACTTTATTAAGTCAAACACTCCAGGGGCCGTACTACACACCTGCATCCAATTTGGAAATATGTTGTCACAATTTCTATTGAGACTATTCTGCATTTGGAAGTTCATTTTCTATTCTGTTTATTTCTATTAAATGCTTTGTTATTAGACCTTTTACAAGTCATACCCCTGAATACGAAGTCATAAAATTATACGAGCATCACTGAGAAAGTCCTGAATTGCTGGTCAGTGTTAGGAGTAAGTGGCATAAAGGAGTGTCAGTGCACGTTATAAGCAGTTTTATAGAAGAGATTTATCCAATTTTTGTCCTGAAATAGTTCAGCTTTTTTAAAGAAATGATGTGCCTGCTTCATTCTGTTAACATTTCCCTGTCCCTATGCCCCTCAAGGTAGGTCTATGCACGTGGAGAGGTTAATATTAATATTGCCTTTTTACAGCTAAATTATCTGGCTCTAGAACCATTCACAGATTCTATTAAAGACCCCTATGGAGGATTGCTTCTTCAAATAGGCATTTTAATTCACCCGGGTACAATAAGGTGTTACCTTCCTTTCATTAATAAAATGGGAACTCATAAAGAAAACCAGATTATCTTGAATTTATGATCAAGTAATTTTGTTTCTCTTAGCCTGGATAATAATTGTGAAACATCATTTTCCCCCTTCTTTCCTTTTCCCTTCATACACTTCGACATTCTTAATTTCTCATGTTTATTTATCTTTTTTATTTTAATTTGACAGAGAAAGCTATCTAGGACCCCAGGAGGCAAATGCTGTGACTCAAGAATTGGTCCTTTCCATCTTCAATTTAATGAAATAATAAGCCAGTAATTGATTTATATTTATATTTACATTTGCCTTACAAAATCTGGGATTTTTGTCACCTTTATTGTAATTTTATAAGTAGTGACTAAATTACTTCCAATGAACTCTTATTTTTATCTTACCTACGTTGACTGAAGTCTTTTATTTTAGTCTAGGGGCTTTGTTCTTTCCTCTCATTTCCCATGTCATTTTTCCTTACCTCAAATTTTCATTTTCATTTAAAATTGTTATTGACTTTCTTTTTTTGCCTTAAACTCTTTGTACCTTTATGAACAAAGATATGAACCTTTGTACCTTTATGAACAAGATAATTTGGTTAAGACAATATGGCTATGTGTCTTTCTGCTTTCTACATAATCATATCTCAGATATTCTAAGAACTGGCTTTTGCTGTTATTAACAATTTAGGACATAATTCGGAATTGGAAAGTAAACAAGCTAGGCTTCTGCGCATTTCAGTTGATTTTCACAAACCCTTTCACCTGAGTGGTGATCCTCTTAGGCTTTTCTATTTAGACATTTGTTGACTTATCCATTCTTATCAAGGACTATGTAGGACTGGACCCATAATGTACAGTGTAGGGGATCTGTATCCCACATGACTGACCATGGCTTGAGTCCTGGCCCTGGCAGCTTGAAAAACACCCTGGGTATATTTTTGTGAATGACCAAAGTCCAGATGGTATGGAAATACGGCAGAGAAGGGATTACAGTAAGACCATGCCCCGTCGTTGACTGCTTTCTACCTCTCTGTGTCTGTCTCTCTCTCTGGTGAGTGCAGATGTATTCTGGCAATTAAAAAAAAAGAAAGAAAGAAAGGATCATATATTACCTGATAATAAAGAAGATTATAGTGACCAGCATATCAGCGGGAGAATTAAGAAAGATCTGTTAGAGGACCAAGAGGTGGTGAGGTGGTTAAGGTGCTTGAACACTCCAACAAGACTGACAACAGTTTGAGTCCTGGACCTGGTGGCTTGCTCTCTCACTTTCCCTCTCTCTCTTTTTGTGTCTCTCTCTGGTCAAATTAAAATAAGTTAATGAATAAATAAAATTAAATAAGTAATTCTTTAAAAGAATAGAAGAGAAAAAGCTGTTTGATGTAGGCAAATGATATCAGAAATGGTAGTAGATAGCCTGATATTTTAGGAAAATAAAAAACACTGAAAAATTCATAACTGCATTCATTTTGGTAAATATAGTCTCTGTAGTACCTACTATATGTCAATTGTCTTTTTATTTATCATCTAACTTAATTCCACAATTTAATTATCAGTGTTCCCATTTTATAGCTGAGCATATGCAGACTGAGATGCAAACCATCAAAACTACCATAGCTGGTAATGTCACTCCCAGAGTAGTTTCCTAGTTTGGCTCACAAAGTCATTGTGTCATTCCCCATATGCTACCTCAGTGTGCTACAGTGGATGTCCACGAGTTCTAGTCTTCTAAATAAATAAATAAATAAATAAATAAATTTAGTTTTGTGGCTTCTACCTAAGGAAGCAAAAAGACAATGTAAACAAAAAAGGTTTTTTGTGGTGTTAGGAAATGAATGAAGGCTATTTTAAAAACCAGTTTTATGGAATATCTGAATCGACAATAAGGTAAGATAAATTATTTCAACATAATTTGATATCACAGTTTCAAGAATGTTACCTCCTGGAATAGATTTTTCTCAAGTTAAAAATAAAAGTCACCATGAGATATCAACATTCATTAATTTATTCATTCACTCATTCACTTTATTTAACAAACACTGAGTGACTGTTATGTATAGAAACACTGCCATGGCTTTTAGAAATTTTACTAGAACAAGAAAACAAAATATAACAAAATACAAAAAGTCCTAAACATTACTTTGGGTATAGGCTTAGTATATGCTGTGATGGTGTAATAGTATACTTCTTTCCTCTTGTCATCAGGCTGGTTTGTTTTGGTTGGTTGGTTGTTTTTAAGAGAGAGTTTTGTTGTAGGGTGTGTGTGTTCACCAGAAAGACAGAAAGGGGAAATCTCTTCTCCATTCTCCAGATTTTGGGCACACACACCCAACATGAGTTTCAAGCCTTGGGATCTGGGACTCAACCAGGTAGGCCATGTGGGAGTCCAACAACGTAACCATTCCGCCATGTACTGGTCTCACCACTAGTGTTTTTATTTCATTTGGTTTTTACTAAAACTCTAATTTAATGGTTTCACTTCCTGGTCTCCAATCTCTGACAACTGCTCCTGCCTAATCTTTTTTATTTTGAGGAGGTTTTTTCCTATAGAGCACATTTGCTTGCCGAAAAGACAGAAAGACAGAAAGTGAGAAATCAATCCCTGGGGGGATGGCCATCTGTAATCCCTTCTCCATTCTCTTCTCAGAATCTTGGGCAGGCACACACATGCGCCTGGTGTGAGTTTAAGCCACCGTGTCCAGTCCGGAACTCAAACTACAGTTGACCACATGGGAGTCCAGTGACATAGCCATTACGCCAACAGTTGGTCCCGTGCCTGGCCTATTCATTAGTGACTCTTGGCTCTTCAGTCTATCCTGTCCTTTCTGTCCAGGGTGGAGCTGCCTCCACCAGAGCTCAACTGCTCTGTGCTGCCTGTTCTCCCCCTGTGGCAGGCAGGTTCACATTTACAAGCCTGTTGGGTTCAGAAGCCAACCCAAATGATTTCTTCTGCTGCTTTTCCTGACAACTTGTTCCTCACGGACAGAAAAGAAAAAAAAGTTTATCTTCCCACGGCAATTCATGTCCCACATTTCATATGATAATAATGTAATTAAAATGATTTTTGTTTAATTTCTCAATGTAAAGTAGAATACAACCATGTTTTACTGATTTTTATATCCTTAGTCCTGGGACTTGGGCACATACTCGGTCCTCGGTAAAAGTTGCATGAACAGAATAGGAGAGGGTGAGTAGGTAAGCTATGGTAAGAGGGACTAATTTTTCAGGAGCTACTGGGGAAGCTTCCCAGAGCAGGTTGTATGTATGTGGGGTTTGAAAAATAAGTAGGAGTTTGGCAGATAGCTAAGTGCAGGGCTCAGAGTGGGTGGAGAAAAGACAGCATAAGCAGAGGGAACTGTGTGTAGGAAGACTGGAGAGGACACGACTAAGTTGAACTTGCAAATAACCTAATATCTGTTGAATTCAGTTTGTACGAGAAGGGCCATGCAGTAGCAGAGCAGCTTAGCGCATAGGATGGTTCCACATCATTGTTGGCCTGTGAGTGTGGGAATTCCAGTGTCTCCTGAAGGTCAATGGGAGCCTCCTAGAGAAGTGGCTAACACACAGGTGGGTAAGATTGAACTCAAAAGGGCTGATGAGGTGATTCTGGATCCGCCAAAGCTAGAGTCAGGCTATCTCAGAAGGTAGTGCTGGGATGATCGAGGTCTTGCTAGGATTCTTGGAACAGAGGCAGAAGTATCTGATGTAGCTTGGACCTTAAGGTTTTATCACAGTGTTTGCTGATTCTGATTGCTTTATTCTCCTACAATCTGATTTTACACCCTATACATTCTCCTTTATTCTGTCAGCCTTGGCTCCGCCGACCTTCTTGCTGTTCTTTGAACCTTTAAGAAAATTCCATTTGAGGAACTAGGCCCTTTCTGCTCCCTCTGTGTGAGTATTCTCTCCACCAGTCTCTGCTCATGGACCCTCATCCCATTGACATCCGTCAGTCATTTTCTTACTTTTTTTACTTGCTTTATTCCTTTCTTGTTACTTGAGCTGTCCTGTATTACTCCTGTGTGGCTTTTACTGACCTATTTGCCTGATTTAGAATGTATGAGAGAAGCACTTTGCGAAGTGCTGTGTCTCCCCACAGCTAGAACTATGCCTGGCGTGTAGTAGGTGTGCAGTGCATGTGTATTTAGTCATTTGGTAAGTGAATGAACGTCACAAATCCTCTTGACCATCCCCTGAATTGTTTCTTCATCTTAAAGAATAATGGGTGGTCTGTAGGCCAGTTTTCCCGAATTTTGTCATCATAGAACACAGAAAATACAATAATGCTTGTATAGTATCAAAGTATATTGGAGAGGATTTGGAAATATCAATTTGATGCTTGGTGAAAAAAAGGAATCACATTGAAAAATTAATTATAGTCGGAAAAATAAAATATTGGAGAAAATACTAAATATTATATTTTCATAAAATTATACAGACTCTTATAACCATTTTGCCTTATGGCACAGCTGTAATCTGCTTGCCACATGCCAGTAGGTGTTGGCTCTCATTACGTTTTTCCATTCTGTCTGGATTTAGGATTTTGCCTTTGGGCAAGACTTGCTGGCAGTACTGTGTCCCTTGCTGCATCCCACACCCTCCTCTGCTACACATGAGCTAGCCTGTTCCATTAGGGCAATTAGCAGGACAGTGGCCCTTGCTATGATAATAAGGACACTGAATGTGAATTATCTGCCTTCACCAGCATGATAAAATAGTGAAGTAAGTAATGTTTGTGAAAGTTTGGCTTGTTGGAGGCCTCCTTGCTAAACCGCAGCTGAGCAGCACCATCTGCTTGGGAACAGCCAATTTGTTGTTTGTTTTACGCCGAGTTTATTATAAGTTACCCAAGGGAGAGTAGGAGGGGCCTTCTTTGGAAGCTTGTTTCCTTGAAAACCCACATGATTTAGTGGAAAGAATACTAGAAATGTCTTCCCAAGACACAGGTTCTAGTCTCACTCATGTCTGAGGTATATGATCCTGTAAATGATGGATTCTTCTGAACTCTGGTGACCTCAAATGCAAAACGGGAATAATGCCTTTCCTGTCTGTTTCAGAGTTGATGAGAATCACCGCAGATCATATCATGGCAAACTATAAGTATACCATATAACTAAATATGATATTTTTTAAAAAGTATTGTTGTTAACTTTAGCGTTAACTTATTTAAATCTTTTTATAATAAACTCTCATATCTGCAGAACTCTGCTGAGCAAAAATTGGATTTCTGGGGTAGATCATCTTATTGGGGTTGTTGCCAGAGTAACTCCTATGCATGTGAGTGCATACCAAGAGTCACTCCCTGAAAGCATTGGTCCAGGCTGCCTTATCTGGAAGCTTCAAAAGGCACTGTCTCTTATCCATTAAAAATGACAGACTCATGAGTAAGATGCATGTGCCTATTTTAAACCTGACAACTTGTTAAGTTATATATTTCTCAAATGAACTCCTTGGCATCAAGACTTGTCTACAAGCATTGAAATAAGGATATATTTATTATAGATAGATTAACAAAATCTTATTTAAAGGTTACCAATCTCTTATTGGAACTATTTCACATATTTCTTTTTTCTTTTAAGAATTTAGAACCTATCATCAAATCATGGATTCTCTTGCTATAAACTCCAGCCGTAAGTGGGAACTCATTTTGTTAATTTCTCCTCTTAAATGCTTTAATATTTTCCCAATTTAATCTGATAAAATGATTTTTAGTTCAATTCCTATTGGCAAGGTGTGTGTCCTAGTTAATACACATTCGTGAGAAGGCTACACTGTAATTCTTGAATATCTATCTATCTATCGAGTTGTTGGAAAAGTCACAATGTATTTTTCTATGTTTTCTATGCAAAAATGCATCAAGACTTTTCTGACAATCCGATATATTTAATATTAAAGAGCATCAGAGGTATTAAAAACATACTCTTCCAAGCATGGTATTGCTAAGTTGGAGTTTTCGTCATTTCAGTAATTGTGTCACTGAGTAGTTATGTGTTCTGGTTGTTTCTTTTTTCCACGCCTGCATAACTCTGTGTGCTTCATGGACATGTTTCCTCCTTTTTATCTTAATAAAACTGTTCTTTCTTACATTGGCTGCATAGACATTGAGGAAAAAAATATTTTAAAAATTACCTTAAATTGCTCAGATTTTTCAAAAAACACAAATATTTTCAATTTGGTGTTTTCAGTCTCAGGTGAAGCATGTAAGAGAGACTGTGGAAAACATTTCTTTTGGGGAAAGTGCCTATTTTGGTTCCACAGTTTGAAAATCAGATTTTTCTCTAGGATTTTGCACCATATGGAAATGTCCCCTGAAATTTGGAGACAACAAAATAGAAAGTAAGGCCAGATTTATTTTCACTTTTAGTAACTGATTCTATTACCTTGAATAAACTAGTTTTTAGAGAATTATTTTTTTCCTTACAGTAAGAGTTAAGCAAAATCATAGAAGATATGGAAAATTTAGTAATATATACATAAGAAAATAAGATACTGAGTAATAGGATTACCCAGCTATAACTGCTTATTGACATTTTAACATATAGTCCTTCTCATATTTTTTCATTGCTTCTCAAACCTATATATTTTTAAAATCCAGACTTTCATTAGTTGATACTCTTTCATTTGCTTTTCTTTTAGCGTTATCATTACAATATGAATATTTGTTGAATAAACTGAATAAAAGCCATTAAATATTCAATATTACATTAACAAGCTGAATATTAGTCTTCATATGGGCATGATATAATTAATTTTACTGCTCTATTATCATTAGGTAGGGACACTTTTTTTTTTTTTTTTTTTTTTTTTACTATTTTTAATAACCCATAAACAAGCATTCCCACACACAGGTTGATTTTATTTTTCATTGTTTCCTGGGAACCATCAAACACTTTTTGTGGTCCTCTTATTGATTTGGATCTTTCTGTATATCAGAGGTACTGATATATTGAGGCACACTTTTGCTCATTAGTTAGAATGTTAAAAACATGCTTTTCATTTAGATAGAAATAGTAATTAGAGGGAACCAGCAGTTAGCGTAATGGCTATGTCGCTGGACTCCCACGTAGTCGATCGCGGTTCGTGTCCTGGACCCGGTGGTTTGGAACTCACACCAGTCGCATGTGCGTGCGTGCCCAAGATCCCGAGAGGAGAATGGAGGAGAAGAGATTGCGGCGTGACCATCCCCCCTGGGGGGGTGATTTCTCGCTTTCTGTCTCTCTGTCTCGAGAGCTCACGCCCCCTATAGCGAAAACCTCTAAAAAAAAAAAAAAAAAGAAAGAAATAGTAATTAGAATACTTTTCAAGATTTTCTTGGCTATTCTTTATTGAATAAATATTTATGGAGTTCTTCCTTTGGGCTAGGGATGCTAGGCAAGATCGATATATTCTATGTCCTCAGCAGACATCAGCAGACACACAGCAGTAAGTCCAGGCAAGCACTTGTATTTCTTTTTAAACTGAACCCTGAAATCACTTCAGCAAGTTAGGGAAAAAATTGCAGAGATTTTAATTGTAATAGCACTGAATCCATGAAATAGAGAATTGCCATTCGTACAAAGTTTGATCTTCCATATCTGAGACAGAAAAGATCTATTTACGTATTCTTTCATGATTGTCAGGGAAGCTCTGCAATGTGGTTATTGTTCCCGCATATTTTTTCTATTACAGTCCTTCATAGGATAATCATGTTTTTCTTGCACATTGAGAAATACCTTTTTTTTGGGGGGGAGGGAGGAGGTTTTTGCTGTAGGGCTCCTGTGCTCGCCAGAAAGATAGAGAGTGACAGAGAGACAGAAAGCAAGAAATCACCCCCCCGGGGGGGGGGGTGGCCATGCAGCAATCCCTTCTCCTCTATACTCCTCTTGGAATCTTGGGCACGCACACACATGCACCCGGCGTTCGTTTAAGCTGCCGGGTCCCTGACTCGAACTGCAGTCGACTACATGGGAGTCCAGCAATATAGCCGTTAACGCCAACTGCTGGTCTCAAGGAATACCTATTTATTTATCTATTTATTTTGTGTTCTGTTATTATAGATACAGAAAACAACAATCCATTCTTCCTTTTGTGTTTTATACTTGGCTATTTTTTGGAACTCTTTTTAGTTCTTCTAAGACACATGTATAGGTTTGACGTGCAACTTTGGCATGAGCGATTGTGTGAGGCTGGGCAAGTTGAGTCTTTGCCTCAGTTTCTCAACTAGTGTGAATTTAAGTACATAGTGTAATGCCTGACACATAGTAAGCATTCAATACATGATAGGTTGTTATTGCCATTTCCTTTAATTCTTTGAGTCATTTGCTTTTTAATTTCACTTTAGCCTATTGTGCCCCACTACAATAGTTAATAGGTTTTCATTTATACACTTAAATGCTATATTATTCAGAGAATAAATTTCATTGTTGGTATTATTATAGCTACATAGTAGATCTTTCTTATTATGATTCTTTTTTTTAAGAGGTTTTTGCCTTATGTTGTGGGTGCTCATTGGAGAAAGAAAGAGAGAGAGATGGTGAGAGAGAAAGTGGGAAATCACCCCCCTCAAGAGGGTGGCCATGCTATAATCCCTTCTCCTCTATTCTCCTCTCGGGATTTTGGGCATACAAGCACACAGGCCCAGGGTGATTTTTTCACGCCACTGGGTCCAGAACTTGAACTGCAGCCAGCTATGTGGGAGTCCAGTGATGTAACTGCTACACCATCTGCTGGCCCCAATATATTATGATTCTGTTGTTCTATTTAAGTTATTAATTATATTTTTCTGTTTCAGATATTATAGCTGCAACCCCTGCTTTGTTATTACTATAATAATAATAATTATTATTACTTGATATTAAAGATAATCCTTTTCATTTTAATTTCTTTGTCCTTTTTTTTAGCTATCTTTTTATTAGCAGCATACATTCAAAATTATTAATCTGCCCCAGTTTCAAATCTTTTGTTTGCTTTTTAAAAAGAATTATTTTATTTCACTTTATTTATTTATTATTATTTTTTAAAATTTGACCAGAGTAGGACAGAGTGAGAGTGAGAGAAAGACACACACACACACACACACACACACACACAGAGAAAGAGAAAGCAAGTCAAGAGGTCCAGGACTCAAACCACAGTCAGCCATGTGGGAGTCCAGCGCTTTTTTTTTCTTTTTGTACTTTTTTTTTTTTTTGAGAATTTTTTGCTATAGGGCATGTGCGCTTGCCAGCCAGACAGAGAGAGACAGAGAGATAGAAAGCAAGAAGTCACCCCATGGGGGGATGGCCATGCCGCAATCCCTTCTCCTCCATTCTCCTCTTGGGATCTTGGGCACGCACGCACACGTGCCCGGCGCGAGTTTAAGCCAGCTACCAGGTCCAGGACTCGAACCGTGGGTGCCTCTGTGGGAGTCCAGCGACATAGCCATTATGCTAACTGCTGGTCCCTGTGCTAACTGCTGGTCCCCAGCACTCTTAACCACCATGCTACCTGCTGGCCTCAAATCTTCCATTTGCTTTTTTAAAACAGTTTTACATATTCATATTTTATATAATAATTGATACAAAATATTTGATATTTATGTTTGTCAAGTATTTGAAATGTTTTTATGTCTCCTAGTTTCTTTTTTTTTTTAAGAATTATTTTATTTATCTTTATTTATTTATTTTAGTTTGACCAGAGAGGGACAGAGTGAGAGAGAGGGAAAATGCAGAAAGCAAGGCGTGAGGTCTGGAACTCAAACAGTGGTCCACCAAGTGGGAGTCTAATGCCCTTATAACCACCCCGTCACCTGTCAGCCCCATAGTTTTTGTTTTGTTTTTTTCCCTTTTAGTAGTTTTATGGATCTTTTTTCTTCCTCTCTTCTGCCTTTTTCTTCCACAATTATTTATCAGGTATATATTTGTTTTTATCTCAAATTGCTACCTTTATGTTAAAATAACACTTCTTCAGCCTATATTTCTCTAATTACCAGTATAGATAAAAACCTTTTTGTTTAATTACTGTGTAAGATAGGAAATTATCTCCTTTTATTACTTTTTTTCTTTAAATGTACTTCTCAGCTGGTTGTTACTATAATCTTGGCTGTTATATCCAGATAACAAATGTTAAATAATGATTTATGAAAATATTATGCTTCTCCTACAAGAACCATTTAAAAATGGTAATTCATTTTGTGGTCACCAGATGGCGTAGTTATGTCACTGGACTCTCTTGTGGTCAACCATGGTTCCCAAGTCCTGCACTCCGCTGCTTAAAACTCAGGCCAGATGCATGCGTGCCCAAAATCCCAAGAGGAGAATGGAGAGAAGAGATTGTGATGTGGCCATCTGCACTGGGGGCGTAATTTCTTGCTTTCTGTCTCTCTGTCCCTCTCGATCTCTCTGGCCAGTGGATGTGCTCTGTAGCAAAAAACTCTCTAAAACATACACACACACACACACACACACACACACATATATATATACACACACATACACATATACATATATATAATTTAATCTTGAAATCGTAATTTAAAAATTTTAGATTTAATGTATTTGGCATCATTTCTAGTATAATGATACTTTGCTATTTTCATTTTTTAAAAAATTTTGAGTGTACTGTGTTAGCGTAAATATACCTTTGAGTAATTTCTTTTAGAATGGGGGATGTGGATAATAAATTTTCTGAGCCCTTGTGTATCTGAGAATATCTTGTTATCAACTTGGCTGATATCCCACAGTTTTTTTCTCATGGAATTTTTAGGTCACACATTTTTTTCCCATACAATTGTGGAGACGTTGTGTCGTTATTACTTAGTATTTAATGATGCCCATCAGAAATATAAGACCAGCTTGACTACTTACTTCTTTTTCAGTAACTCTGTTTCTTTTCAAATACAAATAAGATAGTTCTGTTTTAAAATGATTTTTTTTAATTGCGGGAGGGCTTGTGTGCTTGTCAGAGAGGCCCAGGGAGACAGGGTGGGAGAGGGAAAGAAATAGAGAGAAAGTAGCTCTTAATGGGACATGGTCATGCAGAAGTCTCTGCTCTTCCATTTTTCCATGCTGTTGGGGTTTTGAGTACACATGCATATTTGTCAACATGTGTTTTTAAAGCATCCAGGGTCGGCATCTAAGCCGTGATCAGCCCTGTGGGATCCAGCTCTTTTACATTCTAGGCTATAGGGATGGTCGCATTTTTTCTTTCGTTACCAGAGGTGTGTGCCCTTACCACAGAAAGCATGGTGCATGGTTACAAAAGTCCCTTCTCCTCCATTTCTCTATCACGTTGGGATTGGGGGCACATTTACACATGTGCCTGGCATGTTTTTTAAACCACCTGGCCTGGGATTTGAACTGGATGCCATGTGGGATCTGGCTTTCCATGTATGGTGCTCAAATGTAGTGTTATGGGGCCAGGCCTTGCCCCCTGTTTTTTTTTTCATAGTTATGCTTAGTCTGGCTCTCCATTCTCTGTCTTCTGTAGTCTTTGTCTCCTGAGTAAATTGTTTTTGTTGTCCTTTTTCTCTGCCCTCTGTAAGTGTACCTTGTCTTGGCTTCTGTATTTCTGATTTTTTTTTCCCTCCCAGTAAATCCATGTATTATTTCTTTAGTTCGGGTTTATTTGCACTAATATTCTAGATCCCTTTTAATCTGTTTTTTAAATTATTCAATTTCTTTATCACCTACACAGGCATCTCAACTAAGTCTTTTTAAAGCAGTCTGTTTCCATGATCTGATCCATAAAAAGAAACACTTGGCAGACCAAAGAGAAACAGTCATCACTGAGTGCCCCTTAAGGGGAAGGTGGTTTAAATAGAGGACCCAACCTATTTCTTACTCATGTTGTCTTTCTTCTCTTGCTTCTCTCTTTCTTTCTCTCTTTCTCGCTCTCTTTCTCTCTCTTTGTCTCTCTCTCTCTTTTTTTTTTATGAGGAAGGCAAAGAGAAAGTGAGTAAGAAAGACGGAGGCAGAGAGACACACGCAGAGACAGAAGGAGGTATCTTTGACAGGGTATCACCACGGCACAATTCTCCTCCCCCAGTCTCCCTATTAGCTAGGACCACAGGGGCAACACTGAGCCCAGCCTATTTCAAGTTAGCCTGGAAACCAAACCTGCACCTCTAGTGTGGTCTCAGTCACTGAAAAGTGATGCCCTCCTACTTAATCATTGTGGCTGGACCCATCTCTTGTTTTTGAGGGCCAGCTTTCTTAAATTTTATTGAGAATACTAAAATGATTATTTTTCTCCCTCCCTTTGTAAAAGTAAAAGTCTTTCTTATGCTTTTCCCTTGTTTCTTATATGCTGTTTTCCTCTTCTTTTATGTTGGAAGATCTTTTGATAAATTGTTTTGTTGTGGTGGTGATGGTTGTTAATGTACTTATCTGAGCATGAGGTGTGCTCTGTGCAGGTCAGGCTTTGTGAGTATACCATGTTAGGTCTGTGGAGCCTTCTTAGAATACCTTACCAGTTTCTCTGTTACAATATTCCTCCTGAATCTTAAGCTGATGGCCAAATGTTCAGTGTGAAGCAGTCATCTATCTGGTGGAGTTCTCTTAATCTGGGGAGGAATTTTCTGTTCTGTTTTGGTCATTTCATTTGGAATAATTTTTTTTTTCTTTAAGTCTGGACAAAGCCCTTCCTGACTAAAATAAAAATGCTTTACCTCAGTTCCTCCCTGGCAACTCATTTTCTGGGACCTTTCCCTTCTTCTTGGGAGCTCAGTTTTTCCTTCCCTCTCCTTCAGTAAACTTTCCACTTTGCTATACCAAACAAAAAACAAAAAACAACAACCACAACAACAAAAAGAGGATTTTCACCTTCCGGTGTGTGTGCTTGCCAGAGAGAGAGAGAGAGAGAGAAAGAGAGAGAGAGACAGTAAGAGGGAAAGTGAGAAATCACTCAGTGAGAAATCATTCCCAAGAAGGGAATTGTGGCCATGCCGCAATCATTTCTATTCCATTCTCCTCCCTGGATCTTGGGCATGCATGCACACATGGCTGGCAAGATTTTCAAGCCACACAGGATCTTGGGCATGTGTGCACGCATGCCTGGCAAGATTTTCATGCCAACAGGGCCTGGACTCAACCCGCAGTCAGCCATGTGGGAGTCAGCAACCTTACTGCTCTGCCATCTGCTGGTCCAGCTTTGAATAATTTTAAACATTATTAGTTTTTCTCATTCTATTAGTAATATGTAAAGTCTGAATATTGAAACAGCATCTCTTCTTGATTTGCACACTTCTGTCTCAGATTCAATATGTTCCACCCACACATGTGGCTTCGCTCAGATGATAGCCTGTGAGAGAACTTAGCAGGTGGGACTGATAAGAACTGGGAGTGGAGTGGCACAGTGATGAGGGATTAGCCCTGGTTATTTTAGAAAGTGGCTTCCACTTAGTTTATGGTTCTGTGGTCAACAGGGACACCAGTTTGTTGTAAAGGGGTACAGAATAGAGGTGAGTAAAAACCTTCCATTTCTTTTTTCACAACCTGTCTTGTCTAAGGGCTCCATTTATTCTTTGATTTTATGAAATTTCTCCTGGAGTATATCAGATTATCAATTACTATATCTAGTTTCCACTGTTATCACACTTACCTTTTCCTCTGTGTTTCAAGGGTGTGTAGAGGATGAATCAGATGCCTCTGCGTAACCCCTGTAACAACACAGAAACGTAGAATCATCCATAAAGAGAAACACTCGAGAGGCGGAAGCTAAAACAGTGAGCAGTGGGTGCACCTCAAGTGAGAAGTAGTTAATAGCGGATCAAACCAAAGTCTTCTCTGAGATCCAAGGGTGAAGGCTTCACTGTCATTCATGAGAGAATATTGGATATAATTATCGTGTTCATATTAGAGAATCTATGGACTTATCATGCATAATGAATAAAAAGAATGTAAAAGCGGAATTGTAGGAAGTGTTAAGAAGCCAACGAAGCACGAGTTTGAGTCAGCTAATGATATTTGAAAGATTTTTACAATTCCATTTATTAACCTGTTTATTCCTTAAATAATCTGTTCATTGGGGTCTCAGCTGTGTGTAGAGAATAATGTTTCAGGATAACTGTCTTTAGACTCTCAAGTTTTGAGCATCCTGTGGGAGACATTTTTAAAGATATCTCTCATTCATGCTTGCAGCTTTTGAATTCACATCTTTTTTCTTGTTCCGAATAAAGCTGCCTGCTATTGCAGGAGACTTCCCTACTTAGAGAGTTGCTTTTGCAGACTGAATCTAACGTCGGCTGTTGGTTGGTTGGTTGTTAGTCTGCTATTGCACATCATCAATGGAGAGCTCCTTTTTAAAAGCACAGTTGAGTCCTGTCTGTCCTTGGACTCCCTGCTTGGTAGAACTCTAAAGGCACCCTAGTGTCTTTCAACCTTGAGAGGGGTCATACTTAAAAGGTGGGAAGCATGGACCCCAATCCAGCATCAGGAAGATTCTTTAGGGAGGGATATGTAAATAAGGGTTGGTAACTGGAACCAAAAAGTCTAGGGTTATTTCACTCTTAATTTACCTGTCCTGTCCCAGGTAGGTAGCTTCCTGGACCCTCAGGGTTTGAGAATTAGGGAGTTGAAGGTCACTAAAATGTAGACCACTAAAGGCTAGCAGGATTGCTCAGGAATCAACCAGAGAGCCAATCTCAGAGAACACGATAGGTGGCCTAGGATACTCATAAAAAGAAATCTTGTCAAAACAAGCAGTGTTTGACTATGACAGATCATTAAAGACTATGGAAAATACGACTTATGGATGAGTCATTTAAAATGTTCTGCATTTGGCAGAAACACGTTGCTTTGCAGTCAATAACTTTATGATTAAAATAAGGTCTTTGTTCGATAACAGTGCTGGCTGAACACTTTATAGTTCCAAATGCCCTCCCACTTATTCTGAATTAGCTTGTTCACACTTTAATGGATAAAAATTTCCATTTTAGGTTTTTATATATGATTATGCATTGCAGTTAAAGCCTCTTTTTGGGAAAGGTTTTACAATGTGATTTTATTTGTTTGCTAGTAAAATTTATTACCGTAATACTTTTACCATCCTCATTTAATCTTCAGACTTCTCTTTAAAAAAAGTCAATTCACCATTATGTTAGCTACTCATACTGAGGTGGTGGTGGAGAGGGGAGATCTACTTTTACAGTATATACATTCTTATTGACTTAGTCTTGAATTTTTATTCTGAGGACAGTGAATTCATCTTTTACAGAAATAAATCATTTAGCCATATTAAGATTTGAAAGGATTATACATGGTTTATTTGCAGCCATTATTGTGAAAATAAGGGGAGAAAACACTGTACACTATCATTTAAACATATCAGTTCTTCAAAACAGTGTTGAGAAAAAGGTGACTTCTTTGTCTTCTTTTAAAACAACATTGGGTGGAAACTTGTGACTAGTTTCCTCTTAAGTTGTTTCCATTTGAGCTAATCTCTTGTAGTCACCTTTGATAAGTATACGTTTTTGAAACAGTAAGTGTTATTATAGAAACTATACAAACAAATAATACCTTTTGCATATGTATAATAAATCTAAAATGAGTATTCCTTTCATATACATCTTATATATCGGTTTCTCTGAAATTATTTATTTATTTTTAATGTTTAAAATATTTCTGTGGAAAGAACAGTAGGTACGGTGGGTGGTTAAGGCACTGGACTCCCACAGGCTAAGTTCCAGACCTGGTGGCTTGCCTTCTCACTTTCCTTCTTTCTCTCTGGTCAAATTTAAGTAAATTTATTCATTTAATTAAATAAATCATTCTTAAAATATTTCTGTGAATTCTAGAAATAAAGCATATAGTTTGTTTCCATTTTTAAGTAGAACGTCATATTAAGATCGATTTAGTTGTTGGTATTTTTACCTATGAATGTATATTCATTCAAATATATATGTGAATTTATTTGTTTTAACCTTGGAGCATGACAATTCAAATCCTGTGATGTCACAGAACTTTATGTGGATAAAATATTTCCCCAGGTCCACAATGAAATAAAGACAATCTAGCAAAAAATGGGTCCATTACCATTTACTCTTTGATCATTGATCTTATAGGACAGCTCAAGTTAATTTTAATTTTCAATTATTTAGAATAATTTTATCCTCTGGAATGATTGGTCCATCTGGTTATACTATGCAATTAGCCTCAAAGAGAGAAGGAATAATAATTTAATCAAAGTTTAATCTCCAGGCAAAGTATGTTATTATATCCCATGCAATAAAAGCCCTTCTTAAGTTCTTAAGAGAGGCTGAATTTTTATTTTCATATTGTTCATGCACAGCTGGTATTTTAAACTCAAGTTTATATGATTGTGCTCAAAGATATAGTTAATAAGAAAGGTGCTATAAAAATAAGATTGAATTCTATATACTACCGCATATCTACATATACATACACAAATCATCAGTCCAAATTCATATTCCTCTAAAAATATTTGTAAATGTTACTCCAAATACACATTTGGTAGATTCATTATTGAATCTCTATATAAAATTCATCTTCTATAAGCTGTTCGGAATCTTTAGAATTCTTCAACATGTCTTAATAATTGTGTTTGAGTAATGTTTTACATTTATAGGAGTTTTAAAAAGGCAGGTGCAATGTGACATATCAGAAGAAGCAAATTAAACTCTTGTAAAGCACAGCTGGAATGCTAAAAATGTGTATTTGTAATTTAAATATGTGACACCATCACACTGTAAAATCAGTTCATAATTAGAAAACATCTGTTTTTTCCAATATGATGCCTAATAGTATATTTAAATAATTTAGAATGCAATAAGAAAAAAGCCAAGGAACAATAAGTGATTCATGGGCATTTCTTACCTTTTGTTTAATGTCCTCTATGAGATCTTAGAGTAAACTATGATTTTGAAGCTACTCTTGGATAGAACATAATCATCCATGATGAAATACATATGCCAAGCATATGTGCTGTTGTGACCTTATTGTGTCAGTCAGAAAATAAATAAATAAAACTGGTTTGTGGAGGTTGTGGTGTTTCAGAAGGATTTACACACTGTTAATTCTCTCTCACCCCACTATTTTTTTTTAATCAAAATACATTGAAGCAAATTCAAATTGATTATTTTCGCAGTAAATGTATGTGAATGTGTTGTAAATACAGGAGAGCTGTTGAGTTGTATGAATTCTGGAAATACACTTGAACCAGGTAAAATATTGAGTTAAAACTTATCAGGATCAATTTTAGTTTAGCTAATAAAGTTTGAACAAAACCACAATTTCTCAAATGAAGTTAACATGGTAGATTAGCCACACATCTGTCATCAGTGTTCACTTAGGAAGGTATTTATATATGTGTGATGAAAACTCAAATGGGTATTTTTATTCTAACTGAAGTGTGCACACTGAATAGTCTCCTAGTTTATTGGCAGTAAATCATGTAAATTAAAAAAAAAACTTTATAGTTCAAGTATTTGTTTAGATATTGACAAACCAAATGTGGTTTGGAAGGTTCTGTTTTTGGTATTACCAATGTGAGTCTGGAAAGGCTTGCAAATCCAAAAATAAATATATAAAAAATAAAATGAAAACAAAACAAAATAATGCATTTGCATCAGCTAAGAAATTGAGTGATAGCAATCAGAAATACAGGTCAAGAGTACTCTTAGCCTTAGTCACTGAGCTATGTATGGTCAGTAAATTAAATGCAACAAACATACCTTGGCCAAACAGCAAACTTTACTAAGCAGAACAGCGTGCAGGATTTCACCTTTCTTTTAAATGTAGTTTTATCACTTTAATTCTCGGGTTGGGGGTGGGAGTGAAAACTTACTTTTTTGCAGGGTTAGAGTACACAAAGTTAATCTGCTACCATTTATATTCATCTACTTTGAATCGCCTTTTATCCACCTTTGCTGCTACAGCCCACCACTCGCCATTCATCAGTTTATGCATTGTGCGCCAGGGCAAATAATGACAGAATATCTAGCTAAAGAAGGGGTACTTAATCAGCAATCAAGATTCAATTTGTTTTAATTTTAGCAGGTGTTTGTGAGGTACATTGATGGGAGAGATAATATGTGCTGCTTTCATTAGCTCTCTTGTTTTTGTGCTTGAACATTTAAGAGCCAGATGTTCGGAGGTGAGCTGATCAGAATATTAAGTCTCCAGAGGTTGGTTTCCATAGTGTTTTACATTCCTTTCTTTATCTCCCTCGATTCACCCTGAGCTCTGAGGTGCAAGTGCTGGCAATGACAGACTCTATCTCCACGTCCTGTTCAGCAAGGGCTTTAAATTAGTGGCTAATTCTCAGTATAAAATACTTTAGTTTAATAATCTGTCATTAATTCTTGGACTCTGGGTCAGCCTCGTTTCTCATTCAAACTCTTTCAGTTGATAATCTATTTTAGAAATTATTTGTGTAGCAGCTGGTATTTCATCAGGATATTTTCCTGAAGCAAAAACACAGGACTCACATACACTGCAAAGGTAATGACCCCATCATCTTGTTAAATCAATATCCAAACTTGATCAGTGCTCTGTCATCAACTAGTCAAAACACGACAGTGATGACAGCATCATGGCATGAACAATAATAGCAGGGCCATTCAAAATTGGTAGCTTTGCCGAGTTTGAAAGTTATTACCTCTTGCAAGGAAGTGTGAATATTTGTACTTGAAAATATTTTATAATGTAATATGAGATTACTGTGTTACAGTTTACAATAAGCCATTAATAGGACTTGGAAAAGATCTAATCAGTAATTAGGCTTTGTTTTACAATTTTAGGCCAATTGTTAACTAAATTTTGATTTTATTTCATAGCTTTTCTTGTTACATTTTGACAAGGTGCATATCTTTTTTATTTCTTTTGGTTCTTCCAGATACTAGGACTATGAATTCTCTTTCTGCTGAAACACAAATTTACCAATAAAGAGTTAATTGAATAGGCATTGGAAAGAAGATATTTTCTCCCACTATTAATTGTTCTCTGTTTACTTTGATGTTCAAGGATTGTACTGTTTTACAAGCATATTTTCTTAATTGCGTCACCTTGTACTATAAGTATGTCAGAGGGGAAACATTTGCAAGTGATTAGATATGGACCTATGTGTCACCAAATGTATGAGGTACATACCCTTATAGGATATAATTGTGATCTTTTAATATGCGGCCATTGACCCAGACTTGTTATTATCTATTATAGTTTATAATAATGTATCTCTTTATGATTAAATGATGATGCCCGGCAGAACACTATGATTAGCATTTCAGTTATTTATAGATTATGTCAGAGCAGTAATAAACATAAAATGCTGTTAATGTGTGGCTAATGAAATCTGGACATGAACAAGTTTATGAATTGATATAATTCATTTGAGTGTTCTAACTGAGCTGCTGGTTCTCGTCATAATTCAAAAGCTTAGCAGGGTTCACCGATTAGGTGGTAGACTAATTTGCTACAAAAAGTCAATGGGTTTTCATCGTCTTGGGCCATCATGCCCAGCATGGCTGATTGCATAAGGACTATACAAAGTAATTCTCATAAATATATTTATTAAGCTTAATATGTTTTGTGAGGATAGGATAGAATCTACTATTGCACAACATATGTAGAACAAGAAATCGCAGTGTTAATTAGATAGTCAAACTGATATGTACAGCAAAATCATGAAAGGCTAGATAACTAATTGATTATTAAGGGAGGAAAAAACTGGGGTACTCAGGAGTAAATGCTGTCGAAAACTGTAAAAGGAAGGTACTGTTTTTCCCCGTGGGATTCTCATTAGGCATATAATAAATTCTGTTTGACCAATGATGACTAGAAGCTACAAGTTACAGACCTCAAGTTGTTTTTACCAGCTTCCTGTCTGCAGCCAAGTTCGAACCTCCAAGGAAAGATACCAGTTTGTGCTTAGTTCTAATTTTGCTAATATATTTGTTGGGAAGGTCTGTTTTTAGACCCAATGTGAAAGTGCATTTTTTTTCCCTCTGGAAACAGTATCTGAACATGTCTCTTTGTTTCTCAGAGATCAGTTTTTATGGCTAGACAGAGACCATCACCTTCAGCTTATGGAAAGTAAGTTTGAGACGCAGCAGTGGCCAGTTCCTTGACATCCTGCACATGCACAGAACACTACCAGCTGGCCACATCTGATGCCTTTAAAAAAATAAGTCAGTTATGAATGTCATAATGTAAAGAGAAACAATATATTGATTTCTCAGCTTTAGGTTGAATATAAAATATCTGACTTCATTACGGTTGCAGTTTGTCTAATTTGTATACTACTTTCACTATATCACATCTTACTTTTTACTAATTGTTCAAAGTTCTACAGGAGGCAGAACAAGGATAGAGGAGAGAAAGACTTGAGCTGGCAGATTTGGGGTCAGAATAATAAGAATCATTATTATTATTTTTAAAACCAACACTACATATAATGGCAGCTTTCCAAAAGTAATGATCAATGCTTTCTGACCATGAAATAAATTGCCTTTGAGGATGTGAGTTATCCCTTGGGATATTTAATTAGAGACTGGATGATTAGATGAATGGAAGAAGTCCAGACTGGATCTACATTTCCCAAAGTGTGTTCCATAGAATTATTTTTAAAGAATTATTTAACTTTATTCATTTATTTATTTGCACTTATTTTAGCATGACCAGAGAGGGACAGAGTGAGAGAGAGAGGAAAGTGAGAAAGCAAGCCAACAGATCCTGGACTTGAACCGCAGTCAGCTATGTGGGAGTATAGGGCCCTTAACCACCAACCACCTGCTGGCCCCTGTTCCATAGAATATTAATATCTCAAGATTCTCTGTGTGTTTTTTTTTTGAAATATCCAAATTAGTATGGAAACATTGTATTCTTTGTCATACACTCCCTATCTGAAAGTGAATCTAAAATTAACCTAATATTTTTAGAGTTTTGCCCTAGGGCATGTGTGCTGACAGGAGGGGGGTGGGCGTGGGGAGGTAGGAGGCAGTGGAGGGAGAAAGAAAGTAAGAAATCACCCCTGAAGGGATGGCCATGTTGTAATTCCTTTTCCTCCTTTCTCCTCATGGGACTTTGGGTACTTACTCACACATACCTTGTATGATTTTCAAGTCACCAGGTCTGGGACTTGAATCATGGTTGGCCAAGTGGGAATCTAGCACCTTAACCACCATGTGACCTGCTGGCTCCCTAATCTTTTAATTCACACAACAGCCAAGATATAGTTAAGGTGATATAGTAGATGTTCAATAAACATTTTTGTTTAGAATTAATATATCCATTAATTACAATTTTCTAAGAAGTTCTTTATTGCTGGGATTGCAACAATTTTAACACAAGCCATAGCTCTTGCATATTAGATACAGTTGATTTTGTTACTTGTCCTGCAGCTGAGGTGTAAGGGTAAGTTTTCGTTTTTTATTATTTTTTCTGAGTAGGAAATAGGAAATCAGCTAGTACAATGAAATCTTTTGCTCCTTGTTGGATGATTATTTTCTCCAGTTACTTTCTGTCCAGGAAGTGTACATTTCTCCTAAATTTGCTGGGTCAAGTTACATAGGTCCTCTCTGAGCTTGTGAGTGTAGAGAGCTCCTTGGGACTGGAGAGAGAACAGAACACAAGGGCAGGGATGCCTGAGACTGAGACTCAGTGAAGGTGAGAAGAAGTGTGGTGGCTGGGAGGCTGAACTCTGAGCCTAGTTCTGTCTTCTTTTATGATAATCCTCCTGCTTAAAATCCACTTGCTCTTTTTCTTTGTTCTCAGCTGTTCTCTTCTTCTTATGTAAAGAAATTTATTATTTTCTTTTACCAAACACAAAACAGGTTTCACTGTCTCCTAAGATTTTCCAGGTTTTCCGCTACCCCGTTGTGTTTCTGTGTTGTAATTGTGTATCTACCACTAACACTTTACTAGTTAAAGTCTATGTTTACCTGCCTATAAATATTTCTTGAGCTATAAAGAGCAGGTACTGTATTCTTTCCTGCTTTATATGTGATCTAGTGCCTGGAGGAAAGTGTCTGGTCAGTGTGGTCTACGTGTTGAGTGAGTTTGGAAAGAAAGCAAGACTGCAGCCACGATGGTGTCTGTGGAGCTGTGAGTCCCAGGCTTTAGAGACTGGCTGAATAAAACCACCTGGAGCTTTAAAAAATGTGAGGCTAGACCGCCATCTCAGGGAATCCATTGGTTTCAACTGGTTAAAGTCTGCAAACTATATTTGGGGGAAAAAAATGAACCAAAAGCAAAAACATGATACATTTCCTTCCAAGGGAATTGAATACCCTGCTTTAGACCAGTAGATCTCAAATATTTAAGGTCCAAAGTCTTCCCTAAAATTATAGTCTTGAGAAGGATATGGAAATCTGAGGAAACTGGGGCTTATTCAATACTGAAGTTTTGCTGCTATTCACCTGTGGCTGGCAGATTTTACTAAGCTTCTAAAAGGAGGTGATCAATAGGGAAATACACCCAAAAAGGATATACATACAAATGTGTGTGTGTGTGTACTTTCTATAAGGAGTCTTCAGAAAGTTCATGGAAAATGCCCATATGAAAAAATTATGCATGGATTGGAACCAAAATAAACTTTAATTCCATTTTTCTACAAACTTTTTAGTCTCTTCATATTTATGTGTATGCAATAGATTGAATGTGTTTAAATACCCTAAAATATATATATGTTGAAATCCTAATCCCATTTTGATGCTACTTGAAGATGTGGGGCTTTAGCAGGTAATGAGATCACAAGGGTAGATGCTTTATGAATGAGACCAGTACCCTTTTACAAGGACACAGCAAAGATGGCTATCTGTAAACCAGGAAGAAGACTCACAAAGAACAATTCTAGGATTTCAAGTGGAAGTAGCTAAGAAATCTGGAAAAAGATAAACTCTACTTTAGCACTCAAAATTCTAGTTAGACTCTCCTATGCAACTAATGTTATGGTAGGGGCTTCTCTGATTGGGGTAGGCAGGAAGCCAGGTCTTAGAAAATTATTCCAGTATATGCCCTCTCTCCCTATCTCTCTGTCTCTTTTTGTTTATAGTTTGCTATAGGCTGTGTATGAGAGATATATATAGAGAGAAAGAGAGAGTGCGTGAGAAATCACTCCTCACAGAGGATGGCCACACTGCAATCCACTCTCCTCGCAGGAGTTTTTGGGCACACACACATACACACACACACACACACATATACATGTCCAGTGTGTCCTTCACTGCAGGGTCAGAACTCAGACTGCGCAGTCAACTATGTGGGATCCAGCTACCTTGACTGTCATGCCACCAACTGGCCCATCTCTCTCTCTCTTTTTAAAGTTTATTTTTATTTATTTCTATTATGAGAAAGTTACCCTCAATTGGATCTTCATGAAATGATCCAGCCCCCAGCCCTGCAGCAAAAACCACAATGCTGGGTACACATGTGTGTCCAGGTAGCTCTGGACACAAACCTGGAGCCTTCTTGTGGTTGCCAATGGTTGGCAGTACTGTAGGACAGTGTTCTACAGTGCCTGGGCCTCAGTATATCCTTTCTTAGAGTAGCATCTTTCATTTATAAAGTAAAATGCTTCCAAACTTTCTATCAAGTTCTTCATAAAATTCTGTTTTTTCCCCCTCAAAAATCTATTAGTAAATAACTGAGGGTCTTTATTAAAAAGTTTTTATTGGAGACCTTTTCTCTAAACTAGAACTTATTTACAAACAAGTTCAATTCTGTAAGTTTTGTTTGAGGAATATAGACTTATCACAAGTAGAGTCAAATGCTGAACTTTCAGTGGACCATGACCCTCTTATTTGTTCTACTTCAGGTTTTTTTTTTTAATAATTATTTGTTTTCTTTTATTTATCATTTGCCACAGAGCAAGTACACTCACCACACACACACACACACACACACTCACACACACACACACACACACACACACACACACACACAGAGAGAGAGAGAGAGAGAGAGAGCAAGTAAACCACTAGGTCTGGTCTGGGATGGGAGTCCAGTGCCTTAACCACTCCACCACCTGTGACCCCTCTAATGCAGGAATCTTTAAGTATAAAGCTAATGATTAGGCTGTAGTGTAACATACAAGGCAGTCGTAATTACCACTTGTCTGTGAGTCCTATACATGCTCCAGCATCTGTCCATGTAGATATGTTTACACAACTAATTCTACATGGATAGAAGTGATATGTCACTTCTAGTCCAAGGCAATTATAAGTAGATTGGCCTTTTTCTACATCTTTGCTTTTTCTCTTTGTCCCTCTCTCCTTTTGTGTATTTGAAGTGAAGGGCCTTCAGAGAAGTATTACAACATAGAACTAGCCCAAGTCCTTGAGTCATTCACTAGGGAATGATCCAAATCACAAAGGATATGTGTATGGAGTTGTGTATGTAGGTGTGTGTTTGTGGATGTGGAGGGGAGATGTTAAGCTGGTGAAATTTCAGGAGTTATTTGTGACCACCAGTATATATTATTCTGTCCTGAATGATACAGTTGCTCACTGTAACTTAATTCATTAAAGGAATCAGAAGAATTTTTATGCTCTCATCTATAACATATATTCTATTTAATACTCTCCTGATGAATCAAATCCAAAAAAGAGTAATGAGCAGCTACTTATTTTTGCATCCGCAAAGACTTGCCATGATCATACAGACAATCAAAGAAGAAATAAAAAATGGAGCAGGTATAATAGGGCAACAAACAATAGCTGACGTACTCCTTTCCCTGCTCCTCTTCAATTCCAACATTTACCAGATGCTTACTAGCTTCTAGGTATGGTCAAGAGCTTTGCTTAACTGATCAAAATTAATCCTCACAATAACCTTGTGTGGTAGGTGGTATTAGTTTCCTACAGATCAGCTAACTGAAGCCCAAAATAACTAAATTGTGCAAGATCTCATAGTGGAGAGAATGAAAACACGGAAATCTTCTACTAGATCCCATATACATAACCTGTACATTATATTACATAAGCCAGAGTTTTCGTATGATTTTTTTTCTTTTTTAGAGATTTTTACTATAGGGCCGGTGTTCACTGTGGAGAGACAGAGACTGAAAGTGAGAAATCACCCCCAGGGGAGATGGCCATGCCACAATCCCTTCTCCTCCATTCTCCTCTTGTGATCTTGGGCATGTGTACACAGACACCTGGTGTGAGTTTTAAGTGGTCATGTCCAGGACTTGAGTTGTAATCGATGACATGGGAGTCCAGCAACATAACCATTATGCTGGTCCCTGTATGATGTTTTTAATAGTGAATTTGTATACTTACAAGCAGAGTGCTTGTGTGTAATCAGTACTCCTAAAACTATTGGTTCATTTCTTGTTGCAAGACTTTCAGAAGCCAATACTTTGGAGTTTCTGTTGGTAAGATTTAGGGCAGGGCTGTATCACTGGTGCAAGGGAAGCATCTTTGCCATTCATCTTCATTTCTGTTCTTCATTGCTCAGAAATTCTGGTGATCCCTTGAACTCAGAGACACCAAATATTTAGAGATAGTTTGAGAGGAAAAGATAATGTGTTGACTGGATTTGAAGAGCCCTGCTCCACAGAAAAATGCTCTGTCTGTGCTATTCAAATTATCTTAAAATACCCCATACCTACCTCCAAATTTGAGTGCATTCCTTTGCCTTATTTGGAGATTCTACTGATCTACCAATCTTTCTACTTTCTCTGTATCACAGATACTTTATAGAACAAAATAAATTGGCCTAACTGATGTCTAGGATACTTGACGTTGGAAGTCAGGCAGATCATTTCATTGGTTCCACTCCCCATCTTTCTTACTCTTCCTACAAAGTCTTTTCTTATATAGAGATGATTGCTCAAATTTGGGGGTTAGAGAGACCTTGATTTGCATTTAAGCAATGCCTCTCAATAGAAATTTGTCCCCTCAAAACTTCTTACTTAATCTTTCCCAGCCCCATATCAAGTTCAACTAATGACTTAGTACAACTGGGCCCATAAAAGGTTCTCCATGAATAGAATTTTTTTACCTTTTAGTTTCTGTCCATTTGCACATATGTCATATTTCAAAGCCTAGCTAGCCTTAGCTCCATCTTCTCTTTGAAGCCTTTTCTGATGAAGCCAACCAACATTCTGTTTTCTCAAATTGCATTTGCACTATTTTCCTGTACTTTACAAACCATTTTTCATTATAATCGACATATGAACTGACATTTCATAATCAAATCTTGTTTATTCATTCTGTTGGTTTCGAGTGTCCAGCTGGTATGCATGTTGAGGGTAAGAAGGCCTTTTCACCTGCATTTTGCATATAGCTGGGCAAAACACTTATATTAGCCCACAGGTTGGCAAAATCATCTAATACAAAGCCTATTTATAACAAGTTGTTGAATATTTCACATAACTTACTGAATACTCTGTTGAAAGTGGGAAACAGAATGGTTGTATGGGCACACACACCATTAGTGTACAAAATTGAAAGCACCCCAGGCCTATGGAATGTTTGAAGCATTGAACTAAAATTATTTGGTGGATGATGGGGGTGCTACAATGACAGTCACTAATTTCTCTTCTGATGAGGGTCAGGCATGGCTGGTAGAAGGCACTGGGCATCCACACTTGCTGATGATTTAGCAGGCATCATGTTCTTTAAGACATCAAGTATCGATTGTTTACCCCTGTCATTGCATGGTGACTGGAAGCTGTGGCTTTCTGCCACTGCTCAGTCTCACGAGAGTATATCATACCACACATTGCTAGTGAGGAAAAAGATCAAAATTTAAAATACAAGTTACAAGTTGCAGTGTTACATTTGCACCATTGTAAAGTTGAGAAATTGTAAGTCAAACCATGAGAAGTCAGGGACACTTAATTGTTTATTTTTGCTATCAACCAGAGTGAGAACAGGACAGGGAACCAACTCAACTTAATAATTGCTACATTATTTTCTATTTAGGTATTGCACGTGGAGCTATGGGGAACCCTCAGATGGGGAAAATGTGATACAGGAAAAAATGAGGGCATAAGTACTCATGCAGTTCGAAAAATAGAAACACAAGGCATCCAAAAAAGGGGGAAACATACATCTATACATCTGATTTAGAAAATTAGAAAGAATGAATGATAGAATTTTTATATAAAATAGCACTATTGACTGTATTTAATCCATATCTAGTCCAACTGCTTCATCACAAATACTACTTAAAACTGCGCCCAGCTCATCTAGAAATGGAAGGTTGGTTCTCATCCCAGCATGCGTTAGCAGAAGATTATTTCTGTCCCATCTAGAATCCAGGTACTTGTTCTGATGATTCCTAATGACACGCATTTCCCTTCATATTCCTTTAAAAGTAAATCTCATAATGCAGGTATAGTTGCATACACATTTGGATATACTTATGTTTTAATTTTTTAAAAGGTAAAAGTTGTGTGTGGTTGCCAATGGTTGGCAGTACTGTAGGACAGTGTTCTACAGTGCCTGGGCCTCAGTATATCCTTTCTTAGAGTAGCATCTTTCATTTATAAAGTAAAATGCTTCCAAACTTTCTATCAAGTTCTTCATAAAATTCTGTTTTTTCCCCCTCAAAAATCTATTAGTAAATAACTGAGGGTCTTTATTAAAAAGTTTTTATTGGAGACCTTTTCTCTAAACTAGAACTTATTTACAAACAAGTTCAATTCTGTAAGTTTTGTTTGAGGAATATAGACTTATCACAAGTAGAGTCAAATGCTGAACTTTCAGTGGACCATGACCCTCTTATTTGTTCTACTTCAGGTTTTTTTTTTTAATAATTATTTGTTTTCTTTTATTTATCATTTGCCACAGAGCAAGTACACTCACCACACACACACACACACACACACACTCACACACACACACACACACACACACACACAGAGAGAGAGAGAGAGAGAGAGAGAGAGAGCAAGTAAACCACTAGGTCTGGTCTGGGATGGGAGTCCAGTGCCTTAACCACTCCACCACCTGTGACCCCTCTAATGCAGGAATCTTTAAGTATAAAGCTAATGATTAGGCTGTAGTGTAACATACAAGGCAGTCGTAATTACCACTTGTCTGTGAGTCCTATACATGCTCCAGCATCTGTCCATGTAGATATGTTTACACAACTAATTCTACATGGATAGAAGTGATATGTCACTTCTAGTCCAAGGCAATTATAAGTAGATTGGCCTTTTTCTACATCTTTGCTTTTTCTCTTTGTCCCTCTCTCCTTTTGTGTATTTGAAGTGAAGGGCCTTCAGAGAAGTATTACAACATAGAACTAGCCCAAGTCCTTGAGTCATTCACTAGGGAATGATCCAAATCACAAAGGATATGTGTATGGAGTTGTGTATGTAGGTGTGTGTTTGTGGATGTGGAGGGGAGATGTTAAGCTGGTGAAATTTCAGGAGTTATTTGTGACCACCAGTATATATTATTCTGTCCTGAATGATACAGTTGCTCACTGTAACTTAATTCATTAAAGGAATCAGAAGAATTTTTATGCTCTCATCTATAACATATATTCTATTTAATACTCTCCTGATGAATCAAATCCAAAAAAGAGTAATGAGCAGCTACTTATTTTTGCATCCGCAAAGACTTGCCATGATCATACAGACAATCAAAGAAGAAATAAAAAATGGAGCAGGTATAATAGGGCAACAAACAATAGCTGACGTACTCCTTTCCCTGCTCCTCTTCAATTCCAACATTTACCAGATGCTTACTAGCTTCTAGGTATGGTCAAGAGCTTTGCTTAACTGATCAAAATTAATCCTCACAATAACCTTGTGTGGTAGGTGGTATTAGTTTCCTACAGATCAGCTAACTGAAGCCCAAAATAACTAAATTGTGCAAGATCTCATAGTGGAGAGAATGAAAACACGGAAATCTTCTACTAGATCCCATATACATAACCTGTACATTATATTACATAAGCCAGAGTTTTCGTATGATTTTTTTTCTTTTTTAGAGATTTTTACTATAGGGCCGGTGTTCACTGTGGAGAGACAGAGACTGAAAGTGAGAAATCACCCCCAGGGGAGATGGCCATGCCACAATCCCTTCTCCTCCATTCTCCTCTTGTGATCTTGGGCATGTGTACACAGACACCTGGTGTGAGTTTTAAGTGGTCATGTCCAGGACTTGAGTTGTAATCGATGACATGGGAGTCCAGCAACATAACCATTATGCTGGTCCCTGTATGATGTTTTTAATAGTGAATTTGTATACTTACAAGCAGAGTGCTTGTGTGTAATCAGTACTCCTAAAACTATTGGTTCATTTCTTGTTGCAAGACTTTCAGAAGCCAATACTTTGGAGTTTCTGTTGGTAAGATTTAGGGCAGGGCTGTATCACTGGTGCAAGGGAAGCATCTTTGCCATTCATCTTCATTTCTGTTCTTCATTGCTCAGAAATTCTGGTGATCCCTTGAACTCAGAGACACCAAATATTTAGAGATAG
Source organism: Tupaia belangeri chinensis (assembly GCF_000334495.1). Taxonomy (NCBI): domain Eukaryota; kingdom Metazoa; phylum Chordata; class Mammalia; order Scandentia; family Tupaiidae; genus Tupaia; species Tupaia belangeri. The sequence goes on from NW_006160142.1 coordinate 10,359,225, forward strand.
TTTGAGAGGAAAAGATAATGTGTTGACTGGATTTGAAGAGCCCTGCTCCACAGAAAAATGCTCTGTCTGTGCTATTCAAATTATCTTAAAATACCCCATACCTACCTCCAAATTTGAGTGCATTCCTTTGCCTTATTTGGAGATTCTACTGATCTACCAATCTTTCTACTTTCTCTGTATCACAGATACTTTATAGAACAAAATAAATTGGCCTAACTGATGTCTAGGATACTTGACGTTGGAAGTCAGGCAGATCATTTCATTGGTTCCACTCCCCATCTTTCTTACTCTTCCTACAAAGTCTTTTCTTATATAGAGATGATTGCTCAAATTTGGGGGTTAGAGAGACCTTGATTTGCATTTAAGCAATGCCTCTCAATAGAAATTTGTCCCCTCAAAACTTCTTACTTAATCTTTCCCAGCCCCATATCAAGTTCAACTAATGACTTAGTACAACTGGGCCCATAAAAGGTTCTCCATGAATAGAATTTTTTTACCTTTTAGTTTCTGTCCATTTGCACATATGTCATATTTCAAAGCCTAGCTAGCCTTAGCTCCATCTTCTCTTTGAAGCCTTTTCTGATGAAGCCAACCAACATTCTGTTTTCTCAAATTGCATTTGCACTATTTTCCTGTACTTTACAAACCATTTTTCATTATAATCGACATATGAACTGACATTTCATAATCAAATCTTGTTTATTCATTCTGTTGGTTTCGAGTGTCCAGCTGGTATGCATGTTGAGGGTAAGAAGGCCTTTTCACCTGCATTTTGCATATAGCTGGGCAAAACACTTATATTAGCCCACAGGTTGGCAAAATCATCTAATACAAAGCCTATTTATAACAAGTTGTTGAATATTTCACATAACTTACTGAATACTCTGTTGAAAGTGGGAAACAGAATGGTTGTATGGGCACACACACCATTAGTGTACAAAATTGAAAGCACCCCAGGCCTATGGAATGTTTGAAGCATTGAACTAAAATTATTTGGTGGATGATGGGGGTGCTACAATGACAGTCACTAATTTCTCTTCTGATGAGGGTCAGGCATGGCTGGTAGAAGGCACTGGGCATCCACACGCTGGTATGCATGTTGAGGGTAAGAAGGCCTTTTCACCTGCATTTTGCATATAGCTGGGCAAAACACTTATATTAGCCCACAGGTTGGCAAAATCATCTAATACAAAGCCTATTTATAACAAGTTGTTGAATATTTCACATAACTTACTGAATACTCTGTTGAAAGTGGGAAACAGAATGGTTGTATGGGCACACACACCATTAGTGTACAAAATTGAAAGCACCCCAGGCCTATGGAATGTTTGAAGCATTGAACTAAAATTATTTGGTGGATGATGGGGGTGCTACAATGACAGTCACTAATTTCTCTTCTGATGAGGGTCAGGCATGGCTGGTAGAAGGCACTGGGCATCCACACTTGCTGATGATTTAGCAGGCATCATGTTCTTTAAGACATCAAGTATCGATTGTTTACCCCTGTCATTGCATGGTGACTGGAAGCTGTGGCTTTCTGCCACTGCTCAGTCTCACGAGAGTATATCATACCACACATTGCTAGTGAGGAAAAAGATCAAAATTTAAAATACAAGTTACAAGTTGCAGTGTTACATTTGCACCATTGTAAAGTTGAGAAATTGTAAGTCAAACCATGAGAAGTCAGGGACACTTAATTGTTTATTTTTGCTATCAACCAGAGTGAGAACAGGACAGGGAACCAACTCAACTTAATAATTGCTACATTATTTTCTATTTAGGTATTGCACGTGGAGCTATGGGGAACCCTCAGATGGGGAAAATGTGATACAGGAAAAAATGAGGGCATAAGTACTCATGCAGTTCGAAAAATAGAAACACAAGGCATCCAAAAAAGGGGGAAACATACATCTATACATCTGATTTAGAAAATTAGAAAGAATGAATGATAGAATTTTTATATAAAATAGCACTATTGACTGTATTTAATCCATATCTAGTCCAACTGCTTCATCACAAATACTACTTAAAACTGCGCCCAGCTCATCTAGAAATGGAAGGTTGGTTCTCATCCCAGCATGCGTTAGCAGAAGATTATTTCTGTCCCATCTAGAATCCAGGTACTTGTTCTGATGATTCCTAATGACACGCATTTCCCTTCATATTCCTTTAAAAGTAAATCTCATAATGCAGGTATAGTTGCATACACATTTGGATATACTTATGTTTTAATTTTTTAAAAGGTAAAAGTTGTGTAGAGTGAAAAAAATGAAGACTATGCTTAAAAATCATCTGTGATCATTCCAGAGGTGTTTAACATTCTTCCCTCTGCGTGTCTCTCTGACCCAACACATGACTTGAAGAACATTTTCTCTCTTATCTCCCCCATCAGCCTCTGTTCAGTTACCTTTCTGTATCATTCACATTACACACGTTCTTTTACTGAGGAACATAAATCTTTCTCCTGTCTCAACAAAAAAGTGCTTGGTGTAATCATGCACCACCAGCTTCAGCCATACTCTGCATTCTTTTTCTTTCCTTTTTTAAAAATTTTAAACTTCTAGTATTAAATTAGCTTCTGCCATATTGTCCCCATGAATAATTTTTGCCATCCCTTAGAAGATGGTAAACTAGACCTTCTTCCTTTTCTTTACTGAGTTAAGGGGAAAAAAAGATTTGAAATGATTTGTAATTAAACTTATTATTCACTTCAATAAAATTATCGTGAATCACTCTTTAATAAATTTGACATCTGTAATAAAACTTTGCTTTTACATACCCCTTTATGTCAGCCCAAGATCTTTAAATATTCTTAGTGAGGGAACCAAAATAATCATAGACTCTTTGTCAGTACAATTAGCATAAATACCCTGAATAATTTGAAAACATCTACACTTTAAATTTCACTGTAGCCTACTTTGTCTTAGCATTTTGTTTTTTTTTTTGGGGGGGGGAGGGCAGCAGGGAGAGCAGGAAGAAGCTATTACATTCCCCTTTTCTTGATCCTAATGTGAAATTCTGTTTCTGCGTATCTAACTACATATCTGACCAACCCCTTACGAACCTTACCCACATCTTTATCTCCTTCCTCATTCACTAGGTTCCCTGCTCTGTAAAGTTGAAAAGAATTATGAGTGTAAGCCAAGAGAATGCTGGGCTACGGAAGTGTGTGATTTGAAGATGCTGATGATAAGCACAGAGAATTACAACTACCCTCTTTAACTAGAATGCCATGTGTTTTCCTTACCGCCCACAAAATCCCACTAGCAACTTAGAGGCGTAGTGTTTTGTTTGGGTCTTTATCTTACTGTTCCAATATGTTGTAATAGAGCAAGCATGTTCAATATATGAGGCAATTTAATTTTTAAAATATTTAGCTCGCATACTTTGGAAAGAAATCAACTCAGTTCAGAAATAATATTACATTTTTGTAATTCCGTGGTCTGAGACAAAAGAGAACTAATTCAGAGTCTGGATGATGAGAGTTGTTAGGAGATGCATTATCTAAAATACAAGTGAGATAAACTTCTTCAACAACTTTCAGGATACTTGAACCAGAGGCAGCCTTTGTATAATGTATAAATGCAAGTGCTACTTTATATAATAGGTAGTTATTATGTCCCCAAATTAAAAGAAAAATACCTTCAAATAGATCTAATTGTATTCTTTAATTTAAAGTTGATCTCATATAAAAATACTCCATTGCCCACCCCCACCCAGTTACTGTAGGAAAAAAGATATGGAACTAAATTGACAGTGCTTAATTTTGTGGTTTATTTACCCTATTTCCATTTGGTTATTAAAAGGTTTGCTAATAATTCCTGCATGCCCAATTTAGTCTATCTTTATTAAATGTTTCTTAGAGTAAAAATAAGTGTTTGATTCTTCATAAGAATTTTTGAATTCATAAAGCATTTTAAAGATCAGTCTAAAATTAGGGTGACTTTAAACTCTGTAATAGCTGTAAGATATCTGTGTCTCTAAACGTCAACCCAGGTACCGTTTACTGTTTGGATTCTATTTTTTTTTTTTTTTTGAGAGGTTTTCACTATAGGGTGCGTACATTCACCAGAAAGACAAAGAGAGACAGAGAGACAGAAAGCGAGTAACACCCCCCAGGGGTGATGGCCACACTGCAATCCCTTCTCCTCCATTTTCCTCTTGGGATCTTGGGCACGCATGCACACATGCACGACATGAGTTTAAGCCAACGGACCCAGGACTCGAACCGCAATTGACTACATGAGTGTCCAGCGACATAGCCATTACGCTAACTGCTGGTCCCTTACTGTTTGGATTCTTCACCAAGTGTAGGCAATACTCAAATTTTCTTTCCTTGCTTCAGAGTATACTGGAAATGGCCAATAGCTATGCCTGATTCTTAAGGACATAAAAACATGGTAAAAGATATCATTTCTCCCCACAAGAATTTCTACTCTATTTAGAGAGGAGACCTGGAAGATATGTGAATTGTGATCTTGCTATATGTGGTGCATTCAAACAGAATTAGGACAGAGAAGAATTATCTGGTGTAAAGTAGTCAAAAAATGTATTCTTGAGAAGGGAGAATGTGAACCAGGTCCAGGAAAAAAAAAAAAGTAGGGAGGAAACATTGCAAGGCAGGATAGAGAAAAGTACATGAGTAAGCAAGGCTGCAAAAAACCCAAGTAAAGCATGTGGACATGGATTATTATGAATATGAAAATTGCTAAAGGAAGCTTATACTAAAAGCCAAAGAGAAAGCAATAAGTTTGAAATACTTGTTTGTGGCATTCTGCTTCTTCATCTATAAAATTGGAACAATTATAGCTATGTTGCTTGTCTTACCGGACAGTTGATGACTGAAAAAAAATACTTGTGAAAGTACCTTGTAACTTGTAAATCCTACTTACATTATCACATTCATTATTGTCAGACATGTAGTGGGGACAAGGTCAGAGACAAAAGAGGAGGAGTCCTAAGAAACCTAATGGAGAGGAGTTTAGACTTCAGGAGCTAGAACCAACCACAGGAAAAATTATGACTTTCAATGAAAATTTAGGAATATTTTCTAATATTGTAATATGTGATCGTGGCGATTCAATGGTGAAGAAGGCAAATAGGGGCTCTGCCCTCTCTAAACTTATGGTCTCTCCATAATCCCATTTATGTGCTAAACCTATCAAATTTTAATCATGATCATAGTATTTTCCCTCTCAAAAATATTGTCTTAAATGATTACCTCTTAAAGACTTAAACATATTCAGAAAACTATATATATATATATATATAAACAAACTACATATGTATATATATACACACATATATATACATACATTTATATAATATATGTATGTATACACATACGTTATTATCATTTTTTTAGAGAACTTTTTCTTTTAGGATGTGCATTCTCACTAGAGAGGTAGAGAGACAGAAAGTGAGAAATCACCCCCAGGAGGGATGGCCACACTGAAATCTCCTCTTGAGATTTTGGACACACATGCAGATATACCTGGTGTGAGTTTTAAGGCTCAGGTCTGGAACTTGAACCACAGTCAGCCATGTGGGAGTCCAACACTTGAATCACTACACCACTTGCTGGACCCAGGGAGCTAAGTATTAAGTAATATAAAAATGCCAGGTACCTGGGACATATTGCTGAACTTATTACTAAGGAAACAAGACAATAAAAATGGTATTTCAAGAATATTCATTTGTTGAGGGTATAAAGAACATACTATCAAGAAGTGGATCAAAGAAATTTACTGCTTCCTGAATATGAGTGCTTTTTCATGTATCTCATGTCCTTTTTTAACTCATAGTACTATGTTACTAATTCTGTCTGATGGTCTGTGAGCAAACATGCTTCACTTCTGGATAATGCTTTTAAAAGTCTATTCATGACACTCTAGACTCTTTTATCCTGTTGTGGCAACTCTGGAGATCTCTGGTTGAGAAGACAGAGACCTAAGATGGAAAAAAAAAAAGTTTCTTAATTACTTAACAAAGGGAGCTGCTTTGAAGAAATGCTTGGAGTTGTAACAGACTTTGTGTGAAGATGAAATAAGCCCTTTTGTTCTAAAATGAGTCCTGACTTTTACAGAGATAGGCTGGTAACAATAAGATCTGCTCAATGGCAAGAGTATTATCCTAGGGATGAGATGACAATAGCCTTAGAGCTGGGAAATCCTGCAAAGGTGCTCTTTACAGTACCTAAGTCCTCACATAATGTCGTTCAGCCTCTCGCCCCTTCAGAGAAAGGTACAGGTTGAAAACCAGTTGAATGGATTTTTGTTAGGCTTTTCAACGTTACACACACACACAGCAAACAAATTTATGACTAGGTACTAAGCATGGTAGTTTAGTGCAAAAAGTCATGTTCACTGAGGAGACACATAAATGTTGAACATCTGCACTGGGATATTCCACTACAGTTTTCCCATGTTCAGGTTCTTTCTTGATGACATAGTAAGCTGGAGATGACTCCAACATGTACCACCATGTCAGGTGGGTGTTGTTTATTGTATGAGCACTTTTTCTATGAAGAGAGGCATTTCAATTATTCCCAGTAGCTGTGTTCCTGTTGGCACCTTGATGCCGTATAGCAAAGAGCCAGTGAGCTTTAGCCTCTGGAGCTAAACACATTTTATCAGGAAACAATTTTAGCAATTGACTCTCATCTGGGCATGTTACTTATATCTTGTTATCTCTCAAGGGCCCTGTAATTAAAGCAGGTGTGTGTCCTCTTAAATTAGAGATGTGGCAATTGTAGACATTGTAGTAACTTCTAACAGAGACCCCAATGACCCATAGATTCAGTAATTATAATGAAGCTGATGTGAATATTTGGCCAGGGAGAGTGTCAAAATGGGCAAATATATCCCAAAGTGCTGGACTTACTGATAAATCCTCACTGAACCAGAAAATATCCCAAAGGTCTTTCTTTTCTCTTTGTCTCTTTTTTCGTCTCCTTCACTCTTTTTCTCCCTTCTTTGCTCTTCTCTCTCTTTCTCTGTCTCTTTCCCCTCCCTCAATACTATAAAGAGATCAAGGCAGAATTTCTATTAGTTATTTTTTCCCACTACTCAATGTAACCAGTAAGATAAGCCTTGCCATTTTAATAGGCAATATTCTAATAAGTGACCCAAAATATTGGATCATCTGAAAAGTCATGACATATTTTTGCATAGAAAAATATGGAAAATAAGTTGTGACTTTTTTGATGATTCAATAGCATTGATAGAAGTTTTGGGGATATTTTTTGTATTGTAACTGGGTAAAGGGCTTGTTCCACAACTCTTAAGGCTTATAGAAATGTTGGGAAAATTAAGGAGGAGGAAAGAAACTGAGGGAGAAAAAGGTAAGAAAGTAAATGTGACAAAGAGGTTTTAAAAAGGAGAACCAGAGAGGAAAAGTAGTGATATTTTTATTTTGAGTCAAATAGGGAAGGGGATAATAAAGAGCTTCCTCTGAATACATGTGTCTTTTGCAAGGTGAATTCCACTCAAATACTATGCAGTTTTCCCTGTACTTAAAGTGCTTATATTTACCCATTAAGAAGAACATTAAAATAATCCTCTCAAGTTATTCTAGAGCAAGGAATATAAAGCAGATGATATTGGTGTCCCAACCCATACTGTATGGGGTGCTTCAAAAAAGTCATAGAAAATGCATGAAATGTATTTCAATTTTTTTTTGTCCAAAATAGACTCAAATTTAATTCCATTTTCCCACAAACTTTTTGAAGTTCCCTCATATGCTGTAGGTCCCTATAGCCATAGGGAGACATCCTTGTCATACTAATGGCTTCCCATCTTAAACTTCTCTCAGTATCTCTACTTTAGGGCTTTCTCTTAAGCTTAGCTTATTCTGCTACAGCTTATTGAGGTGCAGCATTGAAGTATGGGAACTGGAAGCTCTTAGGGTCAGGCCAGCCTTGACTGAGGACTAGATCAGAGGATTCATGCCCCAGCCTTCTGTGCTGCAGTTGTGTTATTCTAAAATTAATTTCTACTTAGTTCCAAAGAGACTCCAGAATGAATAGGCTCAGGTGCCCACAGTGATAACTGGCTCAAAACTCTCAAAACTCACCCTTATTCCTTTCCTAACCCACTCTCCCTGCTCCTTCATCCTGAACTGCTTGGATCTCATTCAGGTAACCTCAGATCTCTAAGCCCTTGTTTCAGATTTTGCTTTTTGGGGGTTAAAGTGAGTATATCTTATTCTTGTCATAAAATATTTTCAAATCAAATGCCTCCATTCATTTTATCTAATTTTTCAAAGCTTTTAGAATAAGTTGGACTGAAATATGCTTATATAGACACAAAGATCCTAATAGGATGGCAGTCAGAATTATGGGACAACCTCCTCACCTTTTAAAATTATTTTTAATGGCCAGGTTTGATGCTTATTGGTACTCTCAGAGTTATTATCAAAAGTGCTAATTGGTTAGAATGTACAGAGTTTACTAGATATAGCATTGTAGGGGAAAATGCTAAAAGTAGTGTGTTATTTTTATTTCATTTTCCTCAGCCCCCACAACTTTTGAGAATCGTTTAACCTCTAAGTTATTAAGGATTTTTTTTTCCTTTAGAGATGACAATGCCTGATGATTTCTATGTCTTTAGGGCAAAGGTAAATCTTGGTGTGCAGCCTGAACTAAACAGATAAATATAATTATTATTTCTGTATATTTGATGATGAAAGGGTTTCAGGCTCCACAGCCTGATCTTTCTGTCGCCAACTGCATATTGCCGAAATTTTGATTAAAGGCTCACAGAAGTAGTTTATCAGTATTTGTTTGGTTTCAGGAAGTAAAATATGTGAGCTCAATCTGAATGACAGACTACATCCATCGAGAGCATTTGTTTCATCAGTCTGGGAAACTCAAAATCCTTGCTGTAGATAATGTATGAAGAAGATATTTTTCCTTACTGGATTTGCATAGCGCTCAATAGCCCCCTGATTCCAGACATATTATGTTCTCTGGTAGCTTTCCTTGCCTCTATCTTCCTCCTACAAATGTGAATCTGCTAGAATACAGACATCATTTAAAAAAAATAATTTAAACCCTTCAAATTCTCCTGTCTGGAAAATGTTTATACAATTTGTAACAGAGAAGCCCAGAGTGCTGCTGAAGAAAGCCAAAATATTTTGCTGACTTTTTGAAGGGATCATTTCTAGGCAAAGGGAGAAAAATAGTGATCTGGATAAAATGACAAAAAGTGAAAAAGCAGGTTCTGAATGTTAAGTTATTTCATAAAACAGTCAGCAAGTATTTTGCATTTTAAGAAATAACTTTTAAAATAGTAAAATGGGTTAGGTCATGAAATAGCCCTTCTGTTTATTGAGATAAAAGAAACTAAAGCTAGGTGGTTTCTAATGAATCTGATGTTTTCTCTCTATGCCTTTCCCACAAACTCTTTATGGCAAGTAAAAGGAGGCAAAAGGCATGTGTACATGTGTGTTTGAATGTGAATACATGAGAGAGAGAGAGAGGAGGGAGGGAAGAAGTGAGGGGAGAAAGTGGAATAAATGAAAGGGAACACATACACACACACACACACACACACACACACACGTTGGGAAGGAAGAGAAAACAACACAAACAAACCATCATATAAACATTTGCAGAAATCACTCAGTGATTATAGAGTGGTGATTTTATGTTTTGCACATACTCTCTTCCCCTGCCCCAAAAGAAATTGACAGCATCAATAAATACATATAAACTTTTGGTAAGTCTCAGCTCTTCACATCAGTCTATGAAATTTCAGGTATTTATCCTTATCGAGCCTTTTAACATTGAGAATTTTGAGTCTTTTCATTTTATCATTATTCTTGGGAACCTTAGTCTCTATCATTTGTATGTGCACACCATGTGCACAAGTGATTGCAAAAACAAAACACAACACACATCAAAGAGGAATGGTTTGATTTCTTTATGTGGAGCAAAAGACGGAAAGAAGCAAAGATATTCACCATCTATTGTAACTTTGGTAGTTTTCTAAATTGCCTGCAATACGCAAGCTCTTTGTTCAGTCATTTTAAAATAACACAGACAACATGCAGAACATTTAGAGTGAAGGTTGACAGTGTCTTTTCAGCTGATGGGACTTGGGGTAAAAAATAAATAATATAAAAACAACCTGCATGATGTGAATTAGAAGGAAATTTCTGTCTTTAACTTGAAGATTTTTTTGGCTTTTCTACACTGGTAATATAATCTTTATATTTTGAAATGGTGGCTGTGTCCTTTTTCTTTCCTTTTATTTTTCTCTTTTTCTCTCATTTTTTTTTAAACACTACAGCCTCTTCTATGTGTAGGATAAGTACACAGTATGTGATAGGTACTACAGTAATTTCGAAAATGTGTATTATTTGGCAAAATAGTCTGTAATGATTTGAGCCCATTGTATACCTCTGTATTTGGACACTTCTTTAAAAGTGAAGTTTTGATCTGATGGACCATAATCACTTCTTCCACAGCAAATCCCTCTCAGATGCTGAATTACTGGGTCTCCACCATGCTTATGGTTTATTGAGTAAATAATAGTCTGAGACTTTCCAAGGCAAAAGTTATGGATGGCCCAATTTACATGTTAGCTACCAACAAATCTTCCCATAGTTTTTTTTTTTTTCCAACAATTACCAGAGTATATAGGCTGATTGGAGAATCGGGGGTTCCCTTTGGATAATTATGACACCACATCTGTTACGTTTTTCAAGGCCTTTTGTTCTTCATTTTTCGTTAAAATACGACAGCAGCTCTGAGGCCAGTTGCAAGCTTGTTTGGCCAATGAGAAAACTGAGTGCTGGTGACTCACCCAGGGCGTTGGAGCTTTTTGGATGGAGAGCTTGGCTGTGAAGGGGTCTTCCTCTATGGGCTTGGCAGCTGTTTTCTTTCCCACAAACTCTTTATGGCAGAAGTAGAGTAAGGAGGTTTAGGCTTAGCCTTTGGCTTGAAGAAAAAGGGCTCTAATATGGTTTTTCAATGTCAGCAGTGTTCAAATTTGATCATATTTCAAGAGCAGTGTTCAAAATTGGTCATGTTTCAATACCAGAGAAATAAAAAAAAACTATTTCATGAAATTAACTGGAAAAGGATAATAGTGCTGAATGGAGGAATTGGTAAATTTATTTCAGAGCTGAAGTTTGATTTGGGAAATGTAGATGGCCAATGGTCTTCATTATAATAACCACAGGTATAATACTAGGTACTGATATGAGTGTGTCTAGAAGTATTTTCAGTAAATGGTCACAGTTGTGTATTTCTTGAAAGAACTTCCTGAAAAACAAACAACAGTTTTCAGAACTTTTTGTTGGGGACTTATATTCAGGGATTTCAAGAGTACTTGATTGTGGCCTTAACAGAGTTAATAAGTTATGAATTTCCAGAGATCTCTCCAGTTAAAGGCATGAAGACTTCATTCTATAATATTTGCACTTTACTTTGTCTAGAATGATGAGATTTTTTTTTTTTTTTGGAGAGGTTTTTGCTATAGGGCGCGCACACTCACCAGACAGAGAGAGACAGAGAGACAGAAAGCGAGAAATCACCCCCTAGGGGAGATGGCCATGCTGCAATCCCTTCTCCCCCATTCTCCTCTCGGGATCTTGGGCACACATGCACACGCGCCTGGTGTGAGTTTTATTTAACCCCTAGAGTCTGGGACTCGAACCGTGGTTGACTATGTGGGAGTCCAGTGACATAGCCATTACACTATCTGCTGGTCCCAATGATGAGATGTTTTTTAAAGTTTATTTCTTCCATGATTGAGATAGAAGGTAGTAGGTAGAAGGCAGAGAGACAGGCACCCTGTCCTCAATAACATAATTCACCCCCCCCCCAACCTCAGCCAGCCCTGGATCATGGGCATGCAAGTGCTGGTGCACACTGGAGGTCAGCAGATGCAAACCCAGAACCTTCTCATAAGGGTCAGCCTCACATAGTGTTTTATTTTACTACAGTACTATCATCCAGTCCTCTGAATATTTTTTATGCAATTGGAAGTTAAATATTAATTGATCCACTATGTACAAGGCATCAATGTACATGGCATTGCTGGTATAAAGGCATGAATAAGATATTATCTCTGCTGTATTAGTTTTTATGGCTGTTTAACAAGTTATCACAAGTTTAGCAGTTTAAAACACTACCACTATTTGAGCTAAAAAGCTCACAATTGTGTGGGTTAGAAATCCAGCATCATGTGGCTGAGTTCTTTGCTCAGGGTTTCATAAGGGTAAAATCAAGGAGTCAGCTGGGATATTCTTCACAGAATTAAGTCCTTTGCTTTTTGCAACACTGAGGCCCTTATTTCATTGCTTGTCTTCAGTGGTTACTCACAGTTCTTAGAAGTGTTGCCTCTGTTTCTTGCCATGTAGCCTTCTCCATCTTCAAACCAGATCAGAATACTTCTCATGCATTAACTGCCTTTATACTTCATTTCTCTGACTTCCCTTTCTATTGGAGAAAATTTTGTGCTTTTAAATAGCTTATGTAATTGGGCCAGGCCCACCCAGTTATTCTCCATATTTTAATGCTAACTTATTTGGGACTTTAATTCTACTTGCAAAAATCTTTCACAGGCATATATAGATTAATTCTTCATTGAATAACTTGGAGAAGGTGTGTGTGCACCAGGGGCCAGGAATCATGAGGGTTTATCTTACCATTTTTGCCTACTCATGTGCCCTAGAGAGTTTAAAACCTTTAAGGATATAAAGAGATAGGATGCAGAACCAGCAGGTGGCATTGTGGTTAAGGTGCTGAATTCCCACATGACTGACCATGGTTTGAGTCCTGGACCCAGTGGCTTGAAAATCATGGGAGCATATGTGCGTGCATGCCCAAAATCCTGGGAGGAGAATGGATTATGGCATGGCCATTCCCTTTCTAAGATAGAGTGCCTCAACACAAGCCAGGTAGAACAGAATCCCATATAGTCAGTGTTAGCAGTGCCAACGTATGGGGAGGAGACAGGTGCCAGCTTGAAGATAAAATAGAGGATCAACTCTCCAAAGAGACTACAAATCTAGAGAATGGAGCTAGAGAAGGGATAAGGATGAACCTGGGATGGATTGCCAGAGCAAAGCCAGAGAAGTGATGAAATAAGACATGGCTGAAAGATCAGATTAGTTTAAGACAGTTATACTTTAATTTAATTAAGAAAACTTTCTCTTTCCTAGTACTACGTCCAAGAGATTCTTACCAAGTCACAGAAGATTTTGAAGTAGCAGGCTCCTTTACAGTGTTCTTTAAGATCTTTCATTATCTAATCTCACCTCCCTCATTTTTAATAGACATCTTTGCCTATTTTACCCAAAATAACTCTTCCTTTTTCACATGATTTCATTTATGTTTGAAAAAGTCTCCTGGTACCATCTTCCAAAACACTCCTTTATGATAAGAGTTCCTGGAATTCCACTTTTTCCAGGCAGATATGTTGGCAGAACTATAGAACTTCCTTTTATTTGCCTTCATTTTATTTTTTAATAATTATTTAACTATTTATTTATTTATTTATTTGTTTGTTTCTTTGTTTAAATTTGACCAGAGAGGGACAAAGAGAGAGAAAATGAGAAAACAAGTCGCCATGTCCGAGACTTGAACTATGGTTGGCCATGTGGGAGTACAATGCCCTTAACCATCATGCCACCTGCAGATCCCTCCATTTGCCCTTTTAATCTGAGTAAAAGACTATGATATCCCATCTATCCTGTATCTTCCAATAGGAACTTCATACTTTGGTCTATATAATGTTTAAAGAGTTCTTGTGAATATTGATGTAAAAATATGTTCCAGTCTTACCCTATTCTTATCAAAGGGTAATTTTAAATTTTAAGTACTTGGAGCACATTTAAATCTCTTGATCCCAGGTCAACCCTACACAATGAAATTTATTCATTTAACAAAAAGTTTCTTGAGTGCTCACTGTCTTCTTCTCAGGCGGTAATGTGGTCATGAGGGTTTATCTTACCATTTTTGCCTACTCATGTGCCCTAGAGAGTTTAAAACCTTTAAGGATATAAAGAGATAGGATGCAGAACCAGCAGGTGGCATTGTGGTTAAGGTGCTGAATTCCCACATGACTGACCATGGTTTGAGTCCTGGACCCAGTGGCTTGAAAATCATGGGAGCATATGTGCGTGCATGCCCAAAATCCTGGGAGGAGAATGGATTATGGCATGGCCATTCCCTTTCTAAGATAGAGTGCCTCAACACAAGCCAGGTAGAACAGAATCCCATATAGTCAGTGTTAGCAGTGCCAACGTATGGGGAGGAGACAGGTGCCAGCTTGAAGATAAAATAGAGGATCAACTCTCCAAAGAGACTACAAATCTAGAGAATGGAGCTAGAGAAGGGATAAGGATGAACCTGGGATGGATTGCCAGAGCAAAGCCAGAGAAGTGATGAAATAAGACATGGCTGAAAGATCAGATTAGTTTAAGACAGTTATACTTTAATTTAATTAAGAAAACTTTCTCTTTCCTAGTACTACGTCCAAGAGATTCTTATCAAGTCACAGAAGATTTTGAAGTAGCAGGCTCCTTTACAGTGTTCTTTAAGATCTTTCATTATCTAATCTCACCTCCCTCATTTTTAATAGACATCTTTGCCTATTTTACCCAAAATAACTCTTCCTTTTTCACATGATTTCATTTATGTTTGAAAAAGTCTCCTGGTACCATCTTCCAAAACACTCCTTTATGATAAGAGTTCCTGGAATTCCACTTTTTCCAGGCAGATATGTTGGCAGAACTATAGAACTTCCTTTTATTTGCCTTCATTTTATTTTTTAATAATTATTTAACTATTTATTTATGTATTTATTTGTTTGTTTCTTTGTTTAAATTTGACCAGAGAGGGACAAAGAGAGAGAAAATGAGAAAACAAGTCGCCATGTCCGAGACTTGAACTATGGTTGGCCATGTGGGAGTACAATGCCCTTAACCATCATGCCACCTGCAGATCCCTCCATTTGCCCTTTTAATCTGAGTAAAAGACTATGATATCCCATCTATCCTGTATCTTCCAATAGGAACTTCATACTTTGGTCTATATAATGTTTAAAGAGTTCTTGTGAATATTGATGTAAAAATATGTTCCAGTCTTACCCTATTCTTATCAAAGGGTAATTTTAAATTTTAAGTACTTGGAGCACATTTAAATCTCTTGATCCCAGGTCAACCCTACACAATGAAATTTATTCATTTAACAAAAAGTTTCTTGAGTGCTCACTGTCTTCTTCTCAGGCGGTAATGTGGTGGTGGTGGTGGTGGTGATGGTAGGTGATAGGTGGTGGCAGTATGTGTACATTTGTGTGTGTAGGGGGCCAGATCGATGAAATAATGTTTACAAAAGCAGAGGTGTGCTTGGAGGATTGCAGTGAGTGTGCTGTGGCCGGAGCATAAGATTTGTAGTGCGTGGGGCATGGCAGTATGGGCAATTAATTTACCAATGTCTGTTGAAAAGGAGGCAGGATTTTTTCCTGAGGTATTTGGTGTATATTCCAAAGGCATTAGGAGGGGAATGCGGGGGGCAGGGGAGAAAACAGTTTTCAAGCAGAAGAGTGAAATGATTGTGATCTCCATAAAGACAAATTCTGAATCTTTTTTAGCAGTGCCTCTTAGTGTCTGGGCTAGTCAATAAAAGTTCTGAGTAAAATTATTCTAATGTTTATGAGGTAAATGCAATGCACAAACAATATTGTGGCTATGCTGGAGTGGAAAAGACTGGAATCTAGTGGGCCACTACATGCTTTCAGCTAAGAGATGGTGGAGATCATAGAATTGTGAATGAGGGTCCGGCAGGAGGCATGGTGGTTAAGGGCGCTGGACTCCGACATGTTCGACGGCAGTTTGAGTCCTAGACCTGGCAGCTTGCTTTTCCACTTTCTCTCTTTCTCTCTCACTCTGTCCCTCTCTGGTCAAATAAAATAAATAAATAAAGTTAAATAAAAATAATTCTTTAAAAAAAGAATTGTGAATGAGTTTTATTTTTGTCTTTATATTTTGCAAATGTCTTAAAATGAACATGAAATATACTTATCATTAAAAAAAATAAACTCCACAAAAGGAAAGAAAAATAACTAAAATGTCTTTGGAGTACTGGTGGAGAGAAGACAGAGTTGAGGTGCCCTTTGGGAATAGTGGACTTGAATGAGGAAAAGACCTCCTGCTGCTGCACTGTGTATTCATGTGTCTTACATTTTTGAGCTGGAGTTTGATTGCTGCATGATGTTGAGGCCACAGAGTAATCTTAGGCCATTGAGGGTGGGGCAGTCTCCATGTTAGACATTCCAAGAACTGAGGTTATCATGTAGGGAAGTGAAGTTCATAAGAAAGGCCTCAACCAATCTGGAAGAAGACTTGTTTCTCTCTAATTACTCTTTAGGTCATACTTTTATGGGAGGTAGCAGTGCTAGGGGTTTTACAGTATACCCTTCAGGGATGGGAGAAGACCATCCAGCCAGTTGGAAGCCAAAATGAGTGTATTTGATACTTTAATAAAGGATGCAGTTACTTGTTATTCTCTGTATTTATTTTCTTTCTACTATTACCCATGCTAGGTAGAGTCTTATTTTCTACTCCGAATTCTGAGCTAGGCTTTAAGAAATTGAAGAAAGAACTTGCATTTCTATTCTTTGTTTAAAACATGAAATGGATCTGTCTGCACAGACTTGGTAACAGTATCTAGTACGAGCTTTTTAGGAGAAGTCCATTCTTAGGATAGGTTTGGCAGGCTGTGTGATTCAGACATCCCCACCTAGTGGTGATTCTATTATTGTGAAGGATCAGAGTCTGATCTTTGATAAATGTAAATTGGTATTTGTTTAAATATGAGAGTAAAGGGCCAGTGGGTGGCGTGGTGGTTTAGGCACTGGACCTCCATATGGCTGATCAATTGGAGACACTGACCCATGGCTTCAAAATCACACCAGGTGTGTGTGCATGCATGCCCAAAATTCCAAGAGGAGAATAGAGGAGAAGAGATTGCAGTGTGGCCATCCCCCAAGGGAGTGATTTTTACTTTCCCTTCCCCCCTCTCTCTCTTTCTGATGAGTGCATGAACCGTATGGCAAAGATCTAAAAAAAAAGGTAAAAAAGGGACAGTAAACAGGTTTGAGTATGACTAGATGTTTCTCCTTGTCCAATTACTAGATATTGGTGTCATGAACTATGATAGGCTCTCATGAAGAACAGGCTTTATGAGGACAGATAGTGCTTGACTTTGGACATGTCAAAAATAAGGTGCCTGGTCTACTTATGCGTGGTTGTCCAGAAGGCGGTGGGATCAGGTTCAACATGAAAACAGACACAGGGTCAGGAGCTAGAACTCAGAAGTCATATGCAAACAGTGGTGAGAATACCAGTTACATTACCGCATGGCATGGTGGTAAGAACAAAATCAGTCACCACAAAGCTATGGGTTGATTCTGGAAACGGGGACTTCTGCCCAAAGTAGGATAATAAATGCAAAACTACTATAATAGATGTTGCTTTTATTCAAAATAATAACCAATTGCTCTCTGTATTCTACTATCACGTTTGCATTCCTCTTATGTATTATCACTCTTTCTGTTCTTAGAAGCACTTTTAATTATGTTGTCAGACCTAAAGCAAATATTTATTTGGAGTCTCCATTGTAACTTAGTAAAGAACTTTTTAGTTTCTTGTGAGTTGCATTTAGAATGTAATAACTAAAACTTAAATGTGGCATGATCTCGATTCTGACTAATATCTGGTTCAGGCTTTTAAAAAATTATTCCTTAATTTCTGATAACTTGGTTTAATTCAAGAGGACTGAGAAAACTACTTACATTTGGAATAAGAGGAAGGAAATAATTTCACTTTAGACACCACAGAATCCCTAAATATTACTAATAGTGTAAAGCTTTTTTTTTCATTTAATTTTTCTGGAGAAACCCTTATTTGCATATTTTTGCATCTATTTGCATGTTAAAGTGACTCCCAATTCCAAGTATATAAGATGAAACAAATTAACTCTTTGTTTTAACCTGCTGTGATTCTTGTCTAATACTGTGTGGTAGGTTTGGAGATTTTAAGTGCCTTTGAAAGTGGAGCAAATTAAGCAAGCATGGAGGCAGGCATTTGGGATACTATCTAGGCCTTGGAGACTGAGGATAGGAAGCCATATGAGTTCTGAGAGGTGTCAAAATAGGCAAATGTGTCTCCAAGGGTGGACTCACAGATCATCCTTTGTTTGAGCAGGGAAGAACATGGAGGAAGGTTTTAAGAGATCGCCAACCAGGAATCTAGAGCTGGTACAAGCAAATCTTGTGTCTTTGATCTTCTGCCCTCCCCTCATGATATACCCTGCCACTCTCTTTTCAAGGATCCTAAGGCATGTCTAATTTTATACAAATTGACTCTGTAAAAAGGTTGCATTTCTTCGTATTACATGTTCACTAGACACATATTAGAAGACAAAAATCTTCCTTAAACCCTCTCCCCATGATATGTATAGAGTTGGTCTTCTGTATCTATGGGTTCTGCATCCATGATTTAACCAACTGCAAATCGAAAACATTCAGAAAAAGAAAACAAACCAATATAAAAGACAATGCAATAGCTAGAGAGTGGTATAGCAGTAATGCAACACTAAGCAAGGTTGATCCACATTGGAAGGTTCTAGGTTTATGTTCAGAGAACTCCCTTAACACACTGGATATGCATGTGCCCATGAACCAAAGCTGGCTGAAGCTGGGGTGTGGATCATGGCCTAAAGACCTTGTTGGGATTATCTGTCTCTCTCTCTCTTTTTCTCTTGCTCTCACTCTCTCTCTGTTTCTCTTGATCTTGGAAGAAAAACTTTAAAAAACCACAACAATAAATTATAATACAAATAAAAATATTAGGTTGTTGAAAAGTCATAATGTATTTTTCTGTATATATGTGTGCAAAAATATGTCATGATTTACCAGACAACCCTAGTATAGCAACTATTTACGTAGTATTGTATTTAAATTGTATTAAAAGTAGAGATGATTTAAATTACAATTTAAAGTAGAGATGATTTAAAGTATATGGAAGGATATGCATAGGTCATATGTAAATACTGTGTTATTTTATATAAGGTACTTGAACATCTGCAGATTTGGGTATTTACAGAGGTAGGACAGTGATAGGTCCTGGAATCAATTCCCTTTGAATATGGAATAGCATGTGGAGATTATATATAGAGAGAGATAGATAGATCTACCTATGTGTCTGTCTATCTATCTATCTATCTATATGTGTATCTATACACACACACACACACATATATATATATATACATACATATATATATATGTACATATATGTTAATATCCTACCCCAGGGGCATGTGGTCTTTAAATCCTCTGTAACTAAATCTTAAACAGAGATTTTTTAAAAAGGTTATTTATTTTATTAACTAAAGAATGAAAGACAACATATACATGTGATGAGAGAGAGAGAAGTACCCTT
This sequence comes from Tupaia belangeri chinensis, assembly GCF_000334495.1. Classification (NCBI taxonomy): domain Eukaryota; kingdom Metazoa; phylum Chordata; class Mammalia; order Scandentia; family Tupaiidae; genus Tupaia; species Tupaia belangeri. The sequence continues at coordinate 10,378,683 of NW_006160142.1, forward strand.
AACAGGACTTCATCATACCACAATGCCATTTCCCCAGCCCACCAGCTTGCCAGGGTCTTGAACATGTTCACGTGCACCCAGCGAGTTTTCAGGCAAACCCAGGGATCCAAACTCATGGTTGGACATGTGGCTTCCAGCACCACAGTTTATTTTGCTACCAACTGCACCACCAGGCTAGACTGCAGTTGCTTCTTCACCAGATAAATCTTCACCTTCTTTTTGGGCCAAATTCTAAGACTGCTTTATCTAGTGCAGTAGCCACTTGCCACATGTCACTGTTATACTCATAAAATGTGGCTAAACAGACTGCATTGCAGTGCACTGTCAGTGAAAAATACACATCAATATTGAAGGCTTCCTATAGAAAATAAAAATGCAGAACTTCTGAATAATTGTTTAAAAAATGTAGATTGTGTGTTGAGTTGATAATATTTTGTATATATTGAGTTAAGTAAAATATATTATTAAATGAATGTTTTACTTCTTAGTTTTAAATGTGTCTAATAGAAAATTTGAAATTACATGTATGACTTATACATATGACTCTCACAACATTTCTGTAGGGCAGTCTGCTCCAAGAAAAACTTTACATTCATAATCTTGAGAAGAAATCTTGAACAGAAAACTGAAAACCAGTGTTGGTGCTATGATAGGGTGCGATTACTACCTGGTAGTGATGTTTTAGGTGATTTACTATTTGTGATGTGAATGTCATGTGTCTTGAACTTGTTTCCATGTGAATCTTACTTGCTTTGCCTTTCTGCTCTGTTTCTTCTATGATTTAGTGCAGAGAAAAGAAAGCCAGTGTCCTCAGCTTTAGGCCTATGTAAATGCATTGTAGTTGAAACAGTTTCTCCCGATGACTGGGAAAAACTAATTAGGTTTTGTCATTTATTCACTTGGAATTTTGTCTCATTGAAACCTTGCTACTCTATTTAACCTGCTTCTAGTTGGCAAATATCTGCTGCCATGTTAGGTTATGCTTTTTTGCTTAAATTAACTCCTAAATAATATAGCATAGTGATAGCGATAAAGGAGAATGGGTGGGAGGGGAGAGAAAAAGTTTTTACCTTTTTTTTTTCTTTTAATACAAGACTGATTTTATTATATTACCAAAGAAATAAGTTAGATTGCTCTGGCAGTCTCAATAAATCACACATGAAGTCATCTTTTTTTTTTCCTAAATTAAATTTTTATTTAAATAAAAGTGTTATGTTTGTATTTGAGCTGACAGCTAAATCTGATAATTAGAGTGCATGAAGTTGGCTTTGATTGGCATTGTAATTGGATTGTCATTGGGCTGAGAACCTATTATCTTTGGATCATGCCCCATGAAATCTGTTGAAGAAACTTAGCTGCCAGTCATTAGAGCCACCATCTTGGCTTACAAATTAGGTTTGAAAGGCTTCTTACCACTGGGAATGTAATTTAAACCACTGCAATTGCACTCCCATTAATTAAAATTATATTAAAATTATGGTTCATTTTCTAAATATTTTTTTCGTATTTTATTAGACATACTTATTACTAAATGCTTAACAAATTACATAGCAGTGCTTAGTGAAATTGTTTCATAGATAATCCATCTCTTCAGCACATGGTACTCAGCATCAATGGAAATAGTCAGTGTTAATCATTAAAGGATATACTATTTATGTTTTTTCATTACAAGTTTCACAAAGAAGCATTTCCATTTTTTCACATAAAATGCAGGACCAGAAATACTTACTATAAATTAAGATTGGTCCTGCCGATAAAGAAATACGCAGCTTTGCTTTGAGGAGATGTTGCCGGTTATGGTCACAGTTCTTCCTGCCTTAATTTCTTTCTTTTCTAAAACAATAGAAGGCTGTAAAAGAGATTTTTTTTTCTTTTTTCTGGATAGAAGATTAAGAAGGGGGAAAAAAAGTACACACACACCAAAATCTATGCTGTTTTTTATTCCTATTATTGTCTGCTAAAGGCAGATCAGAGCTGATTAAAACGAAAAAGGAGCTTGTGAGGACCGAGAATAAGAATGAGGTGGGAGTTGGTGGAGTGAGGCTGGTCTCTCTTGGCTGAAGTTAAAGAGGATGTGTCTGCCAGGGCCCATGACACATCCTCTCCTGACACTGACCCTTCTGTCTGCCCACGGCAACCCAGATACTGACAGGCAGCTGCCACCTTCTAGCACGAGGAGGTGAAGAGCCCATGGACATATGTTCTGAGATACAGAATCAGGCAGACTCTTCTGTTTCTTTCCCTCGATTTTTTAAAAACTTCTTTCTTTTCTTTCTTTTTTAAATTTTTTTTTGGTTATTCAGGAATATCTTCTCATCCCTCAGTTTCCTGCCTGCAGATAACTTAGGAGTGATAGTTTGGCAAAGAGGATGCAAAACTTCAATGATATTTAAAAGTATAAGTTTTCATATTTTTTCTTAATTTTATTTGCACCATATTGATATCTGAGGATACCTCTTAGTTACATTTTTACATGTATGTACTTGAGTTGTTGCTCTCTTTCTAGCTTCAGTGGTTTGCTTAGTATCTGACACCTAATAAAGGCTCAATAATTTTAAATTGAATTAAATTAGAAATCTACTTTCTAGATTCTAGAGTTAAATCCAAATCCCTAATAGCTAAAGTGAGTGGCAGTGTATAGCTGATAAAGTACTTTCATGGCTTATTTTGTGTAATTCCCCACATGACATTTTAGGCTAAATACTGCCACCTGCTTTCCCACCACCCATTTCTTAGTAGACAAGGATGCCGAGGGTCGGAGAAGTGAGGTTTAAAGCCACATGGTTAGTAAATTGGTTGCAAAGTTGGGACTAGATCTCAGAACTTCTATCTCCAGTGCTCTTTCCATTCTCCCATTCTAGCTTTATTATAAAGGATTGCATCCAGAAGTGGAGGAGAATGTCTCTAGATTCACTTTTAGCAGTGCAAAAGGAAGGAAATTAGAAGACAATTAGTGGGGCCAGCAGGTGGCATCGTAGTTAGTGTGCTGGACTCCCACATGGCTGACCAAGGTTCAAGTTTTAAACCTGGTAGCTTGCTTTCTCACTTTCCCTCTCTCTCACTCTATTTGTATCTCTCTCTGGTGAGTTCATGTACCCTATAGCAAACTCAAAATAGTGATAATAAAAAATTAAATAAATTAATTAACAAAAAAGACTATTAGCACTATGAATAAAAGTCTCAAGAATATTTTGGCCCTGTGACTTTTAATTTCTTTTCTAGAAATATGTTCTAAAAAAGTAATCATATGAGGAGTTATTTAAGTACAATCAATTTTTATTGGTTGTTCAAAATAAGCCAGACATAGTGTTCATCGTTTTTCATACATTTACTTGTTAAGTCTGAGAACGGTCTGATGAGATATGTTCTTAGGATTGCTCTTCCCTGAAGCAGAGGGTGAAGTGAAGTATAGGAGGATTTTTCTTTCTTTTTCAGGTTTTTGCTCTAGAGTGCATGTGTTTACCTGAGAGAGACAGAGAAAGGAACTTGAGAAATCAGCCCTCAGGGAAGATGGCCACAATGCAATCCCTTCTCTTGGGATTTTGGGCATGCATGCATACACACATGCATTTGGCATATTTTTTCAAGCCTTGGGATCTAGGACTTGAACCATGGAGTTGTCCATGTGGGATCCAGTGACTAAACTACCATGCCACCTGCTGGTCCTGAAGCATGAGAGGATTTTATAAAATATGTCCAAGTTACATAGGTAGGTAGTATTTGGACCCATCTGAATCTACCATTTCTTTTCTTTTCTATTTTTTTTTTTAACATTTATTTACTTATTTATTTATTTCTTGTGATTTTCAAGCTGTGGGGTCTGGAACTCAAAGCACAGTTGGCAATGTGGGAATTCAGCACCTCAACTACCACGCCACCTGCTGGCCTCTGAACCTACCATTTCTTATCTTCACTTTTGTGCTCATTGTCCAGTCATTGCAGTGTGGTTTAACCAGAGGCAGCAGGAAGCAATGTAAAATCTTGGTGAGAGGGAATTTGTTGTTAAAGAAAATCCTATGAAATCTAAAATTGATGCTTTATATGTATATGATGGATATTAAAAAATAATTATGATGGGGCTAACATGGTGGTTATAGTGCTGGACTCCCACATGGCCTGGACCTAATGACTTGCTTTTTTACTTTCTCTCTGTTTCTCTCTTTCTCTTTCTGGCGAGTGCATGTGCCCTATAGTAAATTTTGTAAAAATTAATAGACAAAATTAAATAAAAATAATTCTTAAAAATAATTATGATAAAATTCAAATCTATAAAGTATCGTTATCCTACTTTGTAAGCATATATCCCATCAAAATGCCTGTAGGGATTAAAACTTCATATTTTTCTTTTTTTTCTTTATTTTCTACTTTTCCTATAATGAACTCATCTAATTATGTCTTTTACTTTCTTTTTTAACTAAAGTACATGATTGGAGAGCAGTTTATTAAAACTTTTTAAAACAAGTTTATTTATTTCTTCTGAAAAAGAGAGACAGAGAGGCAAGCACCATCAAAAGGGTCTTCACGTCATGATCTATCCTAGTCTTAGCCTAGAATGATCCACTGTGCCCAAAATCCTATGTGGGTTCAGTTGTGTTACTGCTGGACCATCACCTGGCCTCATCTTCAGAACCTTTAAAACATTCAAATAGCACCAGTGAACTGTCAAGAGGTATGTCCCTACACAGAGAATAAAATTCCATTTGCTCCTCGCCAAGTCCCCTCTAATTTCCTCCTCATATGGCCCTTTGAGCTCTACAGGAGCTTTAGGGAGGAGTGGCCTTGATGTAAGGTCAGTATTGATGGGAATGTTTTTTGCTACTTAGGCAGGGGAACTTGCCTAGGATTCAAATCTTTATTTTTATTTTTATTTTTTACTTTTTTAAAGCAGAAGTGTGGCCTTTGAAGAGGAGCCATGACTGTCAAGTTATGGGTAGCTCCTCACAAGACTGTCAGTTTGATGAGCAACAGGTATAGCAGAGGGGAAGCTAAGGGTTTGAGTTGAGATAAATGAAGAGGAAGAGAAGATATCCTTCCTTCTCCTGGGCAGAGTCACTTGTCATCCTCTTTTGGCAACCTCAGTGGGTAAATCATATGTAAAAACAAAAGCACAGCTGGGAGTCCAGTAGAACAGGGATAAGGTGGGAGCAACTTGCTAGGTAGGAGACTAGAACAGCAGACACCGTGTGCAGGCTCTTCTGTAAGAGATGCCTTAGGATTCTGTGTACATGCCATGGACAAATCTCATTTCCCGATTTATTTGGATCTAAACAGTGGCTATGATCTATTCAATGCCTCACACACTTTGGGGACTAGCATGAAGCGCACTCAGTAAAGAAGCATTGTCTAATAAAATCTCATTTGAACAAAGGGTCCAGTGCTAAAACACTATATATGGAACTTGGAAGCATTTGAAGACTAGGATACACGTATGTAAGTTTTCCTGAATGGAGGAATTAAGGAAAGTGCTGGTCGTATAGTGCAGGCCTGATGGGATGACTAGAACTGGATATTCAAAGAAAGGAAAAAGGAGTGACCAAAAGAAACACCAATCTTTCACACATTTTTTCCTTTTTTCTTTTTTTTTAAAGAAAGATTTTGCTATAGGTCACATGCTCTTGGCAGAGATACAGAGATACAGCGAGAAATCACCAATCTCTTCTCCTCCATTGTACTCGGTATTTTGGGCATGCATGCACATGCAAAGGTGTGAGTTTTAAGCCACTGGGTCCAGGACTTGAACCGCGATTGACTACATGGGAGTCCAGTGACATAATCATTACACCATCTGCTGGTCTCACACGTTTTTCTTTGACTGGTTGTGTATTTTCAGTTGAGAAATGTCTAGAAATGTTGCCAAATAGATTTTAAAGTTCTGAAGACTTACATTTTCTTAGGAAATATCAGTCATTTAAAACTAATTGTTATTATAATATAGTTGTTGTAGAATTATACACACACATACAGAGATATGTAGTGATTATGTGCGTATAATTACCATAAACTCCAGAGTTCATGTATATAACTTTTTTTTTTTGGAGAGGTTTTTTCACTATAGGGCGCATGCGCTCGCCAGACAGACAGAGACATAGAGACAGAAAGCGAGAAATCACCCACCAGGGGGGATGGTCAAGCCGCAATCCCTTCTCCATTCTCCTCTCGGGATCTTGGGCATGTATGCACATGCGCCCAGCATGAGTTTTAAGCCACTGGGTTCGGGATGCAAACCGCGGTCGACTACGTGGGAGTCCAGCGACATAGCCATTACGCTAACTGCTGGTTCCCTGTATATAACATTTTGATATTCCTAAAGTTTTAAGTTTTCAGTTTTGCTTAACTTCATGTTTCTAATATGACACAATAGAACTTAGATTCTCAGTAAAATTTGCCAATTTAGTTCAGTTAGTTGTTATGCATATATAATAAGGGGTTTAACTCTGGAGCCAGACTACCTGAATGTGAATCTCTTTCTGTCATTTATTAGTTGTGTGACCTTGGTCAAGTTTCATAAATTCTCTGTACCTCGTATTACTCATCTATAAATTGGGGACAGTGATAGTAGTTCACTGATAGGATTTTATTGAGGCTAACAGGAATTGAAAACTGTATAACACTTAGAACTTTGTAAATGTTAGCTATCTTTGTTGTCATCTTTACTTTTAGACACGTCAAATTTCAGGTACTGGGGAAGATATAAGCATGAAAAATATGTATTTCTTCTCTTCAGATACTTTAAATCTTAGATTACTATTTTTCTTTCATTTTATCCGTTCTATTAGGTTGCATTATTGCTGCCACCACTATCTTTTTATAGGAATTTCTGACTTTCAAAGTTGTATTGCTGAAAAAAAAAATATGAAGTTTTCCTTATAGATTTGTTTTTATTCCCTCAGAGAGACAGTTACCTCCTTCTAAGGAAGTCAAGACCTAGCAATTCTCTACCTCCAAGGTGAAGCAGCCTCTCCCTAGATTACCACAGTGGAATTCCAGAGAAATCCTTTGAATATTTTAAAGGCAATATGCTTGCTCACCTCATGGTAAATAAAATTGTTGCTCTGCTTTTAAGACTAACTTTTCTAGGGGTTATCTATATCTCACATTCATATTGAGGTAGGTAAGAATACACAGCTAAATGTATAGCCTCTGTGTATGCACACACAGGATCCCTACACAGCTGGGTCCTCACATACAAATTTGAATGTTTTTTTTCTTTTTTATTGAATCAATGTACTCCTCCCTGGAACTAAGAAAGAGAGTAGAATCTTTGCATTTTTTTTTTCTTGTTGATGTGTGTTAATATAGATTTGAGCTTTTATTGGGAAAAGTAGAAACCAATGTATATGAAACTTGGACTATATCCAACTGAAAATAAAAGTGAGTTCAGATGCTTTCTGTGTTGGTTTTGCCTCACATGCAGATTGTGCTGTTTGGTGAGAGAAATAATTAGTCATTTACAGGTTCATTATGTGGTACAGTTAAACTTGACCTTCTCTTCCCTTTGGCTGGCTAGTGAGAGACCTTTCTCAGTAGGTCCAGCTGGCTAATATGGCCCTTGTATGTATAAACCTATGTAGTACAGTCTTTATTTTTTTTTTTTCTCTTCTAAATCTAATGCCACTGTCTTTGAGATCCTGATTTTACATATGGCAAGGAAGAGCTTGCATGTCATTCATTTTTCAATTGTTTGTACAAGATCTTTAAATGGGACGTCCATTCTCTCTTCCACCTCCTACAACAAAAACGGCACATTGTTATTTAAAGCAAAGGCTTTATAGATTAGTTGTTGAATGCGATATTCATCTCATGAATAACTAATAACATAAAATAAAGAACAATGAAAATGCAAATTATCTGCATATATACAGTGGCAGTTAGCATTACGAATAGTCTTCCTGAGTTCATGCAAGGTAGGCAAAAGCCAGTCAAATTTCTGATTGTACCTAGTCCTTTGAGTTGTTGAGACAATAACAGAATTCATCCCTTTTAGGACTCATTATTGAGGCATGAAAAAAGAGATTGAAATCTGGTAGAATTTCAATTCTTTCGTTAGCATTATTAATATACAAGAATTGGCAGGAGCTAAACTGATTGGCACGTACATCTGGAATAACAGAAATAAATAAAGTTTCAGAATGAGAAGAAGGGTTCCTGCTAGATTTTGGGTAGAATATAACGTGTGTGGAGACAGCATGAAATCTAATCAAACTTCAAATAAATCTCTGCAAGTACTACTTTTGGAGTGTAAGAAAGAGATAGGTGGGTTTCTTTCTCCATAGGAGACATATCTTGCTTTTATTTTGGCAACGAGAACAGAAAGAATGTTCGGGAAATGGAGAAAGAGTTTAGGTTACCCCAGCTATGAACCAGCCTTCTGAGGAGATTCACCAATGAAAGGGCTTATTTTCTCAGAATCAAACTGGTCCTGAGCACTATTTGCTGGATTTGCTTTTGAGACGACATTTATAGTAAAGAGAAGAGTCTTTGGCCTTTGAAAGATTTATGTTAATACACAGAACTGTGATTTTATTTTATGTGTACACAGTGAATTATCCCTACTCACTTGTCAAGAACCAACGTATACCAAAAGCATTGAAATTTTCTTTCCCTTGATAATCTGCTGGTTTTTGTTAGTAATTTTAAGAATTATTTAATTTTATTATTATTATTCTTATTATTAATTTGGCCAGAGAGAGAAAGAGAGAGGGAAAATGAGAAAGTAAGTCACCAGGTCTGGGACTCAAACCGAGGTCAGCCATGTGGGACTCCAGCATCTTAACCACCACGCCACCTCCCAGCCCCAGAGAATTTATTGTTTTTATTCAGTCTGTGCCTATCACATCCACATCATTTGAGAGATACATTTAAAGAGAAAGATATTGAGGAAAGACTGGATTTTTATTTCCCTGACAAGCTGCAACCAGAGATTTTGCCTTGTATTTTGGTGGCAGTTTGCTTTGTATCCATTTTGGTAAGGACCTAACAGTGGTCACACAATAAGCTATGAACACTGGGTATATGAGTAATAAAGGATATGCTTTTTATTAGACACTGAATTACATTAAATTGTTTTCTTTCTCCAGTGGAAGAGAACGGTGAAAACTACAGAGGTCTATTTAAAAGCAACAGGCCCCGCAGATGGCTGACCTAGATAATGGATAGCATGACATTACAGCCACAATCTGTGTGGTGAGCCCTGAGCCCCCTGGCTGTCTGCCACTAACTGCCAGGCTAAACTGTGCTTCCTGTGACCACTCCAAAGTTGTTATTAGCCTAATGGAAGGCCTCTCCACCCTACCCATCCACAGACAAAGCCTCAATATTTCCTTCTGAATCAGCTCTTAAGATCTCACTACATTGAAAACTTTCAACACTCATGAAACTTCCATCTTCACTCTTACATACTTTATAGAAGCACTTAGGTACCCTTAATAATACAGGAAAGTGAAACTCTGTCCATATTGAACCAACCCATAGCAAATAAGTCATTTTATTTTAAATATGTGAGGGAAATTTACATTTTACTTCATCGTGTGTGTGTGTGTGTGTGTGTTAATTTCTTAAATTATTTAACAACCATCTCATGCTACCATGACTGCAGAATTTTAGAGAAAAAGTCATACTTAGTGTGCTCCCCAAACTAACAGTATCAACATATTTGCGAACTTGTTAGAAATACAGATTCTCAGCCACTCATTGAACAAAAACTGTAGGGGTGGAGCCTAGTGATCTATTTTTAACAGGCTCTCTAAGTGGTTCTGCTTTATGGTAAAGTTTGGGAGCCATAAATGAAAATACTGTGCATAGTTAACACTGGGACTTCGAGTATTTCCTGATGTAGGCACTCACAAAGATATTATTCTCCAAATAGAAAAAACACATGGTAGTTGATTGGAACTGAGGTTCTTCAGCATTTGTTTTGTTTTGTTCTAAAGCGTTTTTGTATGTGGGAAATACTTGGACATACTAAAAGTTTATTCAGTTGGTCATTGCACAAATACTGAGCTCTTAGCAGGAACTCTTGTCCATGGGAAATACAGCAGTGAACAAAAACCATGATGGTGTTTGCATTCTACAAAGGAAGATCACCAATAAACAAGTATAATGCAGTATCAATAGTAATACGTGATATAGAGAAAAATATGGCAGCATATAGGGATGGAGAGAATGTGATACTTGTTCTTTTAAATAAGGTGATCACAAAAGATCTTTCTAAAGAAGTTTTTGAACAGAAGGAAATATTCAGATTTCATCTGTGGATGGGTAGGGTGGAGAGACATTCTGTTAGGCTAATAATAACTTTGGAGTGGTCACAGGAAACAGTTTAGCCTGGCAGTTAGTGGCAGAAACTGTGTGAAGTAAGGGATAGTATGTGAGACTACCTAGGGGAAAACATTTCTAGGCGAGATGGTACCCTTGTCAGTTACTTTAGCTTAGAATATGTAAGCCCAGGGACCAGCAGTTGGTGTAATGGCTAGTTTGCTGGACTCCCATGTAGTCAACTGCAGTCCAAGTCCTGGACCCGGTGGCTTAAACTCATGCCGGGCGTGTGTGCATGTGTGCCCAAGATCCCGAGAGGAGAGTGGAGGAGAAGGGATTGTGGTGTGGCCATCCCCCCTAGGGGGGTGATTTCTCACTTTCTTTCTCTGTCTTTCTGATGAGTGCAAATGCCCTGTTGCAAAAACCTTAAAAAAAAAAAAAAAAAGACTATGTAAAGTCCAGAAACTGGGAATAGGAATATTTCTTGTCTTTCCCTTCTCCATCTGAGCTGTGGGTTACTGAGGCTCACTCTTCCTTACCAGGTCAGTTATATGCTGAAGCTACCTTCTATAGGAGTAGATTGTTTAACTCTTCTGGGAAGTATTCTATCTGGTGACTTACCCTAAATGTACCTTCTAGGTCAAGGGGCTAGACATTGTCCTATAACTTTACATCTTTCTCTTCCATCCTCTAAAATAAGAACTATGAATGCAACTTACAGCGTTTCAGTAATATTTCATGGACAACTTTAAAGCTACTCATGTGCATATGGTAGAGTGAATCTCTCCAAACCTTTTACACTTTACTAGTAGTAACAACACATTATTTGTGACCTCACCTTGCAAGTATTCTAGGCACAGCTCTGTGAGAAGAGGTGGCAAACCCTAGGTTAAAAAGTACCATGAGGGAGGTCAAGGTTACAGATTCAATTCATGTTTGTGGCAGTTATTACTCTTGCAGAGACTCACAATCCTCCCTAAAGTGGTTATTTTTTTTAAAGTAAATACCATTAGTTGCAGAGAGCATGGGATATGGAAGGACAAACCATTCTGACCAGAAGTAAAAACATGCTAAGTAAATACACTATTGACAGTGGATGAAGATAGAAATTAAACGATCTGTTTGTTGCAGGATACAGTGAAGGCTGAGATTAAGATAAGAGAAAAAAAGAAATCATTGCTCTTTTGTGAATGCATAGCCTTGTGTTTTTTGTTTTTGTTTTATTTTTTTAATGAAAATGTTCACTGGAAGTACTATTCAACAATAATTTGAATAGTATTTGAATTGTGATTCTAAAGAGTCACAAAAGGGTTTTCTCCTTCACCCTATTGAAAATGTACAGAGAATTCACAAGAGTCTCCCTGAGTGATAATGGTGGTCCTACAGCCAGCAGTTTACTTACCTTTGAAAGTGAACAGAACAGCCATTGTCCATGAGACCTATTGTGTTACCAAAAACATAAGGACAGCTATAAATGCAACACTATAATTCCCATAGATATTACTAATAGTTTCTAAAAAACAAGCAAAACATGAGTCACAATTTTATTCTATTCTCACATGTGACAAAAAGAGTGTTCTCACCAAGAACTGTCGTCTGATTCACTTTCTCCTCTTTCTCTTTCTCATTCATGTGCTTTCCTTCTTACTGCTTTATTTTTCCTGCTTTTTGTTTCTCTGGCTTAACCATAAGGTACCTCATACTCCCTCCCTTTGATACTATATGAAGTTGAAACCTCCAACAGTCGTTTCTGTCAAAAAAAGCATGTAACCTCTACATTGGAATGTCTTTGGAGCTGTGTGAATAAATACGTTGAGAGGGAGTAGATGGTTCCAAGGTAATTCTTGCAGACAGAACTGCAATCCAATTCTAGATTTGCAGTCAAACCATCTGCAGAGATGAACATCAGAAGCAAATTTGTATTTATGGGGGAAATTGTCCTTCGCCCTCAACCCAACATTGAATTTGAAAAATTTCCAAGCTTTATTACATGTAGAATTGGTTTGTAGTGCTTTGAGGTGTGTATAGGTGAGTGGGAATGAGCTGATAAATGTAGTTACATTCTTGCATCCATTGGTGACCCAATTTTCTACACAGCCATTTTGCATGTGAGAAAAAAAAATAATGACAGGGAGAATAAAATAGTTACTGCCATGGAAATGTATAAAATATTATGGCATGATTCAAAATTTAGGAGAGATCTGAGACCAAGCTAAATGTAATCAAAAAGACTTTAAATAGTATCTCCACTTTTTCTGAATCTCGATAATAAGAACATAACATTTTTCAAACTAAAATGATTTTCCTTGTTTATGAGGGCCTGGGAGCCAGGCATGTAAGACTGTTCATCTGGTTTATCTCCAGATGAAATCCAGCCAAGGGGTTCAGGTGGAGGGCATCTGAAGTGTTGTGAGAAAGCAGCAGCGTGGAAATCTCTCCTTGCACCAGCAACTGGCTTTTTCTCAGACACAGAGGTAGGATATATCAATTCTTCCCCACCCCTTGTGGGATTTAAGAAATGTCCTGCTCTCATTTTCTAGGTAGACCTGGTGTAGTTCATGCTGGTGCCAAATTGGACACAAGGGGGCACCGAAGTGCCACAAATTTTGCCCTGGGACCTTTCCACACATGCAAATTTCCAAAGATGGAAGAGGCCAGGAAACTCTGACCCATCAGGAGCATTCTCCTCCCCAAGCTTACTTGGCAGAGGCATTGCCTTGGTGGTTGGAATCATAAAACATCACCCACAGTTTGTGTTTGCTCAAGTGTCCATTCTGGTGCCAGTTAGAAAGTACTCCACTATGGTGGTTGGGGCACCATATTAACGTTCTCTACCCCTTTAATTCATTGCTGCATGTCATTGTTTTTGAAGAAAGTGCTACAAATAGTCCCTTGAGAGGAAACTCAATTTAAACAATTATACTACACTTTCTAACAGTACATTCAAAGTATTAGAATCTTGAATATATTCTTAATGAATTTATTTATTTATTTATTTATTTATTTATTTATTTATTTATTTTTTGCCAATCTACCCAAAGAGAATGGTCATTTGTTGATTTATTTCTTGTGTTTTGTCTTTCTTCTTTACCTGAAGAATGAAGAATTGGCAGGGTTCTTGCCACAACAGGAAGAGCCATGGGATAATTCATGGAGTAACAATAAAGTTGTATGTTAGTTTCTCTCACTTAAAAGAAGATGGGGAATTTGACTATTGATTTCAAATTTTCTCTGTCTGGGCAGGAGAGCTTGCATTTTATTAAGTGCAGTCAATTTGTGGTGAAATATTCTTTTTATTTTTCAAGATAGATTGCTGATTTACTTCAGAATGGTGGCAAAATAAGCCTGTACCCGCTGAGTGCTGAAGAGAAGCGTTTATTTGCTTTATTGATTTGGTCCATTTTTGTGAGATGTTTTCTATGTATTTTTTATTTGGCTACAAACCTACCCACAAATGGTCCTGGCTGTTGTACTGTTTCAATATCCTGGAGAATAGCTCCAAACAAAGAATTTAGAATTTGCAAAAAATTATTTTGCTGCAGATACCTTTCATTTAAGGAAGCCCTGTCCCTCAGATATAGACAAGCATCACGGTAACCTCTATGCTTCCCAATAATCTCGACTGGTTGTTCTTCCACAGTGTAGAGTATGAATGAAATAGTAGTTTTAACCCAGGACCCTCAGTTAATTGGTAAATAAGCATGGCTGTTCACAAGTACTGACATCAATGCAAAGAATATTAAACATTTTAGAAATGATCCTTCTGGCGTTGGCTTTTTCACTTAGTATCAAAGGACTATAAAGCTTCTTCTTTAAGAACAAAATGATGGTACTACTTCAGATGGAAAAACCCTTCATTTATTCAGGAATAAGCAGATGGCGTAGTGGTTACGTCACTGGACTCCCACATGGCTGGCTGGCTGACTGTGGTTTGAGTCCCGGATCCGGTGGCTTGAAACTCACGCCGGATGTGAATGTGTGCGTGCCCAAGATCCTGGGAGGAGAATGGAAGAGAAGGGAGTGTGATGTGGCCATCCTCTCTGGGCAGTGATTTCTCACATCCTCTCTTACTCTGTGTCTCTCTCTTCAGCAAGCACACCTGGAAGGCAAAAACTGCTACAAAAAAATAATAATAATCTTCATTTATTACAATGATAGGCTTCTTAAAGACCATTCAGTCATGATAAGCAATAAGAATGCCTGATCTAATGGGGATAATTATAAAGTCAATTTGATAAATGTACTACTACAAATAAATACTTAAAGCAGAATATAAAAATGCATAGAAGTAGGTGAAGATTTTTTTAATCTTAAGTCACCAGTGCAGAAATATGGGCACTTAATTCCTTGAAGAGTTAAGAGAATTTTAATTTAAAAGATCACTTTTCACAGGGATACTGTGGCTTTGCGACTCAAAAAAAGAAAATACTTATGTTCAGATACTTCTCATGTTTTTGTTCAAGTGTATTTATGTAACTCTTCCTATAACTTCAGTGTCCTTTCCCTGAAAAAGACATTTTTAAGCTAATAACTTTGGCCTCATGACATATAGACTTTAAAAATACATGTGATTTTATAAGTCCATCACCCCTCCTCCCATTCTAATAGCTATACATGCATGCACTTATAAATACATATGTACTTATAAATACATATAAATACATACTTATAAATACATATCTTCAGGATTATAGAAATATTTAATTTGTATAAGCTTAAATAATTACTGAATGTTAATACACAATACATTAATATTTGTATAAAAGACAAGAATGCCTGATCTATAATGCTAAATGGGAAAATAGATACACATACTATCTATAATATTAAAAAGGTATATCTGTTTCTGTGTAGGAACTGAAAGACATTTTGTAATAAATGAGATAAATTAGTTTGTAGGAATTGGGATGATAGGTGACTTAATATTTTTTCTTTCCTAAAGTGTATTTTACTTCTTTCTTTTTCTCTCTTTCTTTCTTTCCTTCTTTCTTTCTTTCTTTCTTCCTTTCTTTCTTCCTTTTTTCCTTCCTTCCTTCCTTCCTTCCTTTCTTCCTTCCTTCCTTCCTTCCTTCTTTCTCTTTTAACAGAGATTTTTGCCATAAGATACATGTGCTCACCAGAGAGACAGGGAGAAGTGAGAAATCACTCTCCAGGGAAGGTGGCCATACTGTATTCCCTTCTCCTCCATTCTCCTCTTGGAATTTTGGGCATACACTCATACATGCCCAGTTTGAGTTTCAAGTCACTGGGACTTGAGCCATGGTCAGCTGCATGGGAATCCAGTGCTTAACCACTATGCTATCTACTGGCTCCACTTATTTCTTTCATAAGAGCAAAAGAGTCTTGCCATGCTGAGTCCAGCATGGTGCTCAGGATGACCTGTGGTAGGAACCCAGGCTTCCACATGGCTGAAGTGTTGCACAGTGGGACTCTACCACCTACACCTCCATGGCTGGGTCAACTTTTTAAAAATTTTGATTCTGATAATTTTATGACATCATTTCTGGAAAAAGGACATTGACTACTTTTGTAAAATGGTGACTCTTTTAGGTGACTAAAATGGTTATCTCATTTTCTGGTTTTCTGAGTTAAAGTTTTATTGACTATTGGGTGTTTATCAAGTGTTATCTGGTTTCACTGGAAATGACCATTTCCACCTTCTTTATAATGAAGTCAGAGTGAGATTTTTAGATCTAGACTGAAAAGATGAAAAACAAATTATGCTACAATTTTTCTTTTCTTTCTTTTTTTAAAAAAGTTTGCTAGAGGGTATGTATACTTGGCCAAGATAGACAGAAACAGGGGATAGGAATGAGAAAGCATCCTCCCCCCCCACCCCAGAGCATTTTCACACCACAATCCCTTCTCCTTCATATCACCCTTATTTAGGGATTTTGGTTATGAAGACATACACACACACATACTTCTTTTCTTTCGTCTTTTAGAGAGATTTTTGCTATAGGGCATGTGTGCTTGCTGGAGAGACAGAGAGAGACTGAGAAACAAAAAATGAGAAATCACCCCCATGGGAGTTGGCTACACCACAATCCCTTCTCCTCCATTCTCCTCTCAGGATTTTTGACATGGATACACATGCCAGCTGTGGTTTTAAGCCGCCCAGTCCAGGACTTGAATAATGGTTGGTCATGTGAGAGTTCAGCTATGTAACCACTGTGCCATCTGCAGGTCCCACCTGGCATATTTTTCAAGTCAGCAGATCCAGGATTCGAACCATGCTCTTCGCCATGTGGGATCTAGCTGCATTAACCAGCACGCCAACAGCTGACTAACTACTTAAATTATATAAAGTGTTCAGATTTTGACAAAATTAACCCAGGGTTCATTGGCATTTTTGATTTCTTGAATAATCAGTTAGAGGAGATAAATTAGATAAATTCTAACCTCTTGAAAAGTAGTATTCTAAGCTATACTAAAAATAATATAGTTATGCTATATAGTAAATTAGCATTAACTGAATGACCTATTGCAATGAAAAAAAAAACCCTTATGTTTAGATCTCAGGATTAAAAAGCAGCGCACACACACTTATGAAAAATAGTTATTTTTTTTCTTTTAGGAGAAAACAGTTTTATTATACAATTAGTTCATATACATATGAGGTCAGTTAACTCTCTTCAGCTTTTAGTCATGCATAGAAGGATAGCTAAAGATAGCAGATCCAACCTACTTCATTTCCTATGTGTGCCTAAAGGCACTGATGCTGGATTTTGGCAGAGAAAATGAATTCAAATATAAGAGGATGTAGGCATGTTGACTTTCAGACCAGAGAAAGAAGTTAAAGAAGTAACTTTGTTTTGAATAAAGTGGAGTGGGAAGAACACTCTCTTTGAAGTAATACTGTGAGCTTAAATAATTTTCTAGGAGTCTTTCCAAATTTAATTATTTTTGTGCTCGGTGTTTCAAATTTCAAATAATTCTAGTTATCTAGATTTCAATATAGGCACATGGACCCCCCTCCCCATTTCCTGTGACTTATAACTGTACTTTTTTGGGGGGAAGGAAGTTTCAATGGTGGGATTCATGTCTGTGGTGGTTGTGGTGGTTTTAATTGTGCACTTTTCCAGGCAGTGTTTGTTAAAGCAATCCAGGAAACTTTGCTTATCATTGACAAAAAGGCATCACTTATAGGTGAACCTTTGGGTAGCAGAGTAGGAAGTGGTAAAAGAAATGTATAAGAAACTAATCTTGGAACAGAAGGCTTGCCAATTTTTTCATTATTGCATTGTTTAAAACTAAGGAAGAAAGAAAAGTAAAGATTTGATAATCTTGGATTCACAGAGCAATGCATTTCTACTTCCATCAGTGTATTTTATCCTGAAGAACAATTTGTCCATCTCCTTTATATTTCTTATTTATATTCACATATAGATTTGTATTTCTTTATATGCAGCTGTATTATATATAGAAAACATCATATAATTTTCCAGTCTTGCTGCATTGTTGTTGGCATGGGTGATCCCCACATTTTAACATAAATGTAATGGTATAGGATTTTTTCCCCCCATTTAATTTAATTTTCCCTCTTGCAGCTTATCATGCATGGTGTTTCTGGGTCATGCTTACTTCTATTTGTAGCCCTTTTCTTTTTCCAATAGAGGAAAACAGGTGAAGCAATGTTCATGAACGATTTATTTTTATTTTTTAAAAAATAATGGCCTCTTAAGCATTTCTTTCTAATTAACTCTTATTTTGAGTCCTAAAAAGTTATTACCCAGAGTTCATTTTTTCCTGAAGTAAATAACTCAGCCCCACTTCTACATTTTCCTCATTTAAAAGTGAGTGTGTGTGTGTGTGTGTGTGTGTGTGTATGAGAGAGAGAGAGAGAGAATTCTTATTGATGGGAGAATACTGACCTTCCTTTCCCAAAGGTGCAAATGAAAAGTAGAAATGAATGATTGACTAACTTTTCACTTTCATCCAGATGTCTTGGCATTCTGCCAGTTTAGCCTGAGTGTGTGTATGTGTGTCTACAGGCCTGTGTTGTAACCTTCCAGTCCCAGGTAGAAATTGGTGGGATAAGTTCTTGGATAATGATGGGACCTGGCAGCCTAAAGAGGACAGGGTGTTTCCTTGGTCAGTCACTTAGAGGGTTAGCTCTCCTTGCAGGTACAGTGTTGGGATGGACTGCAGAGTTGTAATGTGGAGATGGCACCCACCCACAAATCCCAATGACTAATGAAAGGAATGGCTGTTCTTCAGGGTCTGCATTTGTGTTCTCACAACAGGACTGACATTAGTCTAAGCTCCATGGTAAAGAAACATGGAATGTATATTGTTTCAACAAATTATTCTTCACATCTTCCCCAAAGAACCCTATTGTGTAGTATTCCTGGAAACATTCCTATTTGACTGCAACAGTGACTGCATCTAAGTGGTGAGGAAAGTAATTGTAGTATAAATGTACTAGTAAAATTAATTTTTTACATGGTAAGCCATATCTATTGTCAGAAATGGATTTATCAACCAAAATCTGCAATACCTTTCTGTCTGCCGTTTTACTGACACATACACACATAATCTTTTAAATGCATTTTTCTCTTAAAACTGAGACTATTATCTGATGTCTGTGTGTGAGTGACATACTCCAAATCCCATCTGCTGATCTACCTTTCAAATATCCCAGTGTCCTCCTTGTTTCCCATTTTTTACTGTTCAGGCCCTCCACAGAACATTATTGTCCCAGCAGACCTTTTATCCAAGGACTGTTGATCACAGCCCAAGAGCTGTCATCCTATTTGCATTCTGTGGATGCATCATTATTCACAACATTTGATGTCCATAAAAACACATTAAAACTATTTCCTTGAGCAAAAATAATCAGCTCTCTGCTGTACATATCATTTGTATACTCAAATTGTAAAATGTAAATTGATATATAAGAAAATGGCCCATTAACTTTTTCATTAATGACAATAATACATTTTGTACACCAGCAGTAGGAGGATCTTGCCTTCACTTTAGCAACCTGAAGGATAAATGGGGCCCTCCTTCTTTTTTCTTTTTAAATTTCATAAAAATGATGGGTGTCATCAAGCAGAGATTCTTTTATGTATCTTATTTGTCTTTAAAATATGAAACCTTTGATTTATCACAAAATTAAAACTACCTTAAAAAGCAGTGTATTTTTTTAAGAAAAAGAAAAATAATTGTTTACTGCTTTATTATGCTCAAGAGGACAAGTTTTCACCATGGACAGTATGTAATTGTCTTAAATATTTACTTTCTTTCCAGTGTTTTATTATAAGCTTCCATGGAACACTTAAAATATTTCTAAAATCTTAAAATGCTAAAAAAAAGTATCTTTTGTGACAAGATAACTGTTATAAAATTTAAATCCACAGTCAATTTGAAAATACTGATTATAACTTGCCGTTATGAGATATGGACATTTTTATTAAATTTCATCAGGATTTACTCTGATTACTTTTTGTTTGAATTTAGTGCATGCTTCTTATACAAGTGAATATTGAATTAATCATCTGTCTTTTTTCAGGTATTAATAGGAGTCCTATTTTTTCACGGGACAGAATTTAACTCCTATAGCACCTATATGACCAGTTGTCAAGTCATAGTATTTGATTAGAACATAGATTAATAATTTGTCTATCACTGATACATCATGCACTAAGAGATAAAGAACATCTGATATTAACTGAGAAATAAAATCTGCCTTCAGTAAATTGCGTAGAAAAATTACACAGTACATTTAAATTACCATTTGCTTAGCAACATGCCCTTGTAGCCATTCCAGTGGGGCTATAAAATGATCGATTTACTTTAATTTTCTACTGAATCCTGAAAAAAAATGGCTATCAGTAACCTATCCCTTCATCATAGCATGCTGATTCACTCTGTGTATTAAATTTACTGGCAAGGAGCAAGACGTTAACAAAAAGTAACAGATAATGTGAACATTTCATGCATAATCTGTAATATGAGATATGTATTAATAGGGAAATTATGATGCATTCAATTATTCTGAAATGCCTTCCAGAGATGTTTTGATTTGGCTGCGCTCGGATAGTAGCAGCACAGCGGGGAGCATCTCAAGTGATGAATAACCTAATCTCCTAATCTCAAAATGGGCACTATTCACAGCTAGCCTGGGAGAGGCTGGGGGAAGAAAGCACACTTGCAGACACGGCCACACTGAGATGAATCTCACAAAAACAACAATCTAAACAACAACATCAAAATAACCAGTCCCTCAGCCTGCCACCCAGCCATCCAGCCTTTTAAAAATCAAGAAGTGAAATGCACATCTCTCATGAATGCTGTTTTGTCCTCTGATCACACAGGTCTAGAGTCTAATCTGAGAGGCATCTTTCCACTCTTCTCAGCAAAACTTACAAGACAAAAGGCTATAAAAATGATTGCACTTGCATTAGTTCTGTTAGGACTCCAGTGTTTATGAGACATTACACATGCACAAGAACTCTTACTAATTTACCATGTTTCATGCACACCTGGAATGATCTTCCTCGTGTACTCAATTTTTTGTCTGTTTTCCTTAATTTCTGGAGAAAGCCTACCACAACAGGAAGCTGTTCATTTTGTATCATAAAGACCCATGTTCTGTAAAGCTGCTTGGGTGTAATTAAGCGGCTACGTTTACTTCTTCGTGTGGGGAACAATGGTCTGGCTCCTTGGAGAGGTCAAGCAGGATTTATTTTATTGTGTACAGAGTCGGAGCAATGGAGGAGGTTGTCAAGATAGAGGCTGGTCATTCCTTTGCCATTATGTGGCCCTATCTGTGTAAGAGCAGGGCTGTATTTTTTCCCCTGTTTATTTACTTCCCTTCTTGCGGGGGATCACTGCTACAAAACTATTAGGTAATACCCTGCTGTAAGGAACATAAGTCCTGGAGAAAATATACTATGCATGCATGCCTTCCCCCACCCTCAAATTACTTGATTGCAGCAGGCTCACTTTTTGATTAATGCAATTTTGCATAAGGTAATATTACACGAGTGTATTACTTTTCAGTAATTATTCAATGGAGTTAATATGGCAGACTTCTTGAAGAAAAATTAGAACCGTGGCGTCTCATTTCTCTAAATCCCCAGCACTGTTCAGTAGGGTAACAATAATAATTATGTATAAATAAATAAATTTCTTTTATCAATGTTCACTTGGGCTAGAAATAACGGGCAGCCTCATCCCCAATCAGAACACTAACGGCTGTACTTTTTAATTAGCAGTGTTCCGAGGGGCAGAAATGATTTTATGTGCAGTTTTGTTATGCTGCAGTTTGGGAGAGTGACACAGTGATTTGTTATAACAAGGATCTTTGCAGTTTAATCATCGTGTGAAATTATGTGTGCTATTTTGCTTTTGCTTTCCCTTGCACCTTTGGGTTTGAGCCACTCCAAAACGAAGGACAGGAAAGGCTCGTGGACTCTTTTTCCTAAAGCAATTTTCTCTCCTCTAGGTCTGATTTCACGTGAGCATCATTTTAAACTCTAGTAAGATGCGGTTCTATTTAACTAGCCCTTGCTTACAGAAGTCCCATGCCTACCATTATATTTCCTTACCATGATACATACTTTGCAGTGCATTTTTCTCACTAATCATGGTTTAGCAAACAAGGAAGGAGAGGGCCCCGTTTTATGAAACTTTCTGATGAGTGATGTTCAGTTTATTTCAGCCTTTAGTACACTAGAATGTACAATTGCTCTGAAGATAAATAAAAGATTCAGCCGGGTGCCACTGGAGAGCAGAGCAGCATGTCTTTGGCATTGCTTGAGACTTATCTGATTTGGATTTGTATACCTCATGGGGAATGGCAAAATATTGGAACAGACGGCTTGATATTTCCGAAGAATATAGTGGGCTTTATTAGCACCAGTTTCGCTCCCTGACTGACGGCTTTTTCAAATTTTTTATCTTATTAATCCGTGCTACTGTATGTAAATGTTATTCCTCTCTGCATAAGGGAGGCAACCAGCGATTTGTAATAAATGCTTATGAGTGCCTGAGGCTGCACTTAAACTTTAAAACATCTATTATTAAGTTGCAAAAAAACACTGTAATGGCCAATAGTGACCTCATAGGAATTTTAAACTGTGGTCTGCTCTTCTGCATTAAAAACAAAAAAATTGCCTCAAGTTAGAATTATGAGCAATGCTATTTTAACAGCTGCATTTTGATTATTAAAGTGTGTTTTACAACTGAATTACAATGCTTTTATGGACTCTAGGTATAAGATTTAAAAAGGTCATTAAACATAGTCGTGTTTTGTCACAGTAGGTGTCATTGTGTACAATGGACACTACACAATCTATTTTATGTCACCTCACTTAGGATTTAAAATAGCATGCAGGAACATTTTAGTTTGTTTAACCATGTAGATTGCTATAGACCTCTCAAGGATTTTGACAGTGCAGTCTGAGATGACTACTTTCATTATTATTTTATTAATTTGACAAGAAGCCCTACAGATTTTCTGTGTATCACTGATCCATTTGTCCCAGAAATAATTAAAAATGCCAGCCTGGAGCAACAGACAACAGATACACTTCTGGCAAATCAATGTTCAAAAATGCATTGCTTGTACTGTAGCCAACTCTTTAGTCCTGAAACATTTCTACATTTTTTCCCCATCTGATCATATGTGGGCTCATTGACAATAGGTATTGACCCATGGTGTAGGTTTTCCAAATGTAGGACCTTTAAATTGATTTACCCATTATGTCATATGCTGGATACTATATGTGATGTTTACATCTCGTGCTACAAAATACAGGGTGAAGTTGCTGAAATTTCCCAGGGCTGCCTCTGCCATACACAGCTCAGCAAGGCAGTAAATGTAAACTTCAGTTTGCCTTGCCTGTGCCCTGCCTGTTAGCTACTTCTATGGAAATCTTTAATTTTCTTTTCACTAATTTGGCATGGTATTATGCCTGTAACTAGCTGGAGTCCGTGCTGTCCGTGGAACTGATTTCTGGGTGCCTGATTGTTGATGAGGACACAGGAATGGAGGTGCGATAAAGAGTATAGAATCCTCAAAATATTTGACAAAATGTCACAAAGGATTGTATTTGCATGTAGTACCCTGGGTAGGACATAATGATTAGTGTGCAGTGCGTTGCTGGCACTGCGTATCCGAGCTCATCCAGATAACATGTCTGCTGCACAGCTTTGAATATTGTATATGTACTTTGAACATATCTATGACTAGCAAAGCTGTCATTCTGTTGAAAAATGTAGCTGCACGAATGACAATACTGGTTTAATTTTTTAAAAAAGAGGACATCTTCTAAATAATTATTATCATGCTAATAACATTTGTATTCTTTTGTGTATAATTAAGATCTGCCTGTCTAAGCATGAAATAGGGTTGAAATCGTGAATGAGTATGCTATCCTTAACCTATTTAGTAAATCAGTTTTAATTTGACTTTCTTTAGGTTAAATCATAACAATAGCCTGCTGTATACAAAAATCCACAATTCCTGGCTGTAAACAATCTTGGAAATACTTAATAGTTGGCAAAGCTTCTCACCAAATAAAAGAAGCCCCTCTTATGAACATTAAGTGTTGAATCAAAAATAATGATTCAACAATTAGAGAAGTAATTTATTTTATAAAGTTAACATTAACTCTTTATTTCTCAGAGTAATAAATACCTAATCAATTTTATATTTTGACCTCTTTGGCTTTGGCATGTGATTATTTTCTCTTATGTAATAAAAAAATTAATTTAAGATTCATATTCCATCTAGTTTTCAACAGGATAAAACACTGTGAAAAATAAGCCATTTAGGGATAAAACATAGCAGGTTATGTAATTTAATGATCACAAACTGTTTTGGAATACATCATGCTTTTTTGTTCCCTTAAAATAAGAGTATCTGTTGGTGTTCAGTTTTTTTTTTTTTTCCCTTCTGTAATTTCATGGCTAATACCTAGGCAGGCAATTATGCTGAAAGAAATTATCTTTGTCATTTTGCAAGGGTTATTCTTTATTTTCAAGGTACTTATGGCTTCTATAACCTAGCATATTCACTCTCCCTCATCCTGACTGTAACCATTTGCATGCTGTGATTTATAAGGTTATTGGAAAACACCTCCATTTATCAATTATGAGAGAGCACAGACTGCTCGGGAACAGTTCAAGCAGCATCCTTGGCAAGTGAAATGTCTAAGGGGGTGGGGGGGGGGCTCACTTTTTGATTAATGCAATTTTGCATAAGGTAATATTACACGAGTGTATTACTTTTCAGTAATTATTCAATGGAGTTAATATGGCAGACTTCTTGAAGAAAAATTAGAACCGTGGCGTCTCATTTCTCTAAATCCCCAGCACTGTTCAGTAGGGTAACAATAATAATTATGTATAAATAAATAAATTTCTTTTATCAATGTTCACTTGGGCTAGAAATAACGGGCAGCCTCATCCCCAATCAGAACACTAACGGCTGTACTTTTTAATTAGCAGTGTTCCGAGGGGCAGAAATGATTTTATGTGCAGTTTTGTTATGCTGCAGTTTGGGAGAGTGACACAGTGATTTGTTATAACAAGGATCTTTGCAGTTTAATCATCGTGTGAAATTATGTGTGCTATTTTGCTTTTGCTTTCCCTTGCACCTTTGGGTTTGAGCCACTCCAAAACGAAGGACAGGAAAGGCTCGTGGACTCTTTTTCCTAAAGCAATTTTCTCTCCTCTAGGTCTGATTTCACGTGAGCATCATTTTAAACTCTAGTAAGATGCGGTTCTATTTAACTAGCCCTTGCTTACAGAAGTCCCATGCCTACCATTATATTTCCTTACCATGATACATACTTTGCAGTGCATTTTTCTCACTAATCATGGTTTAGCAAACAAGGAAGGAGAGGGCCCCGTTTTATGAAACTTTCTGATGAGTGATGTTCAGTTTATTTCAGCCTTTAGTACACTAGAATGTACAATTGCTCTGAAGATAAATAAAAGATTCAGCCGGGTGCCACTGGAGAGCAGAGCAGCATGTCTTTGGCATTGCTTGAGACTTATCTGATTTGGATTTGTATACCTCATGGGGAATGGCAAAATATTGGAACAGACGGCTTGATATTTCCGAAGAATATAGTGGGCTTTATTAGCACCAGTTTCGCTCCCTGACTGACGGCTTTTTCAAATTTTTTATCTTATTAATCCGTGCTACTGTATGTAAATGTTATTCCTCTCTGCATAAGGGAGGCAACCAGCGATTTGTAATAAATGCTTATGAGTGCCTGAGGCTGCACTTAAACTTTAAAACATCTATTATTAAGTTGCAAAAAAACACTGTAATGGCCAATAGTGACCTCATAGGAATTTTAAACTGTGGTCTGCTCTTCTGCATTAAAAACAAAAAAATTGCCTCAAGTTAGAATTATGAGCAATGCTATTTTAACAGCTGCATTTTGATTATTAAAGTGTGTTTTACAACTGAATTACAATGCTTTTATGGACTCTAGGTATAAGATTTAAAAAGGTCATTAAACATAGTCGTGTTTTGTCACAGTAGGTGTCATTGTGTACAATGGACACTACACAATCTATTTTATGTCACCTCACTTAGGATTTAAAATAGCATGCAGGAACATTTTAGTTTGTTTAACCATGTAGATTGCTATAGACCTCTCAAGGATTTTGACAGTGCAGTCTGAGATGACTACTTTCATTATTATTTTATTAATTTGACAAGAAGCCCTACAGATTTTCTGTGTATCACTGATCCATTTGTCCCAGAAATAATTAAAAATGCCAGCCTGGAGCAACAGACAACAGATACACTTCTGGCAAATCAATGTTCAAAAATGCATTGCTTGTACTGTAGCCAACTCTTTAGTCCTGAAACATTTCTACATTTTTTCCCCATCTGATCATATGTGGGCTCATTGACAATAGGTATTGACCCATGGTGTAGGTTTTCCAAATGTAGGACCTTTAAATTGATTTACCCATTATGTCATATGCTGGATACTATATGTGATGTTTACATCTCGTGCTACAAAATACAGGGTGAAGTTGCTGAAATTTCCCAGGGCTGCCTCTGCCATACACAGCTCAGCAAGGCAGTAAATGTAAACTTCAGTTTGCCTTGCCTGTGCCCTGCCTGTTAGCTACTTCTATGGAAATCTTTAATTTTCTTTTCACTAATTTGGCATGGTATTATGCCTGTAACTAGCTGGAGTCCGTGCTGTCCGTGGAACTGATTTCTGGGTGCCTGATTGTTGATGAGGACACAGGAATGGAGGTGCGATAAAGAGTATAGAATCCTCAAAATATTTGACAAAATGTCACAAAGGATTGTATTTGCATGTAGTACCCTGGGTAGGACATAATGATTAGTGTGCAGTGCGTTGCTGGCACTGCGTATCCGAGCTCATCCAGATAACATGTCTGCTGCACAGCTTTGAATATTGTATATGTACTTTGAACATATCTATGACTAGCAAAGCTGTCATTCTGTTGAAAAATGTAGCTGCACGAATGACAATACTGGTTTAATTTTTTAAAAAAGAGGACATCTTCTAAATAATTATTATCATGCTAATAACATTTGTATTCTTTTGTGTATAATTAAGATCTGCCTGTCTAAGCATGAAATAGGGTTGAAATCGTGAATGAGTATGCTATCCTTAACCTATTTAGTAAATCAGTTTTAATTTGACTTTCTTTAGGTTAAATCATAACAATAGCCTGCTGTATACAAAAATCCACAATTCCTGGCTGTAAACAATCTTGGAAATACTTAATAGTTGGCAAAGCTTCTCACCAAATAAAAGAAGCCCCTCTTATGAACATTAAGTGTTGAATCAAAAATAATGATTCAACAATTAGAGAAGTAATTTATTTTATAAAGTTAACATTAACTCTTTATTTCTCAGAGTAATAAATACCTAATCAATTTTATATTTTGACCTCTTTGGCTTTGGCATGTGATTATTTTCTCTTATGTAATAAAAAAATTAATTTAAGATTCATATTCCATCTAGTTTTCAACAGGATAAAACACTGTGAAAAATAAGCCATTTAGGGATAAAACATAGCAGGTTATGTAATTTAATGATCACAAACTGTTTTGGAATACATCATGCTTTTTTGTTCCCTTAAAATAAGAGTATCTGTTGGTGTTCAGTTTTTTTTTTTTTCCCTTCTGTAGTGTGTTGGTGTTCAGTTTTTTTTTTTTTCCCTTCTGTAATTTCATGGCTAATACCTAGGCAGGCAATTATGCTGAAAGAAATTATCTTTGTCATTTTGCAAGGGTTATTCTTTATTTTCAAGGTACTTATGGCTTCTATAACCTAGCATATTCACTCTCCCTCATCCTGACTGTAACCATTTGCATGCTGTGATTTATAAGGTTATTGGAAAACACCTCCATTTATCAATTATGAGAGAGCACAGACTGCTCGGGAACAGTTCAAGCAGCATCCTTGGCAAGTGAAAGGTCTAAGGGGGTGGGGGGGGGGAAGAAGGGAAGAGAAAATGGCAACAGGAGGAAAGTGAGATTGCAAATATCTCATTGATGTTTCTGCTTTTGTTTTCCTAACTCCACTTGCCCTTCTTCCCACAGCTTTGCTGGTGTTGTGCACACGGGCCCCTGCCATTTCATTTCACCATCCATATTTTTAGTGCTCACACTGTTTTTCTGTAACTCAGTGTTTGTTTTGAATTCATCGGTACACATGTTCTGTATCTGTGCACTATGTATGCGGAGCTCAAGGCCCTAGCATGGGGCAGAGACCATGAGCAATGGAAAGGAAGTGAGAGTAGGACTTCCTCTGGACTACTATCATGGGCCAAATAAGCGTACACAAAAGTATCCATTAAAAATAAGTAGAAAGGACAATGCAGAAGAGTGCTAAGCAAATTAAATCATATTTATAACATATTTGCACTGTCTAGTTTGACATGTCATAATTTCTTAATAAATGATAGTGGATAATAATAGTAATATGTTGTTGATGACAATGATAATATCGATGCCAATAAAGACTTAATAGTTGTCACAGAACAAGAGATCAGAATAGATCAAGTGTTTTTGCCACTTAGGAAACTCTCAGCATTTGAGTGTGTTTTTTCACAGTGGAAGCTGCTTTGGCAAGGTTTCCCCTAACAGTGGCTACATGCCTCTTTAG